>NC_139350.1:46084657-46477917 GCF_055883805.1 Amblyomma maculatum | reverse complement strand
GGAGCTCATATGCTTGGTTGGTAGCATATCTTGAGCTCATTCAGAAGCTTGTACGCTTTTGTGCTTGCCCGCCTCACAAAAATGCAGTCAAGGACCCATTCGACATCATACCTCAGCCCAGGCAGGCGCTTGACGTGCCAGGGCCGGTATTACAGAAAGTGAATGCAAACTGAACGCTTTTACGTCACCTGATACGCACTTCCGGTGTGTAGTTTTGCCGAAAGGAAGAGGGGGTGCCGTGACGTAAAAGCTTTCAGTTCTGTCGCTTTGAGCGAAAGTGCTTCCAACCAATCACAGAGCGTTCCGAACTGAACGCAAACTGAACGCAGTTCTGTTTGCGTTCTTCTTCTTCTTCTTCAAAAAAAGGCCTTGTAGACGCTTTGTTAACAAAATTAAAAACAGCGCTAAATTTTACACAAACCACACCGAACGACAAACAGGACGGGCCCTGTCCTGATGATCTTTCTGTGTGGTTTGTGTAAAATTTAGCGCTGTTTTTTATCAATCAATCAATCAATCAATCAATCAATCAATCAATCAATCAATCAATTATTTCAATAAAATGTACAACTTGCAAAAACATGTAAACACGACGTCACACCAACTATCCCATCAAGAGGCACTATTGGCCTTGTAGACGCCGATATAGATCCTCTTCTGAGCTTTTTAAGAGCTTATCAACTGCGATATCTTAATTTTTTTTTTTTTTTACTGTCAGCTGCCGCAGCTAGCAGCATGCGTTTTCTACGCCGCAAGCTCAATTATTTTGAATGTACGTGCTTTAATTTTTGTGATCTCCTTGCTTGTCGAATTTCTATGCAGTCCTTATTTTTCCTCTTTTCGCATTATCTCTGAGTTGTAAGCCCCGCGCGCAGTTTCGTACCTCTTCTGAAAAGCTTCTACGTAACCAACGCTCAATTCATATGATATGAGAACTTTATGCGCAATTTATAATCATTGCCGTGACAACCGCTCACCAATGACAACAGTCATTTCAACAAGGAAATTTCTCGCCCTCAGGGCTCGTCTATTTCCTCGTCGCGAAAATACTCAAAAATACTCAGAAGGCCCAAGAGTGAGCTGGTCTTCTTCTGCGATCTGAAAAGCATTCGACACTCGCAAGCTGCTTCCCACCAGCGTCGCATCGTGGAGAAATAAAGTGCACTTTCACCTTGTTTCCTTTGTTATCCTTGGCTACGTTTTGTGTACGGAGAAATATTTGGGCACCTTATACGAAACTAGCTGATCTCGTTCTACCATATGCTGCAGTTTCCGGAATCCATGGCGGAAACGCCCGCCGTCAGCGCAGTGGAGTGGGCTCCACATGCTGCATAATATCCATTGACAGAAAGGTTACTGCACCTAGAACTGCTCCTAACGCAGCAGGCCGCAGCGCAGACTTGTCGGCGCTTTTCTGCAGGAAGTCGGGGATGGTGACAGAGGTATAATACCGCTGTCACACGAGCAGATTTAATGTCATTCGAATCGAATGCCATTCGATGCATCGAATGCCATTCGGTTTCTTTTAGTGCTACACGGCAAAATATAATGTCATTCGCAAATGGTGGCAATTACGATCAGCTATAAAAAATACTGCACTTAAGGAACATCAGTGCGCATAAAAGGCGTTTGAAATCACTGTGTAACATTTTAAGGCTGATCAAAACATTTCTGTACGATAATTCAAGCGAAAAACATTACTTTTGGCTGTGCTGTAGCACTTGAGCCGTAGAAATCCAAGCCCGCCCAGCCGTAGAAATCCAAGCCCGCCCACAAATTCGATAAATGTAAACAAACAATATGGCTGAATACAGCGAAGTGCGGATATACAGTGCGGAGGCGCACGGAGATACGTAGAGCATGTAATTGACGTCCAAACTGTGAGGAGCTCAGTCACAACTTTACTCAGATTTCGGTGGAGCAAATATTGCTACTCCACTGAGCAATCTGGTATCAACACCTGATCCCAATTTATCACTGGAACAGACAACTCTCACTTCCAATCTGCCGTTGGAATCAATATTAGCTTCACCAGTGAGCTGGACAAGCATTCTTTAACCTTTTCCTGTTGCTCTGAAGGCTCAGTCGGACAAGTTGCTTCAAAAGAGACTCCTAGCTCTTCCAGCATTGTCTCAAAGCTCGAGTAGGTCAGGGAATGCTACAAAACCTTGTCAGCTGGTTATGTCCTAGACCAACAGCAGGCACAGCTTTCATATCCCCTTCAGGCGCTACATCCACACAAGTGGACACGACCCGAATTTCGTTACATCTTTGCACGAAGGGCCAACATCCGCCTTTGAATTTGGCGCCAGTAACATTTGGACCCACCCTGTCAAGTTAAACAGCAAGTAAAAATGGATGTCACAATATTTTACAGTGGGACGAATGAGTAGCTCTTATTTTTGTATGCCTCTTTTTAAACCGATGCCTAATAATGCAGTTCATTGCAGTGAATGTGTCAATAAGGGAATGCAGAAGTTGCATGCCAGATTTCATTATGTTAGACATAGAATAAGCGCTTCATCAGACTTAAGGCTCCCGTACGGTCGTTTTTAGAGGCGCTGCGCTCGTCCGCCTTCCGCCCGCTGCCGGACGCGTTCGGCACGGGAGGCGCATAGGGTGCTATACGGTCACTTTTGGGCATCTTTTGGGTGGCGGATTTCTCCAGCGCTCTGATTGGCGCGCCCGGCGCGCGCTGCTTCGAACGTCGAAACGCTGCATATGACGGCTGCGGCGCTGGTTTGGGGAAACTTTTCCTCTTCACGGTGGCTCTCGATCGTCGGCTATCAAATTAATTTTCACCCTAACTGTAGAGTTCTTGAGCCCCCGCATATACAGCACAAACAGTATGAACTGACCATTAGTAGAGCGATTAAGTCGCCGGCGATGCAATAGTCTAGCAACAGCGTAGACGCACGCATGCCCCAGCGGCGCCTGCTTTCGCCGTCGACTTGGTGTGTTTATGTTAGTATGAGGAGAAGATGATACGAATTTTTTAAGTACTCCCGGACGTATACATTTAAAAGTAAAGTGTATATATTCATATCTCCCCTGCCTGTGTTCACGCGTTCACTTCGCTATAACACTCGCGGCAAAGATGCAGGAGCTGGTCATTTAATGTTTTCATCCGAAATTACAGCCTGAACGCATTTTACAACAAGCCTGTTTTACTGAGAAAATAGACTGCAAAGCATAAACAAGCATGCACATCATTTGTAACATGTACAGAAGCGCTATTTTGCGTGCGGTTCTTCCCGGTGGTAGCAATCTCTTAGTGGTGTACATTTCGCCACGTAATCCTCATTTCTGGCTGCAACGTACAGCTGTGGTGTTGCGTATGAGATGCATTTGCACGCAGAAAATGTGTCGAGGTTCATGACAGTAACAAATCTTTAAAAGTGCTTGGAATCATTTGCTATGGTATCCATGCCATAGCAGATGATTCAAACAGTGCATGTTCAAATTATCTCTAAAATTCAATGCGATTACTTCTTCAAAGACATTTAAAATAGCTGGTCAACTAGTTTATTTGTATTCAGTTTGGTTTTCAGCACTATTCATATTTGATTCAGCAGCAAGACTATGCTATTCATAATCAGTTTGGTTGGCAAAACTACAATTCGCATGCCCCTCAGCACGTAATACCAGTTTCTCCATCTCAGTGCTGCCTATATTAATGAGTGCCTTCATGTAAATTGCAGCATACACTTCCTTTTCTTGACCTATGCCATTTGGTCTTCCTAGGTTTCATATGTGTCCACAGCTTTTGTCATTTCAGACACTGAAAGTAGCAGATGAAATCTGGCGATTGAGTGTTAACATGCAACACAGCTCAAGCTACTCAGCTGCGGCATGTACTGAAAAGAATTGTTACCAATTGAGACAGCCTCTACCAGCCAAATTTCAAGTGAAATATTTGTACAGTTAGTGTTGAGCACAAATAAACAAGAATTCTGGCACAATTGTGCTGTTGCTGAGGAAGAGTCTATAAAGTTTTCGAAACATTGCATGATATAAAATGACTATTCTAAGTACAAATATGTATATATTGGATGTTTTGTGTGGAATGAGTGTTTTATTCTTCTATTGTAGTTTTATTTCAGTGTTTCTCATACTTAAAAACAATACAGCTAAGAGTAAGCACTGAAAAGTCGCGTCACTGCACGACAGAGTAATAGTGCATGGCCAGAGCGGTCAGTTGGGATCAAGAAATACTAAGCGCCCACTGCCTTTGCATCAGCTAAGCATCCCCACTTGTAGAGAAAAACTGTCTAGGGGCTAATTGTAAAACAGTGACCAAGTGTAGTGGCATGTCACTTAGTTGCCAGGACAGCATGCAGACTTGATGGAATTTTGACTTGTCTGTGAACATGAAATACTATACTTCTATGACTAGTGTACTTACCTACCCGAGTCCTTTGCTTTGTTTAGATAACTATACTGCAAGCCCATAGATCAAGTTCATCGTGGAGTGAATACACAGATCCTCAATGCAATTAAAAGAACAGAAACCAATTGTAGTGGCATGTAAACACAGTGCAGTTCTCCGAAAGAGTCACGGCAAAACTGCACCTTGTGATATCAAATAAAATATCTCCTCTGAGAATTCAATACTCTTCTGAGAAAGAAAACTGTGCTTGGAACTCTGAACTGTCAAATAAAAGAAAAATGGAAGAAAGCGAGTGTGTGGATGTTAGGAGTCCTTTCCACGGGAGGCTAAATGCCTTGCAAACCCAGATGTTTTATACTCTGTAGCTCGTGTAACAAGTAACGAATGCTAAGACAGAGAGGCAAGGAATGCAGCACTGAACTGCAAGATGTTTACTAGGTCAATATTAAAATTGCATATAGTGAGAAAGCTGCTGGATAATCTTGTCAATCCAAGAAAAATGCTTTTATTGACTGTTTAGTCACCTGGCCTGTTTGAGACTGATTAAAAAAATGCTGGCGATGCCCACCATCGAACCGTTTGAAATTATGGTTTCGTTTTGTACTTACACTTATTCCCTTAATCAACTGAAACTGGCAGTGCTTTTTTTCCTCAATGTTACCTATGCTTAAAAACCCATCTAATGTAGCTTTGTGTTTTGGATTGCTCATCTCACTGAATTTTATGTATTTACGGGCAGATATGGAGGCTTCTGGGTCATTTTACAATATCACCAAGCTGCAGGTGTACCGTAAAGAACACATTTCATGCTATGGCCAACCGCTGCAAGATCCTTCGTCAGGGAGTCTGTCTCCACAAAAGCATTGAATGTAAATGTATGGACCAGTGAGGCTTTACATAACTGCCAGAGGATGCATGCATATGTAATAGTCATTCGCAACTCATCCATATGTGCCATTTAGTAACTCAAATAGCATCTGCCTTGCAATGGAAACATGCCACTAGGATGCTACACGTGCTGACCATTTTATGCTTGTAATACTTGCTGTAATGCTAGTTGGTTCACACTGACCATTTGAGCGGCGCAAGGACATGATCACAGGAAAAGAAGATGGAAAGAAAGAGCACCTTTCAATCCCTCTTCTTTTCCTATGATCGTGTTCTTGTGCCGTTTTATTGATCATGTTATGCTGGGTTACTATTTCTTGAATGCGTAACAGCGCCCTCGCTTCACTGCCACTGGAAGGTTCTAGTCTCTGCCTCGTTCAATAGCCCTGGGTTTAGCTCGCCCCACCAGATTCTGCTCGCCTGAAGAGCTCATGCTGCATGATACGTCATCCTGTCCCATGTTAGATGTGTGTAGGTTTCTATATGCACTCCTGATTCTATTATTTTTTCTTTTTTTGCCTGTGTTTCAATGTTACTTTTTAGACGTTTCCAGGATCATGCACACATTCCTGTGAAGCTTTGTGGATGCGTTCCTACCTGCGCTGTAGTGTGTTCATTTCCTTCTCTGCCATAGTCATTTCCCTTCATTCACTCTCCAGGCCTTTGGGCTGCGTCGAATAACATTGGCCAGCACTACTGCTTCTTGTGCGCCTTGTTTTTGTGCTTTTCGTTCCCACTTTGTTCCCCTTAAAGCTGGATAGAAACTAGTCCATGCAGTTTCACACTTGGGAGAACCTGCTTGCTTTAATGCGAAGTCCCCAAGTAGACGAGAAGGGGGGGGGGGGGGGGGTACTGTTGTAATGCAGCAGTGATACACAGTGATATGCACAACATATAATAGTGATGATCGCACCTTGTAAACTAGCAGACAATGCTGTTTCGCCTTTGAGCAGTGTGGATGACCATATTACTGGGTTCTTTTCTATCACAAATTGAATAAATAGATAAGTTGGCAAAGCACTACTCTTGCTCATTCATTGCAGTTGTGTTTTCTTCGTGCATGCAGCCTTGTACTGTAGTCTCACTTCTTCACACTTGTGCAGTGTTGCATGTGGAGACAGGCTCTGTGGAATTTTCCATACAAAGGGGTCCTTGCAATGGGTATATACAGTGACAGCTTCATTTAGGGGAACATTATAAAAATAGCCAGCGAGCTCAACAGGGAAAGAGAAGTACATTGCTCTGAGAGGACACATAACATGCTGTAAGGTGCTGTGTTCCAGAGTCGTGAAGCGCACTAAGCTTTCGGTCAGTCCGAGATTGCTAATTAGGTACATGCTGACGCAGCTGCATGAATTTTCACTTGACAATCATATCTGTGGAGTACTTAGAAGCACTCCAGTGATTTTAGGTGTGTGTAACATGGCTTTTTTGAGATTTCAGGCTGTTTGTGCTGCCTGATAGTAATGCTGCACTGCTCTGGTTGAAGCCAGGAAATTCAACAAAGCAAAGGATATTTTATCCAGATTTCTGCACGCTATACCATGAACATAAAATGAGTGTTGCATGTCTGTAGCAGCAAGCTTAAGCTGTTATATGCATATCCCCAGTTGTAGCATCTCACATCTGTTACCAGTATAGTGGTCTTTGAAGCCAGAAAATAAATGTTTATCCTCCCCATTTTAGTTCTCCTCAATATTTGGTTCTTGCCAAGTAATTTCCATTTTTTTTGCTACACTAAGCAGCAGCATTTAACATTCTCAAGAAGCATGTTTATGCAGCTCAAGGCAATGCAAGGTAATGTGGTTGTGCGACGGAATTTTACCCGAATTATCATGCTGTAGAGGGTTGACACTATCGAACCTTCACGGTTTAGTCTCAAGGAAACTTGTTTGAAAATTCATCTTGCTCAGTTGCAACTCATTATTTGACTTCATCTTCCCTCAGTGTGATCAAGGGCCCTGCCCTGATAAAAGTGTGCAAGCACCTGTATATAGTTGTGTCATTGCAACTGGAAGAATGTTTAGCCAGGTTGAAAATTCTTTTCAGATTGTACATTTTTTTTTTCATTCTGCACCATAATATTGCCCAATTCATTTCAGTCTTATAATGGGCCTTACCATCTTTCTTAGCCATTAATTTGGTGGCATCTTGCTCGTTGGGCCAAGGATAGAACGACACAAGTTGATTACACGGCATGTGCTCTATTGGGACACGAATCTCGCCTCTTGTTTTTGGCTCAGCACCAAACCCTCGGTACCCATCATAGATATGTACCCTTTTAAGAGAGACAAAAAAATTAACAGTTTTGTCGGCTCACCATCATGATGCCCAGCACCCACAATATAACGATTAATCAGAACAAGACGTGGCACAGACAAGACAGGCTTGCTATAATCTAGCTATAATTGCAAGAATTATACTTCATGAAGAATCAAGCCACTGAGTGGTGCCGATGCTTCTGTAGTCACATCAGCAAGCAGACAGTGGATATCATTTCATTAATGCAAAATAGTTTCCAGAAAGGTCACGTCGCACCCAAGCCCGTTTTCAGGCACAGTACACACGAGCCACAATCAATATTTATGATGGACACGTTGCAGGGACAAGGGCGTGCATGCATGGTCACTACAGGGAGAGGAACAAACGCGATTACCTGCACAGATCGAACTTTATTTCAGCATTCAGAATGCAAGATATGTGTAGTGAGCTTTTCAAACGAATCAAATCCTTGTAGGCAATTTCAACCACGAAATAATTAAGAAGTAAAAATTAAAAAGAAAAGAAATGAATCAATGAGAGCAGGAAATCTGCAGTAAATAGGTGCATGTTATTGCCATTACGAAAAGCATTTTTTTTTTTTTGGCTGTTCATAAGACAATGAGGGAAATGTATATTGCAGAAAAATGCCGCTGGCCAGCTGTTCACAGGATTTCACGTGACGTCTGAAGTGCTTACATGTGCAAACTGCCTGTCTTGAGAGTACAAAAGCTTATGAGATGTTATTTTCTGCATATACCTTTGGTTTTTCATTGTAATGCACTTCAAAGGACTGTGGTAGCAGCCCATTTCTTAGCAAACTCAGTCTGAAATTACCTGCTCCTTCTTATACCTCTGCGACGCGAACACTTGTGATCCTCATTGAGGTTTTCAGGAAGCATTGAAGCATCCAGTGCTGCACGGCCGTTTTGAATGACCACTGAGAAGCTTCCTTCGTGTGCGTTAGGTGACATCGAGGGTGGCGACGCCCGCTCTCGGATGTGCTTCAAAACTCAAGAGCGCTCAGAAACAGCTTCGATCCAAGCAGGCTCGGGCACGATTGCACGAGTTGAATGCAGATCGAGTTCAATGAGGATCGAAAGTGTTTGTGTGACCGTGTTACATACCTTCTACTCATTAATTTCTGCTATAAATATGCCTAAAATCTTTGCTCCTTGAGTCATACTTGAGAGTACCAGCATTCATCACTCTCATGAAGTGTTACTGCATGCAGCTTAAGGCATGCCAGATGTAAACAAATGCCTTGTGCCATGTATTTGCACCCCAATGTTCACACTATGCTCTGTGAGCCGCATGATAAAGCTGAATCCATAGAGCCTTACACACTTTCGTGCAGGTGGTTTTCTACTGAGATCTTGCTTGCAGGTACTCTTACTCTTTATTATTATGGCTTACAGTGCGAGTTTTTTTTTTTTTTTAAATGAGAATATCATGAGGACTGTCCTGCACAATGTGCAGAAAACTTCCATCCTTCTAACCTTATACTGCTCCAATGGGGAAACTGAATAACACATAAGATTGCATTTCATTTCAGATTAATCTATTACACTTGTCCTAAAAAATCTTGCACACCTTCTTAGCTTTCTCAGCCATTTCTACAGTAATCGTTCCATTCACAGAACAAGAATGCGTTGTTTTTTTGTTTTTTTTTCTCGGCACTAAAACTTGGTTATAAGCCCGCCGTGGTTGTGTGCCCACAACTCATACCTATATATAAAGAGGCCAAGAACACTAACAACAATGCCGTCCGCGCACGGTTGTAATGAGAGCATTCGGAGTACAACGATTAATCCCAATAAACACATCTGTCGAGACATCACACGAAGCAACGATAACAAGCAACCATCACAAACATACTTCACGAAGCATCAAGCAGCAGATTGGTGCCGGCTTCTCGACGCTTCTCCGTGCAGACAAAATTGTTTCGCGCACGTAAAACACAGTTTTCAGAAAGGGCACTTCACACCCACGGCAGTTCTGAAGCACAGCACATACACGAAACACGATTGATATCAGTGATCGGCACGTAACACGAACAACATCGTATGCTCGCGATCGCTACAAGCAGACGAATGAATGCGACTAGCACAGCTCAAAATTCATATCAACATTCGGAAAACAAAGCGTGCGCAGTGAGCTTTTCACTCGTAACAGATATACTTGCAGGCGATTTCCAACTTGGCAAAACCGCAGACGTTCCGAACGTATCACTTTCGCTACACTCCTACTAATTGTGGCTGCTATGAAACTGTCTACGCGCACAGGGAATTAATTCACTGCGGGGAGCTGCTTCCTGATGATGTCCGTGAAAATCCTGCAGCAATAAACACGTCGAGGCACCGCAACTGTGTAGCAGTAGTAGTACATCTTCCGTAGGTTTGTCGGCCACTCGTCAACTCGGTGCAGGCCAACTCAGCTGGGGGAACTGTCACTCGATGCTTGTGCACATGGCAATCCAAACTTCCAAGTTGCTTTGAATAATCGTAATAAACGAGCAATAGCGACATGAAGTCTCTTTCATCGACAGGCACCGTCCGCCTAGGCCTTCTTTCGCCTACGCTCGGTCGGCGGCCATCTTTGAAAAAGTAGGAGGAGCTTGCGATGCGCCTCCAGAACGCATGCGACAAAAGTTGAAGTTCGCGAACTCTGTGCGGCAGCCGGGCGGAGGACGCATGCCTCCGTCCGCCCCATTGTTAGGACCAAGACCGACTGAAATACAGACCTGCACAAAAAACAGGGTCCTATGGGACCTCGTGCGCCAACTTTCGTTACCTTTCTCGTCGTTGAGGGCGCTCGGTTGACCTGTTCGTCTGTCATTTTCATCATCATCAAATCACAAATTAATTGTACCCAAATTAAAAAAAAAAAGATCTTTGCCCAAGTTATACTTCTAAAATTTTGCCTTTTTGTATTTAAGCGGACAGTGTTTATTTTTATGTTTTTCTCTCGCTAGAAGACATACCGCGATTCCACTTTGTGCAACGGCACTGCAGTTACTCGCTGCACATGCGCAGAACAGGTGCTTGTGCATTACAGCGTGGACAGATAAATAAACTATAACGACGAAGAAAAATAACAGACCTAATAGACCCTTCTTATTAACAGGTTTACAGTAGCGCCAGGTTAACCGTAGAGTTCGTTCCCTAGCGGCGAAGGCTATGAACTAGAAGGTGCGCGCTGGAGCACTGCTATCTGTGCAGGTCTGTATTTCAGTCGGTCTTGGTTAGGACCTGGCGGATGCGTTCTCGAGCGGACGGGCGCAGCGCCCAAATAGTGACCGTACAGCGGCCTTTAGAGTGAAGCGTGCGTGAGTCGCTGCCATGACGACCACTGCTGTGACCGATTGTAATGCCGTTCCGCGAGAGCCTGCAGTGCGAATAATTTTACTCCTAAATCAACAGGTATTAAAACAAACCTCTAGAAATATATGTATGTATAACTTTATTAGGGAGCCGGCAAACGACGGGTTAAAGCGTCGTGACGCTGGCCAAGCGTTTTAATTTCACTGTGCGCAGAATATGTTGTTGCGTTACTTGTTTCTGCTGCGTATCTGGTGTCAAGAGTACACATTCGGTTCGCAATCGAATGCGAATGAGTTCCCTAAACTGATTCGATGAAGAATGTCATTCGAATCTAATGGTATTAAATTTTCTCGATGAGCAGGGGAATAATGACATTAGATGCTAATCGAATGACATTAAATTTGCTCGTGTGACAGAGGTGCGGCATAAGAAATGCGGGAGAGATTGTACGCCCAGCATGCCAAGGCAATGTACACATCGCCACATTTTTTACCCAAACATGTGCTGTGGGGAAATGGATTCAGGTGAGACGCACCGAAAACAATTAAGCGTACGGCGAGGCTTCACAAATTGCATGTGTCGTTCGAAAAAGAAAACGTAAAAACTATGTCCTCGCCCACCTGACGGGTGTTCGGAGGGAGTTCTGAATGATGAGGAGACGGTGGTTTATGTGGCCGGCGAGGTTTGTCATTTTGTGCGCTGCATGGTCCATAGTCGCAGCATGGAATTGCTAATAGACACAGGTTCAAAGGTAACTTTGCCTAATCAAAATGCATTAGACACACCTGGAAAGACGAAATCGCGATGTGTTTGAAACGTCCGATGGTGACCCAATCCAGTTTGTAGGCATAGCGAGGGAGACGACGGCCAACCACAAAGCGCGAGGAAAAAAAGACCTGTTTTGAGAAAAACGCCACCTTTGCTTTCAGCATGTAAAAGCTCTCGTATCGCATTCGTATCGCTCTCTGCATTCGAGATGCGATGCGCTCCTGTCGCCTTCGTGTAAACACGGCTATGAGCTCATCTGATGCCGGTACTCTGGTCAGGTGGCTTCGTGCAGTGTTCATGGTTACCACTGGCGAGAGCGAGCGGTCAGCAAATATAGCATTACACCATATCACCCTCTCTCAAACCTGTCGGGTGAAAGCTGTAGGGTCCCGCCGACTGTCATCTCCTTTTTCTTCTCCGATTCTCGGCGGTAGCTTTGACGTCACGGCGTCGAAAGTGTTCGATGGCGCCGAAAAGCTAGGCGCCCATTTGGAGCCCCCCACTCGGTGTCACTCATAGCCTGAGTCGCTTTGAGATGTTAAACCCCAAAACGAAACCATAATTAAGCCTCTTATATACTTAGGTTAAAACTGAGGCAACTGCAGTTCAAGACTTACTTAGTAAGGCGCCTTAATACAGTCTTGGCAGAAAAATTTGGTCAAGGATAGCAGTGCATAACATCCCTTGATGTGCCACCCTGCAAAATGGAATGATTGCAAGGGTGTGTGCCAGGCCACCTGTCACATTGCTCATTAGGTGATTGCTTGACTTTGTCCACCGTGTAGCTATTGGCATGAATGGAAGTTCCTTGAAAGATCATACTATAGCAATAATATAAGTAATGAAAATGCCTTCTTTGTGACTCTAGCACTGAAAAATGTTGTTCTAGGAATGTGCTGTATCTGGAAATACTTTTTTTTTTTTTGTGCAAAATATGCTGAAAGTGGCTATGTACTATATTATGCAGGAAAGGAAGAGATAGCACATTCAGACTTTGTAGCTTCAACTCCATTACAAAAAAAAAAAAAAAAAATCAACATTTCAATGATGTAAGCCGTACAGGCAGAATAACAAATGTGCACCACTGAAAAAAGGCCCATGAAACAGTGACGGACATAGCTCTAGCACTGTGGAATATCTAATACTTAGAATCTAATCCAAATTGAATGTACGGGTGGCTCACTAGAGCTTTTGTGTTTTGGGGCTAGCACATCACAAACGCTCCTTGTGGCAAGGATTTCATCCCCCCATATGGCCCGTGCAGTGACCTTCACAAGTGTGGGCTTCTTGTTCTGCAGTATTTTAGCTGCCTGCATACCTTTCACCTTTACACCATTCACAAGGTGAAATTGCAGAAAACAGTTCAAAAGAGATCTCTTATTAATATGCATAAATTTCTTTCAAATGACTAACTAGGTCAAGATAAATATAGAAGTAATCAGTGTGTGTGCATGATGTGCGACATTTGCTATAAGCACTAACCGCATAGGGCGGTGGGCTGAGGGCTGCCAAAGCATTGCCGCTCGTCGCAGTCGCTCAGGTTCTGGGTTTGTAGAAAATTTTGCATGTCGCCCGGAAGCAGCTCCCGAGGCAGCCAATCGCAGAAGGCTTTGGGGTACGCAAATTCCATTGTTTTTTTTTTTTTTTTTTTTTCGCGAGAGACGTTTTTCCTAGTTTGGTTTGAGCAAGGCGGGTTTGAGTGAAGAACCTGCAGACGCTCACTTCGTCTGATCCGTACATATATGAGCGCATCGAGACAATTCAGTAAAAGCTTGGTAAAGTACACGAAAAAAAAAAAAAAGGCTAGTATGACTAGCTATTTCTAATTTTCGAAAGGAACAGGAGAAAGTCACTGCTTGCAATGCAGATCTGAAAACAAAGCAATGCTGAAAACGCACCTCTGTCGCCAAATCCCGTCTCTCTGATCACCGGCATGCGGTGAAAAATCCGAGGCAGCAACAATCAGGCAACGGAGATAAGCTTTACGGGCAGCATATAAAGCCAAATATACCTAAGAATAATAAGGCCCATTTCAAACTTCGGGACAACAAAAGTTTTTTTGATCAGCGGCGGTCATCACTGCCGATTTGCACTGGCAGCCGTTGTGCCCGCTTGCGTAACGGTTCGTCTTTGTCTGTGCTGCTGGATTTCAGCCCAACCTTACCGCACCTTTCACAACTGGATGAGCACAAAAGGAGCGAAAAACATTTTTTTTTAATTTTTCTTTTTACTTACCCAACAATCACCGGTCCTAGGACTTGTAGAAATCTCGTCACATTTTTGAGCCTTGCCAGAAGTTGTCAGACCGCCAGGTCCGTTCAAATTTCCGTAGACGCTTCGGAAGTAATGCCCTCAAATCATTCATACTAATGACGATGCTTAAATCGTGTTAAAACCGCAAAATACGAGCCGCGTACCGCGTTCACAAAGATATGCCGCCGTTATGAACCGCCGCCATCCCTCACGTCTAAACTATAGTGCCTAGAATATACTGGCTAGTGTGCCGTCCGGCAGCGCTTCCTTATGGGCGAGGGTGGCACCATTTGCAATGAAAGCCATTTCATAGCGGCAGAGGGCGCTGCTTGTCGGGAGGGTACCACAGGAGCAGACGACGCGGCTTTTTCGTTTCAGAAGCCAGTCTGTTGGTGTTGTGCGTGCATATGGGTTTTCAACTCGGTTCAAGCTGAATCTGGTGCTCTTTTTTTCACGGAAGTGCAGCGTTTGTTTTTGTGAGTGGGGCACTGCATATGGGAGTCGTTTCGTGTGCTCTTGTAGCAATATCGGTGTGACTGAATCCGTTGTGTGCGTGCGCTGTGTGCGTGCGCTGTGTACGTGCGCTGTGTGCGCCTTTGAGCGCTGTTTTTTTTTTTTTTTTCATCATATCTACGAAGAACAAAATGAGTTCTTGATTGTAGTTTTGTCTGCACGGAAATATGTCGAAACCAAAGCGGCAGTTCAAAGAGAAGGCTTGCTTTGTGCCTTTCTGCAAAAGCGGTCTCCGGTCGAACAAGGAGAGAGTTTCAATGTTTACTGCACCATCTGATGCTACGCGGCTCGCAGAATGGGAACGCCGCATCAAAAGAAAAGACAGAAAGTTATCTTCAATGGCTGTGGTGTGCGAGAAACATTTTGAGAGCGACTATATTGAGCGCGTGTTCCGTGTCACCGTGAACGGCGTTACAAATGAGCTTCCCCGCGATAAACCACGTCTGAAGCCCGACGCCATACCTACTATATTCCCGGATTACCCTAAACATCTAGCGCGCAAATCGCCAGCAAAAAGGAAAAGTAGAAATCTGTGCGAGAAAGAGCCTCCAGCAAAACGTTGCAGGCGTGGTGAGCCAGAAACCTCCAAGTTGAGTTCAGCCATTGGGAGTGCCGAACCAGTGATCCTTGAAGAGTCTCGGCCCGCCAATGGAGGTGAAATGAATGAAAATTGCTCCAAACTTTGTAGTCCTGAAGTAGCAAGCGCTGCTGCTGCTGAACAACCCCCTCCAATTACCAGCGAGAGCATGCACCCATTCCTCAACATATCTATTCCAATAACTTGGATGAGAGTACCAACGTTTCCCGCGGAATCATTGGCTTACGCCTACTGTGAAGGCGAAGAAAATAATTTCGCCATCATTTTCACGGAAAAAATGGTAGTGTTTGAAAGACCTTCACCTGATGGACAATCAGTGGCAACTGTTTACCTGAGGGGAAGAAAGAAGTCAGAACAAATTGTCATGACATGCGAAGAGGCCGAATCCTTGATCGAGGAAGTGACAGCTCTTTGTGGTGGATGCGGCATAAAGCCTGCTTCTGGAAAGTACACTTCCTACAGGGGCATGATTTTTTCTGAGAAGTGTTTGCTATCACTAAAATCCGATGGAGAGTCCTGTGCTTTCTGCAAGTACCTGAGAATTCTGGCTCAAAACCAAGCATGCAGACAAAAGAGAAGGGAAAGTGAAATTGCGAGGAAGTCTGATGAAAAGAAAGAATCAAAGAACATATCTCGAATTCTATCAAGGACCAAGAAAAAGTTGGCAGGCGCAATGATGCAAATGGCTCACATGAAAGAACAAAATGAGGCTCTTTGTGAAAAAACATTTGACAGCAAAATTAAGTCCCTTCCCACAAAGCAACAGCTGGCTGTAAAAAATTGTTTCCTGGCTGCACGACGAAAGTCGCATAAAGGCATGCGATACGACGACGAATGGATTCTAGAATGTATGTTGATGAGGATGCGAAGTCCGAAGTTATATGAGCACCTCCGAAGAGAAGCCATTATGGTTCTACCAGGGCGAACTTGCCTTCAAAAGTACCTGAAGCGTTTCAAAGGTGGTTTTGGCCTCAGCGCTAAAGTCTTCAATGCCTTAAACGAAAAGACGAAGACCATGGATGTTTACAGTCGTCGTGGTGGCCTCATCATTGACGAATTAAAGCTATCGGAGAACCTAAGTGTGAAGTCAGTTGGTGAGTAAAGTTTTTATTAGATTCTTGGAATGCTCTGTGCCATATACGGAAAATGAGGAGTTTTGCTAAGCATGTCTACACAGATTACAGGTATGCGCCCACAAACAGCCGGAAAGGAGGCTTTTATGTCTGTCTACATTTCAGGGGCGGTCAGCGTGCGTGAGCGATACAAACGTCAGTTCACTGAACAAAAACTAGGCTGAATTTCTGCTAACAAAAGTAGGAACGATTTGCCACTCCCCAACATAGATCTAGAGAAGTGATAAAAGAATACACTGGAATATTCCTGGAGCTCGTTCTGGCGCGAAAAAGGTGATAAAAGAAAGTATATATATATATATATATATATATATATATATATATATATATATATATATATATATATATATATATATATATATATATATATATATATATATATATATATATATATATATATATATTCTGATCTGTGTTGAAATATGTTTGGACATTAAGCAGTGTTCCTTCTGGGTTTCTTTTTCAATTAAGGCGACATCGAAGGCTTTGTTGACCTCGGCGATCATACACCTGCCGACCAGAAGAATGTGCTGGCAGACCATGGCATGGTTTTGCTGTTTCAGCCATTTACTGGTAAGGTGTGTTTAATGCTTTGAAATATTGTCACCAACCAAAATTAAGAGCCCATGTTTTCGCGTCCGAGTTGTTTTGTTTCTTCAGATGCGGCGCCAACAGGAAATGTTCTTCTTTTCCCCACTGATGTCATCTGCAGCGTTTCCAGGTTATCGTATAGGCCTTTTTATCGGGCGAGGGAGATTCGAAAAGCCTCCTCTCTGGACTTTTGAAAAACCGGTTTCCAACGACCCAGTAAAGAGGCGTCATCCTTCCCGCCCGCCGATGCAAAGGTCTATATAGTGTACTACAATTTATAGTTTCAAGAAGGCTCCCCTCTGCATATATGTGAATGGCCTGTGTCACTTTGCAACAACGGCGAACCAAGGCCGCTGGCTCCTCCAAGCAACTTCTTGAAAAAAAAAAAAGTCTCAAAGCCTGTTTGTCCGCGCCATTCTGTTATATGACTTCGGGTGATTTGCAGCGAGTATATTTAACCGCCGGGCCACTGAACGCAAAGCGTGGGTGTGTGAAGTGAAAATCGCGAGTGGTTCACAGGGCGATTATCATTCCCCGTGTCTCGAATGTGTCATATGACACAATTGAAGCTCCTGCGAGGATTCGATAGTCTACACCGCAACAACTACCTCCATTAAAGTCAATTTTGTGCTTCTATTGCTTAGCACCGTGCTTCGGTTGCGGTACGTTATCCTAACAGGGTTGGGCTTTTTCATTATTTTCTTAAAATTCTTCATTTAATTCAGCAATTGGTACGACGCCGAGCCTTGGGTGTGTTTTCTTTAGGTTGACGATTTTTCAGCCTAAGGTATACTTGGTTCGCATTTTTACTTGATTTAAACTCTTGCTTTCTCAACCAAACTTCTATCGAATATGTTCACTTCCTAGAGACGAAGGTGGCCTCGAAACGCGTCAGCTCCTAATAAATTTTGGTTGTAGCCAGTACTTCAACCCTAACCAGACGGTCTTCCATCGAAGATGTGCTCTTTTCAATAACTTTTTCTTTCTTCGTTATATCGCAACCTTAAATATATAAACATACGCACATATCTGTGAGCGATAACTTCTGCCTTTCTGCAGGAAACTGGACTCAGATCCTAGGGGTTTTTGCCTCAAAGGGAAATGTTAAAGCCCCGACCTTGGCGAAAATTATTTTGGAAGCCACTGTCCTTGCGGAAAAAGCTGGCCTCTTCGTGGATTCCATAACATGTGACGGCGCTAGCTGGAATAGAGGAATGTGGCGGCTTTTTGGAATACAGGGTAAGAGCAAGAATGTAATTTCACGCAAGATACAAAATTGCTCTTTTACAGTGTTTTGCTATTTTGAAGCTTTAGGTTTGCATTGTTTAAAATGTGGCGATGGAATAATACCAGATTTTATCATTTTGGATTTATTTGATTTTTTCCCAGGTTCATCAAGCCACGTCCGAAATAGCACCAAGCACCCAGTAGATCAAAAGAGAAAGCTGTATTTTTTCTCAGACTTTCCACATTTGATTAAGAATGTCAGAAACGGGTTTGTTGCGAAAGGATACCTCACACCAGCTGGACATGTTCACTGCGGCATCATACAAGCAGCTTTCGAAGTGGATCGGGAAAATGCGACCCTCAAGGTGATGCCAAGCATAACAAATGCACACATCAAACCGAACAGCTTTGAAAAAATGAAAGTTGACATCGCTTTTCAGCTGTTTGGTGACCAAGTCATCAAAGGACTTTTCATTTACAAAGAACAAATTCAGTCTTCATATGGGATAGTGCAGCCGACAGTAGATTTCGTGCAAGATATGAACCGTCTGATTCGTATAATGACTTCGCGAACAAGCGAGAAGGCACTCAAGCCTAATAGTCCGAACGAACAATATATCAAAGGCTTCTTAGAGTATCTGCAGGAATGGGAGCAGCATGCGAAACCAGCTGGCGGTGGCTTCCTTACGGAAAACACATCGGCAGGATTAAGAGTGACGATCAAGAGCACACTTGACTTGTTGTCGTTCCTGACGTCGGCTGTGGGGTTCAAATATCTGCTTACGTCCCGATTAAGCCAGGATAAAATTGAAAACCTTTTTGGGATAATTAGGCAGTCGTCGGGATGCAACGACCACCCCACCGTTTCACAGTTTCTCGTGACTGTGAATCTACTAGCGTTCTACAACCTGGCGAAACCGCCTAGAGGAGGAAATTGCACCCCAGAGGTGATCAAAGCACTGCTAAACCCAAATGAGCTGTGTGAAACAACGAGCAGTTTTCTCTCAGAGAAAATAGATGACCTACTTGACCATGGAAATCTCAGCGAAGCTCATGACGTTGTTGAAGTAATCGTGTCTAGCAGTGACCATGAATCATACACAGAAAAAAAGAGCAATAGTGCTCTAATTTATTATACTACAGGCTATGTGGCAAGAAAGATGATTGCCAGGAGCTGCTGTCCACGGTGTGCAGACTATCTTTGCGTCAGCAAAGCAGAAGCTGGTGCCGATGCTTCTTCATACTTTACTGCTCATTTTGATAATGGGGGCCTGGTGTACCCTGGCCAGAGCTTGTTAACTGCTGTAAAGGCCATGGAGGATGCCTTTACAACGTTTTTTAGTAAAAACGAACTCCATGAAGGAAGTTTAGTTGAATTCTTGACCCAGCTACAGCAGGTGTATTTTCCTGAACTTGGCTGTCCAGAGCATGAAAAGGCAATTCTCACTGCAGTTGTAAAATTTTATGTTCTCTTAAGGTTTCGTTTTTTTGTCAAGGGGCTAAACAAAGAGAGGGAAGCTCGAAGGCATGCGACAAAGGTTTCTTAAACAGCGCCGCTGACAGTAAATGCTCCCCTTCATGCTCTGCATCCAACTGTCTGCGTCTTGTTATTGTAGCAATAAAAACAAGTGTTGTATTGTTCTTTCCTGCATTATTCACACACACACACACACACACACACACACACACACACACACACACGCTATGACTAAACTGCACGTATTTGCTTGTCAGCAAGAGTACACATTGAGAACCACCAATTACAAATAAATCTATTACTGATCTATTTCAGTTGAATTAGTGTAGGTAAAACACATGTACACATATGATCCTTACATTTTGTTAGGAAAAAGCTACCAAAATGACATTACACCAATAAAAGCCTATGGTGCTACCGTCGCCCGGGTACATATTCCGTTTTTACTTTGTGAGCACCGGGGATGTTCAAAACTCGAAGTTACACCGAAGCGGCGATGATTGAATATGCCGCAAAATTCTAGTCTAAGTTCAAAACAAACCTTTAAACTGGTAGTCAGCTGCCTCCAGTAGAACTGTGGTCTGTTACCAACTTGACGAAAGCAAAGAAATGCAGCGCGCGCCTAGACTTCTTGCCGGTGTTGCGAGAGCGCGGTAGGCTGCGGGCGTCGTGACAGGTACCCACCTAGTGTTCCTGTATATGCTCATATACAGGAACACTAGTACCCACTTTATACCCACCCAGTTTGCAGCGCCCCTGGCGGCGGCCGCCGGCATTCATCGCTGGCGGCGCCACCCAGGAGGCCGCGGTCGGCACACTAGCCAGTATATTCTAGGCACTATATCTAAACATCTGAACGGCTACTTTTGGCTTGTAGAGGCAGTAGAGGCTCGGAGCCGAGCGGAAGAAAACTGCGGAAACGATGAGGTCGTAGCGCTAAAAACCCGCATCTGTCAAATTTCAGAGCAAGACACACGCGAAGTAATCCAAATGACTGATATTTTATACTTCTTACACAAAACTGTATTCGTCCCGCTTCGAGCGTTGTAGCCGATCGACTGAGGACGCATCATTGGCGTCGTCTGCTCCGCGCTAGCAGTCAGCGGATGAAGGAAAGTCTTGGACCCTATGCTGTGACAAAAAGTTTCTACGCGTCCGTGGCGCTTCCAATATCTCATAGCAGCAGTTAACTCGCTGTGGCCTCTACTTGAAAAATACTTCGCTTGTTTAAAACTATTTTGATGAAATGACTAGAATCAAATGGGAGTAAAAATGGTTAATCTAAATAAAAAAATTGCGAGGGACATTTGCGACTGAAGTTGTGAAAGGCGAGAGCCGGAGTGCCGCATTCTGCTACGCAACTGGCACTAATTAGTTTTATAACGTAATTAGGTAGAATAATTAATTATTGGATTACCTAATTAGTCATTGATTAGTGATTAATTATTCCATTATTAGTCATTTATTAGTAATTGACAATTGATTAACATTTGGCCATAAAAGGCACGCATTCCGCTTACTGTGGTGGTGCTCTGTGATTGGACGAGACCTCTATGACGTCTCTTTATGCACAATACCATAGGTTATCCAACGGGGACCAGTAGCGCTGCTGGTCCCTGTAGGCAACATGCTGAAAACATGTAGTTACTACTGGTTTTCTCCTGGAAACAGTATCACCAGCAGAAAACCATTAGGCTGTCTGCTGGGACCAGTGCCCTAGTTATTGGTCCCAGTAGCCACTAGTCCCAGGCCAAAACCACTAGGCACCCTGCTGGAACCAGTAAGGCCAGCAGAAAACCATTACGAATTCTTAATGTTTCCAGTAGAAGACCAGTAGGCTTTTTAATGGTTCCAGTAGAAAACCAGTAAGCTTCCTAATGGTTCCAGTAGAAACCAGTAAAAATCAATAGGTTTCTTTATGGTCCCAGTACAAACCAGTAGATTCCCAGTAACAAAATTTCCCCTGGGACAGGAAGAAAGAACACGGTAGGTTAAAATTGTACGAGGTACTGGTGTCAAGAATGTTCACACACGAGAGCTTTCTCGACCAGTCTGGCAGTGGCGCCAACTTCATCGTTCTTCTGTCAATCGGAGCAGTGAGAAAAGGGTGGATAATTTTTGAGCAGGAGCATGGGGATGCAGTGAGGGCGCTTGTCCCTCAACACGCTACGTGCTTGTCGCTGGCAAACGTGGTGGTGGTGGTGGTGAAAACATTTATTGTAATACATAGAGGTATATACACTAGGTGGGATGCCTAGAAAGGCACTCCATTGGCGTTTGCCGCAGCCCGGGCATGACATCGATGACGCAAAGATGTGGCCAGGGGTGCTCATGCCCGAATCCCAGAGGGTACTGAAAAAGCAACTACTGTCTGTGTTTTACGCCTGAAGGAGAAAAAAAAAAGAACGAAGGAGAACGGCAGGAGGCAAATTTACATGAGGATGACTCTCTCGACACACACGCGCACACACACACACGCGCGCACACACGCGCGCACACACACGCGCACACACACGCGCACACACACGCGCACACACACGCGCACACACACACGCGCACACACGCGCGCACACACGCGCGCACACACGCGCGCACACACGCGCGCACACGCACACGCACACGCACACGCACACGCACACGCACACGCGCGCGCGCGCACACGCACACGCACACGCACACACACAATCTTCCTTACTGCCCTTTTCTCTCCTCTTCCCTTCGCTCCTCGTAACCGGTAGCCCGTAGCTCTTGACAATACAACCTCTGCGCAAAAGACTGCAGCGAAACCTTGGCTAGCAGTAATCTCGGAAAGGAAGGGATGCAATCAAAACAGAAGTCAGCCACCATTTTCGGACTCTTCCACCAACCCAAACACCTGTCACCATAAAGAAAGATGAAAGAAGGAAGCGCGGTGGTCGAGCTTTTCTAGGCGCATTATAACAAGATTGACTTGGACAAAACCATTATGCTAAAAGTAGACCAAAGCCTGCGTAATAAGCTCCTGCTTGAGTCATAGCGCATATATTGGTCGCGAGGACATATACCGTGGCGCCACCTCTCAGAAGCGCCCGCGTGACGAATTAAGTGGGATAAACCGCGTTGAAACTCTGCTGTAGGATGTCCTCCTGGGCAGTTCAGTTGCGCGTTAACATTATATTAATTTAAGATAAATCTCGGTCTGGGCCTGTATAAGCTTAATTTGAGGTGTTAGACCCACTCATTCGGGAAGAAAGCACTTCACGGAGTCAGTTTGCAGCATTGCTGTTGTTATATAAAAAAAAATCAGCTCAAGCTGCCACACAACCAAAAAGATGTAAGCAGTCACCGAACAGCTAATAGGATTCCTCCGCAAGAGCAGAGGACTGTCAGGAAGGAGCCTGACAGATGCTGAGCGCCTTCGCATAGCGCCGGCGGAAGCGGCACCTTTCCACTGCTCCCTTGAACGTAGTAGAGCAAACAAGCTCGACTGTGGTGATGACGTGGATTAATTTTATAGCAAGTGTGAAGACGTGCGTTCCACACGGCGAATTCTTGCGTCATGACTACCGGCATTGGCACTTTGTAGAGCGGATATGTTTTTCCCGCGCACAGTAGGTTTTCTTTTCTCTCTTTTTTTTTACGCATACCTTCGATCAGCACATCACAACTTGCATGCAATGCTCTATCCTTCATTTGTTCAGAGGCAGTTATTTCTCACCATGCATACCGCTACCCGAGGCGGCAGAATCTTCCAGTTCACTGCAGTGAAATTTCTGTGTCAAAGCGTTCATTTAGAATAATTTGGGACTCAGGCTTTGGCAAGATCGGAGATCCTTCCTTTCTTTGGGAGCGTACTGCTCCATGAAGAAGCCAGCATCTTTTCCATCCTGCCAGCAATAAGTCTTCGTTAGCTTCACAATTGATAAGCGCAAATTAAAACGCGCGCGCCATTCCTTGTGCCGCTCACCGAACTGTTTAGCGGCCAACTCCATGGACGAACTCTTGCTCGCTGAAATGTCTGCTTAGCACATCATGATCACTCCCTTCTTTACATATTCAAATCTTGATTAAGGAATATTATGTGAGCTTATATATGTTTCGGGTAGCAACGGGAGCTGCGCCGGGTTTCCTCGCTTATAGGTCCGGACAACAGAGCAGTAACAGACCGCAGCAACAGCTTATGTAAACTTCAGCGGTCTCAGTAACGATGCAAGATCAAAAAGGATAAGGCTGGAACTCTTTATCAACCAAAACTATAGAAATAAACGCGACTATTAGCTTTCAAAATGCCCAAATTCAACCAAGCGTCTGCTCCAACAGCAGTAAGAGGAGCCACGTGATCCCACTTGCTCCCCTGGGTCGACACTGGTGCCGTTCGCTCCAGTGGTGGCGCTCGCGCCCAATTTATCCAATTTATCCTATGGCTCCTCTATTTTGTTAAAGGTAGCGACAACTACACGAGCGCCCTCTCGAGGGGTCCAGGGGCAGCGCTAGCAGACGACGCGTGGCACTCTGGCGTATACCGCGTACTCATGAAGCCGCGCTCGGTGCACACATAAACCGGTGAACTCAACAGATTTGTGTCCTCTGCTGCTCGGGAAACTTCAAAAGACAGGAATAATAACTTAAACATGCGTGCGCAGCATAAATGTCAAAAAAAAAAAAAACGCCTGCGTTAAATGAGCCAGCTCATTCTTCTGAACCATTCTCGACTCAGTACAGCAGCTAGGAAACTGTTCATTAATTATGCTTTGAAATTAGTAGCAAACTTGAAGTAGAAACGATATTTCAGTAAACTTATTGGGCTCGTTTCCTAACTAAAAAATAAGTAGACTGCGAGTGTTCTGCAACTTTTGGAAACGTCGTTGCGCACAGAGCTCTGATGAAATAAGGGAGTCATTGCGTTTGTAACTGTTCGGGTATACTCCGTTGTACAAACTTTTTTTTTAGCTCGAGTTTATTTCGTTTACAGTATTCCAATAGCTTTATTTTGGGGAAAAAGTCAGTTTTTTTTGCAGCTGTGCGTTACCAACGCATGTATATCTTCCAACAAATACAAAAAAAAAAAATCGGGTATGATGTGACACAAAGCTCACGGACAATGTTTTCTGACTTTTCTATTATTTATTTGTTTTTATTGGTTTCCTTATAACCTGCCGGGCAATAATGTCACCAGTAAACTTGGATGCCGCCTCTTGAAACTTGACGAGTCCCTGTGCGCGGTCAGCGGAACTTGATGCAAAGCTGCGAAACTCCTCCGTTAAAACAATGACTCAATAGCGTTTCACGCACACGGTTGTTTTTTCACCTTTTATGGTACAAAGTTTTATTTTCATTTTTTAATTTTATACCCCGATATTTAGCATAGGCAAATTGACTTTCCATTTCGATCACTTCGACACATTCGCAACCTCCTCTTTTTCCAATGTTTCATTTTTTATTTATATAAATTAACTGATCAATTGTACGGACTAAATTTTCCTAATAAGCATAATCAAGCATTGCCTTTTCATTCTGAGCATTTTCACAGCATTGATTCCACGCGCAATATTGCAGTCCTGATCGGTTCGGGAAAGTAAGGGGGCTCGAAACGGCAGTGACTTTTCACTAGACATCCATAGTACAAGTAATGACTACATAGTCATAGCGTTCTTGATATTTTGCTCGTGAAATAGCATATGCCCAAACAAAGGCCATCCCAGGTAAGCGAACGCTTTTTAAGCAGACAGAAATCACTTTGCATAGTCGGGTGTTTTCCGTGGCCATGAAAATCGTACGCCCGATTTCATGAGGCGATAGCTTCCTTCTATTGCTATTATCGTCACCGCGAATAATGGAAAATGACTTTTTTTGCGTCTTCCGCACTCTTCCGGCAGCCAAAAGCACAGCAGCCCGACGCAGCCGCATGTCACGCGCACGCTTCAAGATTTGAGTTCAGAGATGTAATTCTTGCGTCCGCTTAAACATTAAGTACTGCATATACACTCCTAAAGATGCAATAGACGCATATGAAGCACTTTTTGCTTAACTAATCGGCTAATATCACGCTGGCAAGCGCAGACCGCCATGCATTTCAGCGGCGCAGCGAGCTCCGCTGGACCCTTTGGGCGGAGCTTGGCGGCGAAGAGGTCACGTGCAGCCAACCGGCCTATCGGAGGGAGCGGCGGCTGGATCAAGACCTGTCGCTACCTTTAAAAAATAGAGAAGCCTTAATTTATCCTAGAGTCTCTCCGAGGTGGGGGGAGGGGGGGGGGGGGGGTGTTAATCTTCCCTTGGGAACCGCTTTCTCTTCTTGCACCCTCAGCTTGTGTTTCGTGATGCGGCAGTTAACCCTGTGTGGTTTTAGAAAGCTTATCCAAAGATAGCCCCGTTCTATGCCACATGGAAAGTCTTCGAAAAAAAAAACAAAAAAAAAAAAAACCCACAGGCACACCTTGAAGAAATATTTGCAGTGGTTTACTGACAAAAACACAAAGCGAAATGTCAAAACGCAAAAGGGACGTAATGAAAAGGAGTACTGTGAACGGTATGTACGGGGTGAGCTTGAACGGTATTTACAAAATAAAAAATGCAATAAGTTTTCGCCATTCGCGCGCGAGTGCCTGCAATCTGTTTCACATATAACACACGTAAGTTCACTGTACGTCCAGGGCCATGCGCACTAGCGTCCTGTTGCCAATGAATCGCAAGTGCGGCACACGCACAAGTAGCCAAGGTGGAGCGCCCAGCCTCAAAATGAACAGATTGAGCCAGATTTTTTTAGCGCGGTGTTATCCAACAAGAAATTATTTTTTGGCGTTCATTTCGCTGTTGAAATCATATTCGACACCATTTAGCTTAGTACTCCTAATACAACTTTCGGCAGAAGTGTACCTTCCTGCAGACCACGTGGCAAGCTTGTCTGAACAGTTCAGAACTGCCGTCCAATGAAGTCTTCTTTATCACTTCATACATCATCTAAGAGATCGCCGAAATTGTCTGTGATTACGGCAAAGGCAAAAAGCCCTTATCGGCGGCGAACGATTGACTTATCGGAGGCAAATTTTAAGTCTGGAAAAATACTATATGAAGTACGAATTTTTACATTGGAGAAATTACTCATTGCACGCAATCAACTAGAGCACCGAGTATAAAAGGCAGCACCATGTTTGACGCCTACAGTACTGGGCCTGGTGAGCTGCAGCTCTGGCCTAGGGAGCCTACATGTTGCGCCTCAGCCGGGCGCCGCGGCACAATATGTAGGCTCCCTACTTTGGTCCAAGGCCGGTCTCGAGGGAGAGCGCGCGCGCGCTCTCCCTCGAGACTGGCCGTGTTTGGTGTCATACATGTGGCGCCGTCTGGGAGGTACCGCCGAAAAAGGCGGCTGTCTGGGTCCGCAGCTGTTGGTAGCACCGACGCTGTGTTCCGATTTAGTTCCCCGTAAAAAATAAAAAATAAAATAAAAAATAAACACCGACTGAAACAAGAGCGTCTACTTACAGTTGTCTTCATTGCCATTTCCAACCTCATATTGCACCCATTGCTTTTCGTTTCGGCTGCGCATTTCTCATGTTTGTTTTTTCTATAACTGCATGCTGTAATAGGTTTCTTTCAAGCATGCACGACCAATCGCTTGTTTGTATCGAGCGCGCAGCATGCGAAAAAAAAAAAACTGGGTTTTTTTTTTTTTACTTCTAGACCCAGCTGGAGCTCCAAGAGTTGTACTATGCATGCATGCTTGGAACCAGCGCTCGGCAGGTCATGTCTCCCCGCAAAGAGAAAAGGTCCTTTGAAATTAACAGTTCGATTTACTGCTGTGTTTATGGGTGCCATAATAGTTATAAAGATATATCGCCGGGAAGCAACCAAAAATCAAGTTTTTTCGGTTTCCTTAGAAATCATACGAGAGCGACGTGACTCATCGCTAACAGTGGGTTGGGACGGTAGGTCAACGCCGCTTGCGGCGGGGGCTGGCCAGCCACCGAATTTTTGTCTGTTTTGGGCCGTCATTGCGCCTGCCGCCGCTTCGGTGGTGGACGGCGGCCGTTGTTGCGCCCTCTTTTTTTTTTTCCTTCTGTATTTTCTCTTCTGTCCGCACGAGGCAGCGGAGGTGGCTCAGCTACAGAGCCAGTAGCAGTCCCGTGCATTTTCTTTTCCTTCTGGCACCCGGCCGTGCGGATGCAACTGCCATCCTTGATATTGCGTGGGTTTGCCAACAAGTACATAAAAAAAAAAACGAATTACATATGTGGTGAAGAGACGCCGAAAGGGCCGAATAAAACACCTCCAAGCTGACGTCATAGAAGATGCTTTTCATTTGGGCAGCGCATTTTCCGAAGATATCCGAGGGCCCCCCTGCGCTGTGAAGTTCCTCGCGCACTCCATACACGTGCTTGGATTCGTAGTTTCTGACCTCGCACCAATCAGTTATCCTTAAAATAAGTCAACATTCTCGATGAACCGAAATCCACAGAACAGCACGCGCTGAGGAGCTTGCTCAGCCACATGCCTGTTTTTTCGCGCACTGCACTGTCACAATTGTCACCACTCGTTTTGATGCACCGAATAGAAAATAAGAACTATGGCAGAACTGCCGAGCGCCGAAAAAGCACGCATGGCCCGACGCCTTAGGGCACATCTCCAGACGCAACCTGTGCTCGTCCCGTCCTGCGGAAGAGCTTTCTTTTTCTTTTTTTTTTTTTTTTTAAGAGCCTTTCCATTGACCGACGGTGCCCAGCTGTACTCGGCTCTCGCTTCTGGGGGGTCTCACATATGCCGTCTACACATACACTGCCGCCGATCCAGGGGAAAAGCCAGTGGTGCGCATTGCACTTTGGCTTAGTTTTTGTTTTATTTATCTCCCTACTTTCAAAGTGCCAAATTGCGTGGGCTCCAAATTCCTACTTTAAAGAAAAAAAAAAAAAAAAAAGCAGGAGCGCTCGCGCGCCGACGAAGCGCTGCATCCAAAGCGTCGGCGGCCCTCTACCAGACGTCATGAACGAGTAGCAGCTTTCTTCGCTTTGCTTTTAGTTCATTTTTTCAACACACACGCACATGGTGCATGGTGCTTGTTCTCTTACGTGCGTGTGTGGCACGAGGCAGGAAATGACCAAAAGAAGTTTCGTTCTAACAAGTTTGCTGCCGAGAAACATAGACTTCGCGTTCACTCCGCCGCCTGTCTCTAACGAGCAGACATACCACATACGGGTAGGGTCCCTAGAAATATTGCTAGTCTGTCGTCCGCCGGCCGCGGCGGGGGCTGCCGCTGAATGATCGCCGCGGTGGCGCTGCGGTGAACCGGAGTGCGCCACTGCTGACGGAGCAGACGACGCGCGCGCCCGTGCGCTTCGAAATGCATTCGCTGCATGCTCATTGTCAGGTGCCTTGTACATGCGATGCCGCTCTTTAGTCTTTGATTTCAGTTTAGTCGTAATATTGAATTTGCAGCCGAGTTGTTGGCATAACCACGGATGCGACTTTTTTTTTTTTTCGTGAGCGAAGTTTTGCGCGCATGCCCCTGAGCCGATGTAGAAACGAAGCTGCTTTTTATCCCCTATTATCCTGCTGAAGCTACCGCCGTGCCGTATTGTAACGAAGACTTCTGAGGATTTCGTGCAAAAAATTGCGCTTGCATGGAGAACTATACTAGACGCACATTCTAGGCTCCAAGAACCATGTGTGCGAGCAACAGAGCGCTGTCGCCGGCGTTTTCATTCACGCTATAGTTTCATCTTAACTTCTTCGGACGTTTACCTAAGTTATAACACGTATGTAGAACTAGAAACTTTCGGATGCATGCACAATTAAAGCACGCAAGATGGGAACCCGAGCCCTTCAAATCGCACCGCGCTTCAGGCAACCTGCTGATAGGCATTCTTTGGTACTTAGGAAGCCTAGTAGCCACTCATCAGAGTATGCCATCACTTTTGTTGACTTGCGTTTAGCAACCTCTAAAACATATTTTAACAGCCAGCTGTTAGTTGAGAGGAAGGGCACTAACACTTCTTTCAAACTCTGTCCTTGAAGGTGTTCATTTTCATTTTTCATTTCACCGAGAGCTTTTACCAGCTTTGCCACCTTGTCCTTCGTACGACAAACTGCTCGAGACATAGAAGTCTGTTTCTTAATTTTTTCTTCTTCTTGACAGGGTGTTCTGAGTTAACTTTCGCAAGTATTTGCAGGATGTTGCATCAGAAATAATGGTACAGTTCGTCGCAAATTAAGCAACGCCCATTGTAGGTGGGAAAGGTCTTTTGTAATAGGCTTCAATCCGCTGCCAGGACAAAAGCTGAGTTTCGCAATGTCCTGAATAAGATTAATTACCTCTTCTGTCGACTTTACAGCTATCTCCTTGACTTTGTTTCCTCGAATGCACACAGCAGCATTCATGGCAGCTTCACCACTGCGATGGAACAGAACTCGCCGATGGCAATTGCCTCCGGAGATTCGTCCTCGCTTGAGTAGCACTATGCGAATGTTCATTGTTCAACATCAGAAAGATCGACATTTGTCCCCAGTGGCGGTGGCATGCAGCTTTCTGCATTCCTGGAGCAGGCTCACGTCACACGATCCACCACCGCTGTATTCTTCAACTGGCTCCACTGATGCTTCAGGATCAGTGCACTTTTTTTCTTTCTCTGCAGGTCTCCCTGCTGACTGTTTTTGCTCGTACAAGTTGCGCTCCTTTCTCTTGAGAGGCAGGGGCTTCAACAAGTATTTTGGAGTGTCAGGAAACAGCGTTGAGATGGCATCCTTCGTGAGTTGCGTAACATCCCGTGGAATCTCAATTACCTTTACCTGTCTTAAAACTTCGCTCAATAAAGCAGGATTTGAAGTGTCGCTCTCGAACGTCGACACTAGCTTATTCGTGTTACAGTAATGTGAGGGCAACCCCGATCCGGATCATCCGATATTTATATATACCGATATTTATATCAACGTCCAGGATTTCCTGTCTGCAACTCACAAAATAATGAGGAAGATATTCACCACTTGTGGGTTTGCCCGCCACTGAAGCCGACAATATCGGCACCTGACGGCAGTGGGCCTTTCACCGAGCAACCCATCTTCGTACATTGCTTGCACGCAAGGGCCTTATCATCGTTCTCTCTTGAATTTTATTAGAACACAGCCAGTCTATTTTCTTTCATTTATTACGCCTTTTAATTTTCGTTTTGCATATTCCTTTATGCCCTAGCTGAGACAATAAACAATGTTATTGCCTTTGCAGCCGCGCTTGATGTTGCGCTTCCACTCTTGCCTCTTCCCTGCGTCTTTCGGTGTCCTGAAGAGAGAACATTTCACCTTGCACGAGCGCTACCCGGTCTTGCACCTGGGCAAGAAACACGTGCTATCACGCTTAGCCCGTTTTCTGGACATGACGCGATCACATATCCATAAAAAAGGCACACATGCTAGCTAATTTGCGCGCATTCCGGCTCGCGAGCGAAAAAAAGTGCACGTGGTGCACGAGCCTTGTCACGGCACCAACGGATCAGCGCGGCGCAGATTCGCAGTACGGCACAACCGCCACAGCACCACGTACACAACGCGACCACGCTCCGAATGCGTACAGCGCCCCCTGCGCTTTCATCCGGGAAGCGGCCAACCGGTTCCATAGGGAACCCCGCTCGGACGGCAGACTAGCAAATACTTCTAGGGACTCTAATACGGGTGCGCCGGTGGGAGGTGGCGCCACTTGTTCCGGAGCAGTGGCGCCTCCATACCAGCGCACTAGGCAAAGCTAGAGTGTACTAGAAGCGAACGTTTACAGCAGGCACTGGTTTTCTCGGCTTACGCTGAAGCGTGAATAAAAATACAGAAATAAAAATACGCAGTGGCTTAGCTCGGTTATGCCAGTGCATATAGAAAGCGAAAGCAGTTCATGAGGAGGGAAAATCTGTTTGAAAACTCATGAAGTAGCTCACTGCTATTCGAAGCTAGAACAGGGATCCTGTGAACAAAAATGCACAGGGAAAAATTTGAGGATGTAGATATATGCGCAGTTTGTGGAGTTGTAATAGAGACTATAAAACATACAGTGCTGAGGTGCACGGAACTCTAGCCAGCCATCCCAGACAGAAAAGTGACAGATCTGGAAAGGGCGCTGGGATTAAACGAGAAAAACGTTAGTGTACCGAAGGGGTGGTTGGGAGATTGGTAGAGGAGGGCAAGGGAGAGGGGCAGTTGTGAAACCACAGGTTGATTCTTAAGGGAGGGGGAAACGAGGATTATAGGCTAGGTGGTGCAGGCTGCCATCTGATACAAAGGGTAAGGCCAGCCAGATTCAGTCCATCCATCCATCCATCCATCCATCCATCCATCCATCCATCCATCCATCCATCCATCCATCCATCCATCCATCCATCCATCCAATTCAATGCAATGCAAATTTTCTAATCCAATTCAGTGCAATGCAAATTTTCTAATCCAATTCAGTGCAATGCAAATTTTCTAATCCAATTCAGTGCAATGCAAATTTTCTAATCCAATTCAGTGCAATGCAAATTTTCTAATCCAATTCAATGCAATGCAAATTTTCTAATCCAATTCAATGCAATGCAAAATTTCTAATCCAATTCAATGCAATGCAAAATTTCTAATCCAATTCAATGCAATGCAAATTTTCTAATCCAATTCAATGCAATGCAAATTTTCTAATCCAATTCAATGCAATGCAAATTTTCTAATCCAATTCAATGCAATGCAAATTTTCTAATCCAATTTCAATGCAATGCAAATTTTCTAATCCAATTTCTATCCAATGCAGCGCAAATTCATTCTAATCCAATTTCAATCCAATGCAGCGCAAATTCATTCTAATCCAATTTCAATCCAATGCAGCGCAAATTCATTCTAATCCAATTTCAATCCAATGCAGTGCAAATTCATTCCAATCCAATTCCATTTCAGTTAATTTTATTTCATTTCAGTTAACTCTATTTCATTTCAGTTAATTTTATTTCATTTCAGTTAACTCTGTTTCATTTCAGTTAATTCAATTCCAATACGTTTAATTTCAATCTCAATCCATCCATCCTAGCTTTGTTTTACAACTGTCAAAAGCACATGAATAATGGTAGCGTGGTTGGCATGGTCGCACGCCGTTGTTGCAGCTTTTGTGCGTTCTCTTCATTATTTTTTGTGAATTGCCGTTTGTGAATTACTGCTCGTGACTTGCTTGTCTGGGTTTTTTACACATGGAACTCCATGTCTATGGACACTGTACCTTTTGTGGTTTTAAGGTGACATTGTAGTTTCAAGGTGACCAGGATTTCAAACAATTTAGACAGGGCTGAAGCCTATGACTTGTGGGGTGAAGATGCACCAGCGCGAAGACGGAAGGTTCTGTGAGTGACGATTGGATGGTTAATAAACGGTGCACATTCACTGATTGGTCTGTTTTTACTTGAAAAAAAATTTTTTCTCTCAAATCTGGAAATAAAAAGTGCGAACCTTACATGCGCTTATATGGTAACCCATATGCATCAAGCTGCCTCAGTAGTGCAGGTGTAGTGTGTTAACTCGCGAGCAAAGGATCAGAGGTTACATTGCACCCACTGACCATGCATTTTTTTTTTGATGCACTGTTTTGAACTGCCAAATAGTATGAACTTCTGGTAGTAAGCCTTGCATTCATAGCTTCTGTGATCAGCATTAAATGAGCAGCACCTCCGTAATAGGGCTAAAATAATCTTCATATTGGTTCTCAAAGCTTTCATAAAGTTCAGATTTCAAAAGTTGCAGTGGCAAGCCACTGCCGACTTGCATGAATGGTACAATGTCCTCTTGTGGACAACCTATCTAGTCCTGTGTTGGTGTCAGGATTGGCATGCCTGTTGCACCAAAGGAGGGGATGCCCAAGGGCTCTATTGAATTCAGGAGGTATGGGAAAAGAGAATAGCGGTCATTAGCATTCAATTTGAAAAAGATGGGTAAAGATGTACACCCAAATTACGGCAAAAAGGGGGGGGGGGGCAGAGGCAAATGGTCTTCAAGTCCGGACATGCCTGAATCAGGTGTTTCCTCATCTTGCGGCATGTGCTCTGCAGTCGTAATAAATTCAGTCAACTCTGATTCATGATTTGTGCTCAAAAAATGCATTATGGGTATTCTGAATGATAACTTTGGTAGCACTTTTATGCATTACTGGCATGCATTAAAGAAGCAGAAGTATGGGGCTGTACATTTCGCTATTTCTTCAGTTATGAAATTCCAGTGCTTGTGGGTTGAATTCAGTGTTAACAAACGTGCAACTATTCTTGTCCAAATGTACATAATGTGTTAATGCTTCCCTAAGTGTTCACTGAACTTAACTTATACTCTGCTGGGATTAGTTTGACTAAGTCTTGCTTTGCATTGAGTAAGGTGGTGTTAAGGGCAAAGGTTCTGCAAAAGTTAATATGGAGCTTCATCTATGGAATGGTTTTTGAATTGAATTTCATTGTACATTGTTCGAGTTATTGGAACCTTTGCACACTGAGTGCTCGGACACTGTGTTTTCTGTTACCATTCTTCCACAACTGTATATCGTGTTATGTTTTCCTTTCACCACGGAATTTAAGCTTCCTTTGAGCAAAGGCATTGAGAAATGATCTTAGCAGGTAAAATTGCTTTTCCAGTTGTACCAACAAAGCACTGCTAAAGGGGCGATTTTCTGGCCTAGTTTACGTGGCATGCCTGCAACGTTCTACCTCCAACCACGCCCAGGTTACCCAGAAGTTTGTGTCAATGTCAAGTGATTACCATGAATATTTAACATTGCATTCTACACCCTGCTGCAGTGGCTAAATAATTAGGGTGCTTGACTATTCGCTGGAAGACCCAAGATCGATCCTGGCTGTTGTGGCCGCTTTTTGAAGGGGGTGACATAAAAGGCTCCTGTGGGTAGTGCAATGTCAGCCCGAGCAAAGAACCTAATGTGGCCTCAATTATATGGAGCTCTCTACTATGGTGTCTCTCATAGCCTGAGCCACTTTGGAACACAGAACCATGCAAAATGTTTAGACATGCCTTTTGTGAAACAAGAATGATTCCACAAACATGAGAAAAGCACAGAATCATAATAGAATCATAATGTTCAATTGCATCTAAAAGAAGGCATTGTTAAAATATTTTTCTTTGTCTGTGTAAAGCTTACTGATATGTATAGTCATTTAAGCATCAAAATCATGTTCCATTATATTAAGTATTTTTAATCGAGCACATACGACAGGACATATCTTTTTATACTCACTGCTGCTTTTATAAACATTAGCATTGGATACTCTAAGGTAACATTTGATTTTCACAGACGTCATTTCTGAGCTCTGTAGAGCTTACTGGTCTAGAATGCCCTTATTGTGCCTCCATTTTTCTGACATTTAAGCTTCTGGCGTGGTAGCAGATTTGGAGGACCTTTGTTGAAGAAATAGCTGTTGTCCTACTCTACAGCATACTCTACAGGGGCTCAGGTAGTACTGATGACAACGTAGCTCGACTTTCAGTTCGGAAGAAAGTTCTTGATGTTCTTGCTTCTGTGCATGGAGACAAATGGAGGGCAATGCTTTTTCTTGCTGTACATCTTGTTCAGTTCTGTAGAGTGTGATGAAGCATAGGACATTTCATAAACAGCCATCTCTAGTGCAATGCAGCTATGTTTCTTTAAAGCTTTTCCTTTCTTTACTTTGCAACAAGTCATAAACTCAAGCAGCATTGGGGATGGGCGACGAGTGTGTATGTCGTCATCCTTTGGCATTTCAGATTGCTAATGCTTAGGGCCTGTGAGACAACTGTATCATTTGTAATAGTAGTAGAAGCCACTACTGCTGTCATTTCATAACTAAGTACACATGGGAATATTGCTCAAGTGAAAAAACAAAATGCATTGAGGACTCACTGCTGCATGGGACGCATTAGAAAAACCTGTAAAGGTGTGCTTTATACACCCATAAATGCAGTAGTTCTGGATGTAGTTTATAAATGCACTCATTATTGCATATTTCATGATGTGCTGAAATCTAGCTCTTAGGTGAGATTTCCCATTCACAGATGCGCAGTGCAAGAATGCCCAAGAAGTCTGCATGTGCATGTGAAATTACTATAATTCAGGAGGTGAAAATACCGTATAAACTAATCTGGAGCCCTCTGCTCAGATGGACTGCACAGTCAAGCATTTCTGCAGATATGTTTCTTTGGTAACAGGGACATACTTCATAAAATATCCCCCCTCCCCCCCCCCCGCTTCCTTTGTTGGTAGAGTAGCTTGGGTTATATGATGACATATTTCTGAAAAAGTGAGAATAGGACAGACAAGGATACATGTGATGCTGCAATGAAAATGAGAGGCACTACAATTGTGGACTTTCTTGACTCTAGCTTTTTGCGATTTTTCGAGATCAAGTTTCTAGTTTGGTGTTCTCAATTTCTAATGTGTCCCTAGTTAGCCGTTTTCAAAAAATAAGTGAGAAAAAAAATAATGCATTTCGAAAAAAAGAGACAAATTGCTGAGATTCCATAGTTTTATTCATAGTCTTTTGAATATTAGATAAAAACTTTTTCAAATACATGTGTGTTTAAGTGTGCATTTGTTTTTCATTACTGGACCTTTTGCATGTCTAATAATTTACGATTTGAGAATGCTGTCATTCTTAAATATGTATTGAGTATAAACCTAAGGAAATAAATGCCTTCTAATGTGTAAATGTGTTCATTGCAGGAAGGGAACCTTGGGAAGTAGGTACATAGCTAAATGCAAATAAATACTGTGACTGAACTACAGAAGAAGCAGATAAAACAATTTTAATGGCGTGTTGTTACTTTCGAATAATGAGGAGGACATTGCAGCACACAAACATACAAATGGATTGTGAGAGTTGGTAACTTCATTTTTTTTATGCCTCTGAATTATGCAAAACCTTCATGGCATATTTTTGAAGCATGGCTAATTTTTGATGCACTTTGTTTGTTTCATGAGACTGAGAGAAACCTATGACTTGATTTGCTGTAATTGTGCAATTGATTAGAAAAAACAGGGGTACCTAATTGAGCTCAGAAACTGTCAAAAATAGTGCCTCTGTTTGTATATTTAAAAATGCAGCAGCTCTCTTTTCATTGTCTGCTTTTGATCTAAGGTATGTGAGAGACATTCTGTGGAATGCAGGAAGTTAAATCAAACTTAAATGGGATTTGTTGTTTTCTTCCATTGCAGCATCTGTGCCTAGCAATGGATGTCCCTGGGATGAGGGCCTGTGCCTGCTTGCTGCCACCCAGAGGAGTAGACTGTATACCTGGCTGTGCACTGCATTGCCATCCTTCTTGACCTTGCCACAAAGCAATGCAGGCTTCAGTGGAGGCCAAGGCAAGTGCTCTGTTCTTGGCCATATATAATGAATCGTTGAGCTCACATTCTTTGAATGGTGCCAAAATGCATTGGAAAGTTGAAGGTGGTGAGCAGCTCTGAGCAAGAACATGTGGAAGTCGAAACTGTAGGCTATAATGGTACACTCTGGAGCTTGCTTGTTCTCCACCTGGACCGTCATCAAGGTGCCACTAAAGTGGTCTTTAATAAATTTGGCCAGCTTGGCCCATATCATCTTTGTGTAAAACAAATGAAAGGCCTAAAAACAAATTAACTCCTAAATAAAACAAGTTTATGACCTGGCTTGTTTACTTCATATGTGATGGTTATTTCCACCGCTTAAAGGGACACTAAAGACAGCCAAAGATGGTATGAAAATCTAATAAACTACATTTGGTGACACTGTCGCCGCATATCCGGCAGCAAAAAATCGAATAATTGCTGAGATATTGCGATAAGAAGTTGAGGTTTTTTTCTTGTTCCCGCCGGTCGAATTCAAACTGTGGCCTCCAACTACGTAGTTGGAGTTGAGTGACGCACACTATGACGTAAGCGGAGACTCCGTGATAGCTAGCGAGCCGGCGCGGCCCGCGGCGTCGCATCCCTCAAGGGCCAACTTGGCAACAGCGTACTCGCAATGACGGCCTCAGCCGAAATAAAACGATGAAGAGAGTAATTTACCTAGCGATGGACCCATAAAGGAAGAAAAAAAAACATAGAGGGCTTGTATTGCACAATACTTTACATGTTTCTCAAGCTTTTGCGCTCCTTCTTGCACTGTGTATAAACAAACCGAGCCATTGGTCATCGCAACGCTTCCTGACATGTTTACGTACAAATAAGATTTAGTTACCAGCAAAATAGTGTCCTCGCTGCTGCGCTTGTCAGTTTTGAAGCTTCGTCGCACTTTTTTCCTTCAAGGTTTGTGCTACAGCTCCGTGTTCAGCGAAAATTACGTCCACGGTAGCAGAACATGACCGAAGTGCCGGCGCCACTACATTTGCCAGCGCTGTGAAATTCCACATGTTAAAATGGATCCAGTGCACAATATAGTGCGCATAGGCATCCAGAACATTAGTCGCGAGACGTGAGAGCAGGCAGCATGCGCCAATGATCAAGAAGTTGTAATTTTTAGACCGGCAGCAGAAACATTGTAAATGGGGCCATGACATAAAAACTAGAAATATTCCCAAAGTTCTTGTGGCGTGGTGTAGCCGAGCGGTTAGCGCCGAACGTTACGGAGCTAACAGTAGCGAGTTCGAGTCTCACCGCTTCTGGCGGGTTTTTAAATTTTTTTTACAAATCAATTTTTTTAACCTTTTGTAATGTATTTCTGGTGCTTCGTTATTTTTAGTTTTTACTTTTTACCCGAGGCCCTTTTTTTCGCCGGGCGACGAGCGCAATATACAGACGCTCTCCTTGGTATGAGCGGCAAGTATGCCCCTTATGTTTACGACGCCTGCAAATAGCACGTTGAAGGTCTTGTTGACGCAGTATATGTTGGTCAGATGTGCCATGATTTAGTGAACAATTGAATGATAATGCGTTTTTCCTTCGGTACTTAGCATATGTATGCTTTTCGTAGCGTATAGTACGTAGCTGCAGTCAAGCGGTCAGGTTGCAGTCGAAGCGGCAACGGCGGCGATATGTTGGCGCAGAAGTGTGAACGAAGGAGTGTGTCGGCGGTAGCGGATTTTGCTCGCTCGTGCCTCCGAATGCTCAAATGGGAACCATCAAGGCGCATCTGCTGCTCCAAGCTCGTAATTCAGGCGCTGCAGGTTCAAACAAACTATCCGAGTGCGCACGAAATACCTGAGCCGAAACATAACCAAAACTGAAGTGGGCGCCTGTGGCGCCTCCAAGTATATTTTTGTATTTGCCTTGCAACGTTTACGTTGTCTTTTCGCTGTCGTTTACGTATTATAAAAGCGTGTTATCATGTTTGAGAAAAAACGTACTACCGCATTCAAACATTCAGCGTAATTCGCATTTGTCAGCCTCCGGGATCCCTAGCACGTCACGTGATTTGTAGTTGCGAGCCTCGGCCGTTTGGCTGTGGTGGTGATACCTGTATTTCTGTTATTCTTCTTTACTACCTTATAACAGCTCTGTTTTCAGTAAGAGTGGTCTTTTTGTAATCAGGAACTGGCATTCTATCGATGCAAACACACTTCCTTTCTCTCTTTAGTGTCCCTTTAAACTCCTCACAAAACACTGTGCCGCTTATTTATTAACATAGTAGCTAGTGCGCACGACTCACCTAAAGCCACCTTTTTTTTTTTTGAAACATTTGGTCTCCCCTTGACCTAGATTTCTCTTTTGCTGGCTGGCAGAAGCTGGCCATCAGTGCTTGCACCAGGGTATCCCAAGTCCGACAGTGTCGGCTGGAGACTGTTACTTGCTGATGCCGCAGCTACCTCCCCCTCGCTGCTGTCAGATTCATCTCTAAAGATGACATTTATGCCGAAGCCACCTATGAAACAAGGAAAGTGAACCATGCCTTCCTGGACAAAAAAATCTGCTACCCATAAAAAACAGTGTTGGTCCATTCACCTTCAGTTTCGTACCAGTCATTCTTCTCTGATTTCGTAAAATCTGCTATCGTCAAGGACGGGGACCACTTCCCACTCCATGTCATTCTCATCAACACACTTGTCGTCTGGTGTCGTCTGCTAGACACTTCGTGCACGATGTGAACCAAGTCCGCTGGGCATGCAAAGAACTTGTGGCTCAAAAGGCCTACATGATGTGAAATTGAGGATGGCATTGCAGGCAAGAAAGTGCAGCCAAATCCAGGAGACCTCATGCCAGAGAAAGGTGTTGGGTGCAGGCATGCACTGCCACAATGGTGTCCCAACCTGGAAAGCACCAAGTGCTACTCTAACCATGCTGAGTTTGCCATGAAAAGAAACAACTGCAAGCATTCCTGACTGTGACATCCAAAAAGAAATCTAGCCAGCTACTTTCACTCGGCCATTTTTGGATTGGATACACTGTACAGTATATGCATGAACACAGCCAATGTGGACAAAAGATTAGAAGCAAAGATTACCAGGCATTTGGTCGGAATATGTCCCAGCTGAGTCATTTTTGTCACCGGAATAATTACCGCATATTGGTGTGCTAGTACATGATAGAGAACATAGGTGGCACCAAAAAAAAAGACTAACATAGTGCGGCAATATCACTGCTGCCCAGTTTCTCTCTAACTGGTATGTGTGCCATAAATGCATTAGTACACTGGCAATGCGTCAACTTAGTCTTCAGTCATTTGTTTTGAGTAAATAATCTCAGTCATAACTTGATTCGTGCTGTCTTTATGTGTACCTTTACTAATGCATCTTTTCAAAGTACTTTTTTTCCTTACCAGTATACAGTCGAACCTAGATATATATCGAACTCGAAGGGGATCACGATATAGTTCGATATATAGATAATTAGATATACAGAGATCAGCTTGAGACGTCGCTTGCATTCATGAAAAAGAACTTTTTTGTCACATAATCGGCCCACTGGCACAGTGAACCCACCCTCCACTTTTGCTGCCAAAATTTTAAAAGAAAAGGTTCATTCCTCTGGTTTGGGCATAACATCCACGTCTCATTTATTGGTAGCGTGGCAAGATGCTGCCCAGCAATAACCTCACGGCGTGTTTATAGTCGTAGCCTTAGCTTGACTATACTTTTGATAGCTCCTGCAGTGGCTGGGTCAAACTTGGCAGAGTGCCCATGATGCCTTGATTGCACAAGCCTGGTTTGATTTATCACATCGCGCTTGGAGTGGGCGGAATCCATCGCAACAAAATCGTTGGAACGCGTGATAGCTGCAAATGCCATTTGAAGTGACCGATGCAAAAACTGCTGTCGTGATCGCACCTGGCCGCATGTTTTCAGATTCATAGATCAATGGATTGACGACTCTTGACAAAAAAAAAAAAAAAAAAAAAAAAAAAATCTGCTTGATAATGTCCACAGCAGCCATAGTTTACACTATGCCGCACATTCAGCACGATGACATGGATAGGCGACTTTTTCTCAAAGAGGTCTGACGCTACTTAACGTTTGTCTGCAGGCACCATTGCTTGCGCTGTGCTGCACGCTCATCATGACGACAAGGATAGACTACTCTTGCAAAAAAAAAAAAAAAAAAAAAAAAAAAAAAGGACTGCTGCTTCTTAACGTTCATTGCCGCCATAGCGTACTCTATGCTGCATGTTCAGCACGATGGCAAGAATGGACTCTAAAAAAAAAACGCAGAAAATGATATCTGTTGCTTCTTAACGACTGCAGCCACCATAGCATAACTATGCCCCACGCTCAGCACTACGACAAAAATAGACTACTCTCGACTAATCCGAAAAAAGAAAAAATATGCTGTATCCTAATATCTTTTGCCGCCATAGCTTACTCTATGCCGTATGTTCAGCACGACGGCAATTATGGACTCGTGCAACAAAAACAATACAAAAAACAAATCAAATCTGTCGCTTCTTAACGCCCGCAGCTGCCATAGCTTAAGCTATGCTGCACATTCAACACGACACAAGATGCGCACTGCACGTCACCTGCTGCGACAGTAGATTCGCAACACACACTAGAGAAAGCGTCCGACGTTCCATCAGCCACGGGCTGAGCTTATCGGCGCATGCGTAGTGCATGCTGCTGCGAACGAAGACTGGGAAGGACAGAGGAAGAGGAGAAAGCTCAACAGGAGAATGGGAACACCCTTGCACTTCGCTCTCTTGCATCATTTTCCTTGCCCCGAAAACCAACTCTCCACTGGCTGCGTCTGCTCCGTGTCAGCTGCTGCAAAATCGGTTCCCTCTCGTTCCTTCACATGCATGGCTTGGCAACGTCACGTGCTGGCGTGCTACAAATGATCACCCTAGATGCACCTACCTTTGAGGAAAGGTCATTCTCTCTCAGTGGAGCTCAATATACGACACAGCTTTCCTATACTTTTACATGGGATTTTCAAGGAGTATCCCGTCAGTTCAACATAACCAAAATCTGAATGATCTTTTTTTAATATATCCGGGTTCGTGTGTATGTGCCAATAAGGGCTAGCTGTATTGAGTGCAGCAACATGTTGCTCTGTGTAGGGTGTTTAGTTGTGGCATGCAACAGTTTACAAGCGAAACCTGACATTCTAAGGGGTAGTTCTACATTGTGCTGCACTGCAGAGTCAGCAAACCACATCAGTCCAATTCTGCTTGTTCAGCCAGAAGCTTTACAATACTGACCTTAATCTGCAGGTGCTGCTGTTTCTGCTGGCGTCTCTACAGTTTCAGACTGTGGTGCTCAACAGCCATATAGTGCCTTTGTTCGGGACATGGAGAACATTGTCATCTGTAGTGGCAGGTACTGTAATATTCATCCCTTTTCAGACGCTCTCAGTCATTACTTATCTGTTACATTGCTGTCAAGTTATGAGTGCTTTGCTCGCGTGAATGGAATGAAACTTTTTTCCTCATATAATCATGCACTGTGCTCTGAGTGTAGGCACATTTAATGGGGTAGCAGAAAATCATAATTGTTAAACAGCGCGAACAATGGTACACATGAATGAGAAAGACACAGGACGAGCACTGTCCTCAGAAGCAGAAAATATTGGTTGCTGCTTTTCATGTGACCTCTTTTCAGCTCGGCCACCAGTCTCATATGCAGCTAAGTGTGGCTATTTTGAGCTCTTTCTTGCATAGCCAGCATGCAGCAATCATTGCTGTGCTACATGTAACAATAATGAGAGTGGAGCAGTGCACCACTTGGGAAAATTTGTTTATTAGCGAAGATTTGGAGAGGTGTTTTACTTGCTTTTGCATGCACACTCCACCGCAGTTTGTGCGTTTGAGCTCATCTCATCAACTCGATGTTATTGTAATCTTTGTTTTTGCATTGCAGCTGTGTGTGAACTTTGCTGAAATACATATACTCTGTTTGATGGTAGCATTTTAAAGGTTAGCGTGAAACAGGCTCAGCATGGCAGAATTCCTCGATGTTGAATTTTATAACATCCGAATGGCAAGAGTGTAAAAATTCACCGCAGTAGTGTCCTAGTGGTACGATCATCCACTTCGCTTGCAGAAGGTCCGTGGTTCAATCCCCAGAGTCACCAGCTACCCAGCTGAGGTACAGTTGAGTGCAAGCTTTCCCATGGCAGGTGCTTGACTTGACTGTGTTGAAGTGCTTGGTAAATGAGTTTCGTTCTCACCTTGAGTAATACCTCTGTCACACGAGCAAATTTAATGTCATTCGATTAGCATCTAATGTCATTATTCCCGTGCTACACGAGAAAATTTAATGTCATTAGGTTCGAATGACATTCTTCATCGAATGAGTTTGGGGAACTCATTCGCATTCGATCGCGAACTGAATGTGTACTCTTGACGCCAGATACGCAGCAGAAACAAGTAACCCAACAACATATTCTGCGCACATTGAAACTTAAAAATTATATTTCTAAAGTTTTGTTTTAAAACCTGTTAATTTAAGTGTAAAATTATTAGCGCTGCAGGCTCTCGCGGAACAGCATTACTCTCGGTCACAGCAGTGGTCCAGTCATGGCAGCGACTCACGATCATTTTGGGCTTTGTGTTCCTTGGTAGCCGCATCTCCCCGTATGTTTATCTCGGAACTAAGTTAAAGTTTTGACTGAGCGCCTCACAGTTTGGACGCCAATCGCATGCTCTACGTGTCTCCGTGCGTCTTCGCACTGTGTATCCGCGCTATCCGTGCTCCGCTGTGTTCAGCCATATACTTGGCTTGGATTTTTATGGCTAAAGTGCTACTGCACAGTCAAAAGTAATGTTTTTCGCTTGAATTATCGTACAGAAATGTTTTGAACAGCTTTAAAATGTTACACAGTGATTTCAAATGCCTTTTATGTGCACTGATGTTCCTTAAGTGCAGCATTTTTTTATAGCTGATCGTAATTGCCACCATTTGCGAATGGCATTATATTTTACCGTGTAGCACCAAAAGAAACCGAATGACATTCGATTCGAATGACATTAAATCTGCTCGTGTGACAGAGGTGTAACAGAATAAATGCCTTGTGCCATGGTGCTCTTTGGCCAAAGCTGTCTTTGTGACTTAAGAATTCATTATTGCCAAGAAAAGAGACAACCGTGAGACAGCAAAGCAGGTTTTTTTGTTAAAAATATCGGTTTTGACCAGTTAGCTTAGCCCTTGTCGACATTGTGTCATTGTAGCTAATTAATTAAACCTGATCAATGTTTTTAAACAGGAAAAATTGAATGGAAAACTGTTCATCTCAAATTTTTTAATTTCGAAAAATGCGGCTGTTGACTGTGATCCATTTGTGAGTTAACACTTGCCCTTCATAAAACTGTCAATTACCTCATCTTGGTGCAAGGTGAGAGCAGTTCTCTTACAAGGTATTGCAGAATACAGTCCATATCAGAGTTATCATTAGCAGGGAACTAACTTTGCAAACATCCATGTGTCAATGGCATTTGCAAAAGTAAATAAATATGTTTTCACATCTTTTTAGATGCTTTGCCTTGTAAACCTGCCTCCCCCCCCCCTCTATTCCTCCTGATAACCTGCCCTTTATGCACTCAGAATTAATGTGTGCTGAAGCTTAATTGCAATGAATTTGCCAAGTCTCAAAGTGTAAAGAACCAAAGAGCTATCACGTTCAAAGCAGACATCATCCTTGTAGATGGGCAATTTACAAGGGTAGAATGTATCCTAGTGATAGTGAAGTTGCTGATCAGTGAATTCTGGGAAAACTCTGTAAAAGCCATTTCCCTTTATTATCGTTTTCCATATTGGTTGCCACTGCAAGCATCAGACTGGAGGATTTAGTGTTAGTGCTACACCAGTAAAGTTAATGTTGGGTGATTCAGAGAGAGAGAGATCAAACTGTCTAATGATTTCATATTTCTAATTTATTTTGTTTTTAGATATCTTGGTGCATGTAGTGCTGAATATGCCAACAGTGCAATTATTTTTTCTTAATGTTACTATTAAGTGAGAAAAAAAAAATGAACGCTATCACGCCACAGGCAGACTTTTCACATACATTGCTGTGTCCAGATTTTGCAATGACGAAAACAAATGGAGTCATTTAAACCACAGTAATACATTTTGTACAGTCAAACTACAGGTCGCAAGGAGTAAATTAGCCATTTTTCTGCCATTCTGAGGAAGTTATAGCTTCCATGGAAAAAAATTCAAAAAGCAGAGTTAAGTGAAATTAGGCCTTGCTTATGAAATATTTCCTCCATGACTAGAAGGCATACTTCCTTCAAACTTTCCAAACTAATAGGCACTTGTGCAGTAATCAAGCTCATTAAGGCGGGGTTGCCACGGTGGCCATCTTGGTTTTAGTTCAAATTCTGCCACCAGGCTACGCCTCTGATTCAGGACTGAGAAAGTGCCTACTGGCCTTGCCCCCAGTTGGCCGAGCGACCCAACCTTTGCTTTGTAGAGAAACTTTCTTTTGTTGGAGGATGGGTTTTCAAAGCCTCATTTTTCTCCCCGCTGCGCGCAGGGTGAAGCGTTCACCTGTTCTTAGCTTGACTGCAGTGGATAGCAGGACTGCGGGGGGGGCTAGCTTGCCTTACCACGGCTGAACTTGAGCGGCGACGCACACCGTCACCGCTCGATTCGCCATGACCATTGTGCGTAACATAAATGAAAAGTAGGTTGATCGTCACCTCGTTTCGTTGTTGTTCACTGTTCTTGATAGAGTTGAAGCTTGAGCGAGCTGATGATACAACGTCGACATACATTAACGATAGCTCAAGTGGATACCAAAAATGGAAAGATGCGATATGATGGAAAATATTTATGTGGCTCTTGTATACTATACCTTGACTCACACCACTGCGAAAGGCAGGGGCTCCCTGGCCCATTCAAATGCGCACTGTAATAGGTAATTGTGCTCCGATGCACCTCTTGAATCAGCAAGGGCGACAGTAGGAGCACAATTGCCTATTATAGGTGGTGTGGGTAGTGGTTGTTCAAACAAAAGGAATGAAAAGAGTGCTGGCGGCCGCTTCAACTGCTATCTAAAATCTGAAGCGCCCAAGCTGCAGCCAGCGGGAAAGCAAAATGATGGGGAGAGGATAGCGAGGGGAAGTGCAGAGGGGAGCTATAGCAAGAAAGTACAGGGGGAGCTTTGTACATTATTTACAAAGTACAAAAAAAAGAAAAAAAAGAAAACACGTTCGCCTCGCTCGCGCGCAAGTGTCCAAGAGCACTTGGTCCATGGCGCCCGGCCTTTCACAGTACTAAAAACATTTTGTGAGACGAAGTATACATCTTTGGTGGTTTCGTCATGAACTCTGGCTGAAATCAACACCTGTATTGTCTTTCCTTTGATACCCATCTTTTGAGCTGTTATCACTTTTGAAGTTATAGCAATTATAGTATATTCTTGCTAGCTCTCTGGCGCAGAACTACTTTTATCAAACCTTATTGAAAATAATAAAATTGCAATAAAGTCTGTTTCAATCAACAGTAATTATTTTCTTTTCTCTTTTTTAGTTCGGGTTTTTCTAACCATAGAAACTGGCGTTGGTAACCTAGTGAGAGCTGAGAAAAGGGTGATGGCCAATTTCATTTTACCTTAAAGAAGAGAGTCGGCATTGTGAAATAGGTGTGAAATACCTACGAAGAGGGTTAGCACCACGCAGCTACCGCAATGCATTCAGGCTAAATTTTTGGGGAAATGAATTGGAGAGGGGAGGGTAGCAGGCAGTTATGAGCAATATCTCCAGTAGAAGCGGGTTAGTTTCGCAAGCGCATTAGACCGCTCTTTCTCGACCCTTCCCCTTTGAATCTCCGCTGTACTCTTCAGTGGTTTAGATGTACGTCTTCGCTGCATTGCGAATCCAGTGTACTTTCTATATATTTATTTACTTATTTATTTATTCACTACCAGCATCACCTGCTTTCATAACAAGCATAGAACAGCAAACACTCGCGCTAACCACGGTAAAATGCATAACTGGCTGCCACTGTCGCATTCTTTGGAGTCAAAGGATTCGTTTCTGTCGTTGTATGTGCAACAAAAGAATAATGCAAGATGTCACTTCGGTTACTTACTGCCCCTAGAATTTGTCCGGACATGTACTTCCTCGCGCTGCCCTGATTTGGTCATTTGGCGTGATGAACAGCTTTCTTTTTTTGTTTTTTCGGTTTAGAGCACAGCCCTTTGGCGCCTGTTCCTGCGTTTTGCGTCGCCGTCTGCATTGTACCTCGTAACCAGCTCCGCAGCCAGGGCAGCGCGCGCTCCTGCCACCATTCGCCGCTGCGTGTCCCCCCCCTGCCTTTTTCCTTTGTGGCGGCGACGGTGTTCTCTGGTGTAAGCGGATCACGGTGCATACATCCTAAGCAGTTATCTAAATATGCGTCGCTTTGCAAGTAGCACATGTGTTTCTTGACAATGATTTTATAATTTGAAATTTACCAGCCCCGGAATTTATTCTACATGTCTGGGGATCATACAATAAGATACCCTTGTTGATTCATCTGCAGTTCCAATGAAGATGGGGGAAGAAGGGGGGGGGGGGGATCACCCTATTTAGACAAGTACTGGCGAACCTACACTGTTTGCAAACATTGTCCCCATGAATGTGTGAAGGGTTTGTTTCATCATTGATGAAAAAAAAAAAAAGGAAAAACTGCCCGAGGAAACAGTACGGAAAATTGAAGAACTGGCAAACATGGCTGCCAATCCTCGCATTCCTTCTGTAGGTAAACCCCTCGTAACTGCCATAAATAAAGCGGGTACTCCAGAGCACTTTCCATGCGCCGCGACGTCAACGCCGGCGTCACGGCAGGCGTGTCAAAAGGGGAATGCACCTGCATGTTCGTGGTGCTGGCTCGCTGACCCTCTCGCGCGGACTGAGAAAATTTGCAAACCATGAAGAAAACCATTCTGTGAAGAAAAGAAGCAGGGGGAGCTAAGTGGACTTCAAGATGAGAAGAACGGAGTAGGAGACAGCCGCGTGGTCCCAACCCCTTGCTAGTTTCCAGACGCGTGTAGCGCGCGCGTTTGTCACGCACCAGATATCTGGCAGGGACAGATCGCAGCATCAGCGGTCGCGATGCACGCAGGCACTACGCGTATGAGCAGACCGGCTTTGGCTGACGCGTGCGACGACGTTGGCGCGGCAGTGCATGACACGTGTGTGTTTGGAGTCGGGGCTTATGTATTCCAGTAGTTCCCTTCACCCCACGTCACTCTACCCCCAAAATGATGCAATTTTGGATTTCCTTTGGGGAAGTGGTATGCCTTTATACTGTCTTCAATCGCCACACTGCGAGAAAAAACTTGACTAGAATGCTAAGCAGCACAGGCATCAGAATGTGTTCATTTTCATGTTAGTCATAACATTTTCCCAGTGCATGCCCAGATTATTGTGGTCAATTTTGGTCAATCTAGTCTGAATTTACTAGCTTTTGAAGGCTTACAAAAAGTGGTTGGGAACTTAAGGCACACTGTCTCTCTGCAATGCTGTTTCTTGGGCTAGTCGGTGGAGTTTCCTCATTTTGACAAAGTGCAAAAAGAGGCAGGGATGGTTGAGAGACATGGGACAAAGCGCTTTGCCTCTCCCTCATTCCTGTATATTTTTAGCCCTTCCCCAAAATGACTAGTCCCTGTCCTTCTCTCTTCATCTCTCATGAGATCAATCATAGGGGCAATTCGTTGACCTCACCCCCATGTTTTGTTGCTTCAGTATGCCATGCAGCGTTTCAGCACGATTAGAGTTGAACAATGGCAGAGCTGGTTCACTGTCATTTGCTGCACCTAACCCTTATTCTCCTGCTTTTTTGTCCACACAAGAACTCCTTAGGATGACTTTTCAATCAGTCGGCTGAAGTATGCTTGTGAACGTTCAAGATACAAGTTGATAGACCCTTGAAGCAGTTCGTCTAAACCAAGAAAATGGCAGATGGTCCGAATACCGTATTTACTCGCATAATGATCGCACTCACGTAATGATCGCACCCCTGAATTTTGAGGTCAAAATTCCATTTTTTAAATTCCCCGCGTAATGATCGCACCCCGAACATGGAGCCGCCTGGTGGTTGATCTGCAGTCATCCCGCAGCGAATGCATTCCGACGAGTTCCCAACCTAGTCTAGTAACGTTGGAGTTCCCATGATTCCATGCTTTGCGGCGTTCGCCATTTTGCAATTCGGCAGCGTCGTAGAGTGCTTTGTGTTTTTGTGCGAGTTTACGCCATTTCACCATGGGGCGGTATGCCAGTTACACCGCCGCGTTCAAGCTCAAGGCTGTCGACTATGCACTGGAGCATGGCAACCGCGCTGCTGGTAGGCATTTCGGCGTGGACGAAATGAGGATACGCTATTGGAAGAAGCAGCGCGAGAAGCTGATGGCTACGAACAAGACACGGCGGGCTTTCCGTGGACCCAAAACGGGCAAGTTCCCTCGTGTTGAGGAGGCGGTCCTAGAATACGTGAGGGACCTGCGCAAGGATGGTTGTGCAGTGTCATTAGAAATGATACAGACGCAGGCGCGCACAACTGCCAGGAAGCTGGGAATCGCCGCAAAGGATTTCCGCGCTATCTCCGGTTGGACGACTCGCTTTATGCGACGGAATGGACTTTCCCTGAGGCGGCGGACGTCGTTGTGCCAGCGGCTCCCAGCCGCGTATGAAAGCAAAGTGATAGACTTCCATCACTTCGTCACTAGGGTTCGCGAAAAATGCGGTTACCTCATGTCGCAAATTGGAAACGCCGATCAAACTCCACTGACGTTCGACATGCCCCGGAATACAACTGTGAACGAGAAGGGTGCTCGGAGCGTCCTCGTGAAGACGTCTGGTGACGGCCGACGGGCGGAAGCTGCTACCATACGTGATCTTCAAACGGAAGACTATTCCGAAGGGAAACATTCCCCGTGGCATCCATATACGTGCACAGATGAAAGGGTGGATGACTGCAGACCTGATGGTCGACTGGATTAAGATTGTTTGGGGAAGAAGACCAGGAGCATTTCTGCTTCCCTCGCTTCTGTTTTTGGACAGTTTTAGGGGTCACCTTGTGAACAGCGTGCGTGCCAAGCTGAAAGAGCGGCCTGACTTCGCTGCTGCAGCCTCTCGACATGTCTTTGAACAAACCGTTCAAGGACAACGTTCGACGACTTTATGCTGAGTGGATGGCGATGGGCCAGCATGATTTGACGACGAGCGGAAAGATTAGAAGGCCATCCGTAGAGATGCTGTGCTCGTGGATCACAGAAGCGTGGAGCAGTATCCCCGACGAGGTAGTGGCTAAGAGTTTTAAGAAGACAGGCATATCTAACGCTTTGGATGGAACGGAAGATGACTTCCTGTGGGATTGTGAAGATGCTCCCAGTGACGACACTGCCGTTTCCGATGAGTCGTGCAGCAGTGAAAGCGAGGATGGCGAGGATTCAGACTTTGATTAGAGTACTGACGAAAAAAAATAAATGGGCATTGTGCACTCCATGTGATGCTTAATGTGCGTGTTTATTGCGAAGGTAAGCCTTACTCAGCTTTTATTTTTGGTTGTAATTGAGATATATGTTCTAAGACGTCTGACCTGCAAGTTGTTTGCGTTTTCGGTGCTCAAAAATTTTTTGTAGAAAATTTACCCCGCGTAATGATCGCACCCAGAAATTTGCGTCAGTATTTAAAAAAAAAAGTGCGATCATTATGCGAGTAAATACGGTATTTATGCAGTTTCTTCTGTGGTGATGCTGTTTCTGGAACATTATCGTTCCATTCTCTCCGATTTTTTTCCGGTTTTATCATTGTAAAAGAGTGGAAATTTGCCTTTCTATCACTAAAAAAAGAGTAGTCTGCAAGGCGTGGTCACCGTTTGCTATCTGTGCACAGCAAAAATGGGTGATGTTCGCTACACGTGGGAACGAAGCTATAGTGATAACTCGACTCGGTCAACTGTGGGTTTCACCGCAAGGTCTCGACATATAGCAGTCTACATCGAATTGACGTGGTATTGTTATCAAAAGTCCTTTCGAAACGGATTGAACAGGTTCAGCCCAGTTCGTGAATGTGCCTTCGTGCAAGACTCAAGCTCCTATCTCCTGAGGGAAGCAACAACTGCTGCCTTGGTAGAGCTTGCTGCGTGTCTTCTGCGTGTTTGCTTGGAATTGCTTTCGCACTGCTAGCTGTGCTACTACACTTATATTTCTGAATCTTTTTGAGTAAGACCACATGGCTCCTTGATGCTAAGCAGTAAGGATTACAACTAGCATTAGTCTTTGGTTTTATTTCCTTTTACTGCTTTGCTTGTTTGTAATCGGAAATGCTTTCAGTAAAAAAAGAAAAATGCCACTGGTGACCTCGACGTCAAAACTGCGCGCCGAATCAGACTGCCATGCGATTTCCATTCCACACATCATCGCATATTTCATTTCGGTGGTGTCAGTCGACATTCAGCCATTCGGAGGCAAAAATTCTGAGCCTCCTCTACTTACTTTACTAAAGCCAACTGGCATGTTCAAAGGTGTGAAGAGAATGATGTCCTATGTCAAAACCAAACGCGACGTTTATTTACTATTTTTTTTTTCGATACAAAACCGGAATGAGGTGCAAGAAACACCCAAAAAGCTCGGAATTTCACCATGTGTGCTTGTAAAGGGAGGCTGTCATTGTGCTAATAAATACGTTCGATTTTTTTCATTGCGGCAGTCTAAAAACAGCTGCGATGTGCGTGTGCCGTGATGGATATCAGTACTCTGTTCTGCACGACCGCCCGATACAGACACACGCTTCATTCCATCAAACCACCACATGCACTAAATGTCCGCGAAAGCATTTACGGTGCATTGCAAAATAATAATAATAATAATAGAAGAACAGACCCCTGGCCTTGAAACATGAATCCACGGCTTCTAGGCTTACTATTTACGCACAGAGAAGTAGAGAGTGGCGGCTGCGCACGCGCATTAGCCCTACTTGGCCCCACTAATGCCACTGCGTGTGCGCCGAAGGAATCCGGTAATTCGGTTTACATGTAGGCAAGCACTTTTCTCTTGTCACAGTGAAATGCTCCCAGCTGCCCTCTCGGTGTCACTTTGTTTATGTTACGCTGTCTGCAGTCGAAACTTCTCTCCACACAGCGTAGTGCGGTCAACTGTCCTACCTTTGCGAAGATGCCCATAAAAGCTTCGTAAGTGACCAAATACAATTACAGACGTACGACTGTTATGTTTCATTACGGTGGTTATCGATGATGACGTTTGGTTTTTGATTATCTATGAGCACATATTTGTGAAGTTTATAAGAGTGAAAAGCACTGAACCAGTACAGTGTCTATTCTCATTTCAGCTAACGTTCGACATTCAATTCAGCAGCCTTGAATTCCTTCGTTTTTTTTTTCATCTGTACTCCGTATGCGACGTTGGCCGTTTTGCAGTTGTGTCTCTTGTAGCGGCTACATTCAAAACGGTGCTTTCCGAGAGGACAGCTACAGACACACGTGTGCCACTGAAAGCTCTAGGGAACAGAGCACGCACCAACAAAGATGTGAAAGAGACAACCGCTCGATACCGCTGGCCGAAACTATTTCTTGTGGTCCACCGTCCTATTCTTCACTCCACAGTCCTGCCCTAATGAACTGTTTGTGTTTCCACTTTAAGTGGATGTGTCTCCTTATGCTAAGAACCAGTGGTGTCTTGGGCGCCTCCAGGTATTCATTCATTCCTTTCACTCCACTGACACTCTGCTTTCCTCTAGATCACAAAAGAAGTTGTTTCCACAGGCAATGAATTTTTGAAAAGCGTGACACTCACCTCACAAACAGCAATGTAAATAGCAACAAGCAAATTGCTTCACAGCACTTCACAGCACAAAAGTAGTAATAGGTGGGTTGCAGAAACCTAGAAGTCAGCAGAGCAAAAACCCCTTCACCATGGCAGCCAAACCTGTTTTGGGGGCAGAAGTTTGGTGCAGCCCAGAATACTTTTATGTCCAGCCTGATGTCATGCACAAACCTGTTGAGCAGAATTCCTTCACTATTGACTACCTGGAGGAGGTAGGGGAAGGGGAGGTGTTATGAATGGCACTCAAATGGATTGGTTCTTAATCCCATAATTGCGACAACAAGAAGAGGGTTGCAGGAAATGGACATGACCATTATTGCCACAATAGACATCTCCTGCACTGCACCTGATTTCTGCCCCCAAAACAGGTTTGGCCGCCAAGGTGAAGGGGTTTTTGCACTGCAGAGAAGCTGACTTGTAGGTTTCTTGACTGGCTTCAATACTTTGAAGGAGTGTAGTCACACGCGCCTCTCCTGGTAATTGAATGAACTCACAATTTCGCTGCTTTTACCTAGATGGCGCTAGCAGCAAAAAACCTATAATGAGCGAATACAGGTGCAAATACTAATTATCACCATGGCTTGTGCTTCTTATTTTAACTTTATTTTACAGTAATACAATATTAAAAGGAAGCCGACTCAAACAAGGCTCACATTGTTGAGTATGGCGGCCTTCTCGATTGAATGCCGTGTAGGAAAAATTGATTATATTTGAAGGCTCAGTATAATCATGCCAATTGTATAAAGCGCAATTTACGCTTATACGAACCAAGAAATACTATTCTAGTTTCGCCATGCATGATTCCTAGGCTTTAGAATAAGCGGTTTTCCTGGTCAAGCTATGCGATGCGAGGCAGTATTAGGGAAATCTTCAAATTGAAAAGGCAATAAAAAACGAACTAGCAAATAAATTTCGATGAAATTTCGTACACTGAACTATCATAATGTGCGCCCAAAGTGGTGAAAATTTTCCTGCTGTGCACGTTGATAAAGCACAGATATTCGTGCTCAAAACAGCCAAACTTTACCATGTTTAAAAGGCTGCCGATCAAATACTGATTAAATTTGCTGCTGACAACAATGCTGCAGATAACAGCGCATGCGTAGCTAGTCTGCGCACTGTTCTACCGGCCAAAGGCCGGCAGCTACGCGATGAAAACCAGGCAGATTCACAGAGCGAAAAGACGACGCTTTATTTCCGGCTCGGAAATATATAGAGAAGGAAAGAAAGGAGGGGAAGAAGGAAAGAGGGACTAGCTACGCATGCGCTGTTATCTGCAGCATTGTTGTCAGCAGCATTTCCTTCCTCTAATAGCCATAGCGCTCCACTGGCTTTCTAGTTCTTGTGGACGGGCGTAGCTCAGGAACAGGCCCTTTGGGAAGGTCGTGATCCTCGTCTGTCGGGGCCCCTAAGGTCGCAGGAGGCGATTCTGCAGGACTTGATACTTCTCTGCTTCCGTCGGTGTCTGATGAGCGTTTTCGGATCTGGTCGACATGACGTCGAACGACTCCGTCCTCAGTAGCCACAGTGACTAGACGGGCACCACTCGTCTATTTCACTTTGCCTGGTGTCCACTTTTTTCCTACGCCGTAGTTGCGCACGTAGACTGCGTCTCCCGGGGTGAAGTACCAACTGGCGGAATCACTCTCTGAATGCTTGGGCATTTCGTAGTTCCTGGGAGGAAAACACATATCTAATTTTGTACGCAAACGGTATCCCAGAAGAAGCTCGGACGGAGTAGAGCCTGAAGCTTGTGGCGAATTTCTGTAGTTACAAAGAATTCTCGCCAGAGCAGTTGTCAACTCCACGCCCGGCATTTTCTTCAAGCCCTCCTTGACTGTTCTTACGGCCCGTTCCGCAAGACCATTGCTCTGGGGGTGATAAGGCGGGGTATGAATATGCTCGATTCCATTTTTCTGTAGGAATACCGCAAACTTTAACCCAGTAAAGGGTGTACCGTTGTCAGTAACTACGGTGCGGGGCAATCCAAACCTGCTAAACAAGGTTCTCATGCAATCGGCAGTGGCTTTAGCAGTTGCTCGAGATACTGGAATGGCTTCTGTCCAATTGCTGTGTGCATCGACAATTACCAACAACATTTTGTTCCCAATAGGTCCTGCATAGTCTGCATGCAGCCGTGACCACCTCTCTCTTGAAATCGGCCAGCTGACAGGATTCCTAGGGGGCATGGGCAAAGCCTGCACACAGTTTCGACAATTCGAGACCAATCTACAAATATCTTGATCTAAACCGGGCCACCAAAACTTAGCCCTCGCCCTTGTCTTCATGGTTGACGCACCCTGATGAGACTCGTGTAGCATCGTCAACAGTTTCTCACGCGCCGCACTTGGTATCACCACACGATGCCCCCAGTACAACAGCCCCTTCTCCACAGACAACTCATGTCTCCTTTTCCGGAATTCCGCCACTTCCCTGCTGTCACCTTCTACGACGGAGGGCCATCCGTTAGTCACGTACCTGCATATCTCTTGCAAAAGCCCGTCAGCTGCTGTGAGCGCTTGAATCTCTTGGTGGGAAACCGCTGGTTGGTCCCATTCGTCGATTATAAGCACCATTTCCGACAGATCCTCTGTTTCCGCTTGCGGCTCCTGCAGCGATTGAGGCAAACGGCTTAGAGCGTCAGAAATTAGCATCTGTTTTCCAGGTTTACAAATGAGCTTGTACTTGTATGCCCCTAGCAAAAGCGCCCAGCGCTGAATTCGGGCGGCAGCCATGACAGAAGTTTGACGATCCTGTCGGAGTAGACCTAATAAGGGGCGGTGGTCCGTTACAAGCGTGAACTCCCGGCCCAACAGGTAATCGCGAAATCGTGTCACGCCAAACACCAGGGCTAAAGCCTCTCTCGCTCAATTTGGGAGTAGTTTCTCTCAGCTGAGGTGAGCGTCCGTGATCGGAAGCCAATTGGCCTGTCTTCACCATTTATTCGGTGGAAAAGGGCAGCACTGACACCGTAAGGTGAAGCATCGCATTCCAACATCAATTCCAGCTGCGCATTAAAGTACGTTAGCACTGGGGCTGAACACAAAGCATCCTTGGCCTTCTTAAATGCCACGTCTTCTTTTTCGTGCCAAACCCATTTTGCACCTTTTTCAAGAAGGCTGTACAGGGGTGCAAGCATAGTGGAAAGATTTGGCAAAAACTTGTTGTAAAATGTAACCATTCCCGCAAAGGATCGCAACTCGGCAACATCTCGCGGTAAAGGGGCTAGCCTGATTGCATCCACGTGCTTCTCGAGGGGGTGTAGCCCTTCAACATCAATACGATGACCAAGATACGTCACCGATTGTTCGCCAAACTTGCACTTGTCATAACGAAGTTTGATACCGTTCTCGCGGAAACGCTGTAGCACCGCTTGCAGATTTGCGTTATCAGAAAGGAGGGGAAGAAGGAAAGAGGGACTAGCTACGCATGCGCTGTTATCTGCAGCATTGTTGTCAGCAGCATTTCCTTCCCCTAATAGCCATAGCGCTCCACTGGCTTTCTAGTTCTTGTGGATTCTGCTGCAGCAAGGAAACCAGCAATACGCCCAAGCACGACAGTCACGCAGAAGGAACCCACCGCCAAGGATCAGCCATGGCACACAGGCTACCGGAATTCGAAGACGAAAAAGATAAGTGGCAGCCGTACCTTGTCAAGGTTCAAGCTTATTTCGAAGCGAATGATCTGATAGACGATGCTAAGAAAAGAGCCCTGCTGGTAGCGGCGCTTGGAACAAGGACAATAGAAATTTTGAACGCGAAGGTAGCACCGCGAAAGCCTAACAACCTTACCTACAAAGAAGTTGTGGAGACGCTAAGCAGCTACTACGACCCGGTACCGAATGAAATCTCTGAAAGTTTCAAGTTCTTCCATCGCTGCCAGCAAGAAGGGGAATCTGTACATGCATTCATTGTGGCAATACGGCAGATGGCACAGAATTGCAATTTTGGAACGATGCTAGACAGAATGGTAAGGGACCGTATTGTGTGTGGTGTCAGATCCAAGAATCTGCAGAAGCAGCTGTTAGCGAAGAAAAATCTGAATCTCGAAGAAGCCGAGGCTCTTGCCCTCGCCGCAGAGAACGCTGAACGCGATTCGCAAGGGATTGTTACTGACCAAGAACAAGCGAGATTGCTAAAGCTCTCTGGCCAATACGAATCGCGCACGAAGTCACAGGGCGTGCAACAATGCAAATGTTGCGGTAAGCATGGTCATAATACAAAGGCTTGTCGACTAATCAAGCGCAAATGTTTTAAGTGTGCACGGCCAGGGCATTTAGCGCGAATGTGTGCGGCAAATGAGACAAGCAGGACGCTAGCACTAACAGCACAGACACCAGAAACCGAAGAGAGTGATAGTAGCGCGTCCCAAATCTGGTCCTTGACCACCACGCGCTCTCTTATACCCCCCATCAGAAAATCGTTTGCATGGAATGGCATCGGAAATAATGATGGATATTGATACCGGCTCCCCTGTTTGCGTCATTCCCAAAAGCATTTACCAAGTGCACTCCCATCAATGGCCGCAGCTGCAAAAGTCGGAAGTACAGCTGTCATGCTATCTCGGAAAGTTGCCACTCCTCGGTACACTGACCATGCCAGTTTCCTATGAAGGTACCACAGTACAATGCAGTCTGACGGTTTTAGACTGCAATGGCCCCAGTCTTTGCGGTCGGGACCTGCTGAAAAAATTGACAGACGAACGCATTCAGGTGCTGACCATGTATTCGAAGCCTTCCGTATCAAAGCAAGCCAGGGAGGACGTGCCGATGCTGCTCCAGCAAAACTGCGACCTGTTCACTGAAGGCGCTGGTCTCATGAAAGGTCCGCCAGCCCGACTGCACATCAAGGCCGGAGCAAAGCCCAAGTTCTTTAAGGCAAGGAAAATTCCTTTTGCACTTCGTGATAAAGTGTCTAAAGAGCTTGACAGATTAGTCTCGGCTGGCATAATATCACCAGTTCCTCATTCTGAATGGGCAACGCCCATCGTGCCAGTCTTGAAGAAGGACGGAACAGTGCGCATTTGCGGAGACTTCAAGATTACACTAAACCCTGTGTGCGAGGTTGAGCAGTACCCCTTGCCTGTCATAGACGACATTTTTGCAAATCTATGTGGAGGAAAAAAATTCAGTACTTTAGACCTTCGCGATGCTTACAATCAGGTTGCGCTAGATGAAGACTCGCGGAAATTAGCAGTGATAAACACACACAAGGGGCTCTTTTGCTACAACAGGTTACCGTTTGGCACCGCATCAGCGCCAGCGATATTCCAACAAAAGATTGAATCGGTGCTGCAAGGACTTAAAGGGACTCAGGCTTATCTAGACGATGTCCTGGTAGCCGAGAGCAGCGATGCTGATAACGCAAATCTGCAAGCGGTGCTACAGCGTTTCCGCGAGAACGGCATCAAACTTCGTTATGACAAGTGCAAGTTTGGTGAAAAATCGGTGACGTATCTTGGTCATCGTATTGATGTTGAAGGGCTACACCCCCTCGAGAAGCACGTGGATGCAATCAGGCTAGCCCCTTTACCGCGAAATGTTGCCGAGTTGCGATCCTTTGTGGGAATGGTTACATTTTACAACAAGATTTTGCCAAATCTTTCCACTATGCTTGCACCCCTGTACAGCCTTCTTGAAAAAGGTGCAAAATGGGTTTGGCACGAAAAAGAAGACGCGGCATTTAAGAAGGCCAAGGATGCTTTGTGTTCAGCCCCAGTGCTAACGTACTTTAATCCGCAGCTGGAATTGATGTTGGAATGCGATGCTTCACCTTACGGTGTCGGTGCTGCCCTTTATGCGTTATGCGTTATTCAGTCCAAGATAAATACCCATTCTATGCGTAGGCCAAAGAAAACTGTCCTAAGTGCAGTAGTTTATTCAGAAAATTAATCCGAAGTAGGGTATATCAACGACGCTACCGAATTTGTCATCTGCAATACCACCTATTATGCAGTTGATAACGCTGGCACACTAAAGCAGTGCACATCATTTGACAGAGCGTATATTAAGCTTTTGAAAGATGCTTACATTGTGATGTTCGAAAAAGAACAACGCGCAGAATGCTGACGAAAACATTGCCTAAAATGGCACATTCGCGCTGCCGGAGTGGGACCCCCGCCTTAACTTTAACTGCTATACATCAAGGGGAAGCATAAGAAATACATATTTGATATTTTGATTGTATGAGTGCTTTTCAAACATAAATTATAAAGTCCATTCCTAATTTTGATCAAGATCCTACAAATAATGGTCAAGACGTAGGCAAGAAATTATATGAAAAAGCATGTTGCATTTTTTATTCCTATCAAGCTACGAGAGCATAAATGTGTCACTTCTCCAATATTGGCAAGAGCAGCTCAATGAAGGTTGTGAAGCAGCTGCTACTCCGCCCGCAGCTGAAATAAATTTGCGAAATACTATTCGATACATAGCTCAAGCCCTGAGTAGATCAGCAAAATGTTATTTATTTTTGTGTGCTGCGCATACACAGAACTTTGACGTCCAAAAGGAAACTGCATGAAAGCAAAGCATATCCATAAAACAGCTTCAATAAAAGAATGGAGACATTTTAGTGGTTGATTTTTCCTATCAATGAACTGGTATCATAAATGGGCCAGGATATGGATAAAAAATGCTTCGTAAATGGAGACTTTGCTCTCTTTCGATGGTAGAGGTTCACCTCAACTTGCGATTATTCTTCCCGCTTGTTATTTTTGTAACTGAATGTATCACCACTGCTTTGGGTCTGTAATTGTACTCCTGAAATCCGTTGCTAATTTAAGTATGCTTGTTATGGGCTTCTTTAAACCAGTCCATGTGCGTTCCGTCGCTGACTGCCAATTTCAGAGCTTCTTGAGCACCTGTAAATCTATCTGTAGCAGCTTTTATCCCTTGAGCATTTCCAGGATGTAACTTTTTGTCTTGTAGAATTAAAGAATTTAATTGAAGGTAAAAGTGAGCTGAGGTGTATGAAGATGACGAACTGCAGAAACCTAGACGGAAGTGCAAAACGATGTCAAAATTATTTTATTTCCATTGTGGGTCAAAGATGAATCGGCATCTTGATACGTTGCGAACAAACCTTCATGTGCATGAATGTATTCTTGCAACCAGTTGCAAGTCTTCACACTCACCTTTTTTCTGGTCAAGTGATTGATGAAGTTTGTCCCCAAGCTCAGGGACCATTTGCATGCTCTTCAGCCTCTCTGAAAAGATACCATTTCAGCGGCCGATTGTATCATGTTCGTGCTGCCTGCTCCCTGGTTGCTAAGGGATGACTGGTGTTTTACTAATCCGCAAATGCCATTGCAGTTTTTCCCATCTCCTGTTGCAGAGAACAGCACTTTATGGATGCGCAGCTGTTTGGCCACACTTTGTGCAATTGATATTTGTATCGAAATTCTTTGCAGCCTTGTTGCTCAGACATGCGACATGACCTTAAAGAAGGTTTTTGTTTTGGCACGCGTGCATTTTGCATAGCACGAGGCGGACATGTGCGACGTCATGGGTCAGATAAGAGTTCTTTTACTTGAGGCACGTTTTAGATCCTATATGTAATCCTGAAAGATCAGCATATATAAAATGCTTTGTTCTTTAAAGTGGCAATGTGCGCCAGTCATTGTGCAAAAGGCCTACAGGTGGAGCAGGCAGTCACCGGAATTAGCCGGCAGTGTTAACAACTTGGTCTGCTTCAATATGCGGTTAGCCTATGACGCCGTTTGGGAACTGTATTCGACTCAGGTTGTCCAGGCTGTCGGGTTTTTGCACCTGTATCTGTGACCGAATGTAGCGCAGAAAGCAGCATGAATACACAAGACACTATTCCAATTTGAAGTAATACACAGCTATATCAATACACACATTTCTCATGATAATTTAAAGTATTTTCACCTTGGATACATCTTACTTGTTTATTTATTCTATAGTGCTAGCCTTGGTAGGCCCAGGCAGGAGGGGCAATAAAACGCAATGCTACAAAACAAGGTAACATTCAGCATACAACTTAAAAGATAAACCAAGGACAGCGATGGCATGATTTAACACAGACACAAAAAATAAGCAAATTGAACACAGTTTATCGCCAGAACTGAGCATATACAACATTGAAAAGTATTTATAAATAACTGGCAGTGCTCTCAGTGGTTAACAGTGCACTCAAAGGAAGCTGGTTCTATTCTGTTATTGTACGTGGAAAATAAGAATATTTAAACATTTTGGTTCTGGCAAAATAAGGTGTTAAGGACTGGGTGTGACGTCTCATTGATTGCGTCACTAGTAGTTTTATCTAAGGGTCAGCGCTCATTGATAACTTGTTATTTTTCAGCAAAAAGAAATTTTAATCGCAAACTGCTGCTGGCTATGCTATAGTTTAGCTCGTAATGTAGCCAATTGTGGTGTACCATGTTGACCGTACGATTAACACAGGACATGCATTGGAGTAGGATACATGAGCTCGCTTACCAGTGTCAAGCAGTCTTTATGCAATAGGCGATCACACGCCGAGCACACACTTCCGAAAGGGTTATTTGTGAATCGTCTATGAAATTGATGAGTAGCCGAGTCAAATTGACTAACTCTTCTCGCATACTTTGAACGTCGTTGCTCTTCCCAGTCCCTCATTGACACAGTGAAACCAGCCTTCACAAGTGACAGTTCCAGTCTCTCTTTCAAACATACAGCTCGTTCTTGTGACATCTCTTCTGCACGCCATTTCTCCGGGTCTCGTTATACTTTACCTGTCGAGCAGCATGACCAACACGCTCCTTTTCAAGCCGTTGTTGCTGTTCTTCTGTTTCCTGAACACGTCATTGCCGCGTTGTTGCATTCCAACAGATTTGCTGAAGGACGGGGGGGATATCGTGCTAGAAAAACTGGCCACCTTGTATACACAGTGCCTGGTGTCATCGACGGTACCGGAACCATGGAAAAATGCAAACATTATCCTCATTCACAAGAAAGGGGACTCTAAGGACCTTAAAAATTACAGACTAATCAGCTTACTGTCTGTTACGTATAAGGTATTTACTAAGGTAATTGCTAATAGAATCAGGAATACCTTAGACTGCAATCAAGCGAAGGATCAAGCAGGGATCAAGCCATTTTTCCACCATTCTAAGGAAGTTGCAGCTTCTAAGGAAAAAAATTCAAAAAGTAGAGTTATATGTGAAATTAGGCCATGTTTATGAACTATTTTCTCCACGAATAGAAGGCATACATTCTTGAAACTTTCCGAACTAATAGGCACTTGTGCAATAAGCAAGGTCATTAACTTAACCTATTATACATCAAGCAGGGTTTCGGAAACGGTACTCTACTATCGATCATATCCATACCATCAATCAGGTGATAGAAAAATGCTCGGAATATAAGCAGCCCTTATACATAGCATTCATTGATTACGAAAAAGCATTTGACTCAGTTGAAACCTCGGCGGTGATGCAGGCATTGCGAAATCAGGGGGTAGAGGAGCCGTACGTGAAAGTGCTGGAAGATATATATAGTGGCTGCACAGCAACCATAGTTCTGCATAAAGAAAGCAACAAAATTCCCATAAAGAAAGGTGTTAGGCAAGGAGACACAATCTCCCCAGTACTATTCACCGCTTGTTTAGAGGAAGTATTCAGAGACTTGGAATGGGAGCAGATAGGGATAAGGGTAGATGGAGAATACCTCAGTAATCTGCGATTTGCTGACGACATTGCCTTGCTAAGCAACTCGGGGGATGAACTGCAAATAATGATTGATGACCTAGACAGAAAAAGTAGAAAGGTAGGCTTGAAAATCAATATGCAGAAGACTAAGGTAATGTTCAACAGCCTCGGGAAGGAACAGCAGTTTACATTAGGTAGCGAATTACTGGAAGTAGTAGGCGAATATGTCTACTTAGGACAGGTAGTAACCGCAGATCCGGACCATGAAAAGGAAATAACAAGAAGAATAAGATTGGGATGGAGCGCATTTGGCAAGCACTCGCAGATTATGACTAGCAGCTTACCGGTATCGCTCAAGAGGAAAGTATACAATAGTTGCATCTTGCCTGTACGCACCTATGGGGCTGAAACGTGGAGGCTAACCAAAAGAGTTCTACTTAAGTTGAGGACAACCCAGAGGGCTATGGAACGAAAAATGGTAGGGGTAACATTAAGAGATAGAAAGCGTGCAGAGTGGGTCAGAGAAATAACTCAAGTTACTGACATTCTAGTAGAAATTAAGAAGAAGAAATGGACATGGGCAGGACATGTAGTGCGAAGAGAGGATAACCGATGGTCGCTGAGGGTAACAAATTGGATTCCAAGGGAAGGAAAGCGTAGCAGGGGGCGGCAGAAAGTTAGGTGGGCGGATGAGATTAGGAAGTTCGCAGGGGTCAAGTGGATGCAGCTAGCACAGAACCGGGTTAAGTGGAGAAATATGGGAGAGGCCTTCGCCCTGCAGTGGGTACAATCAGGCTGATGATGATGATGATGATGATGATGATTGACTACCTGGAGGAGGTAGGGGCAGGGGAGGTGTTATGAATGGCACTCACAAATGGACGGGTTCTTAATCCCATATTTGCGACAAGAAGAAGAGGGGTGCAGGAAATGGACATGACCATTATTGCCACAATAGACATCTCCTGCACTGCACCTGATTTCTGCCCCCAAAACAGGTTTGGCCGCCAAGGTGAAGGGGTTTTTGCACTGCAGAGAAGCTGACTTGTAGGTTTCTTGACTGGCTTCAATACTTTGAAGGAGTGTAGTCACACGCGCCTCTCCTGGTAATTGAATGAACTCACAATTTTGCTGCTTTTACCTAGATGGCGCTAGCAGCAAAAAACCTATAATGAGCGAATACAGGTGCAAATACTAATTATCACCATGGTTTGTGCTTTTATTTTACAGTAATACAACATTAAAAGGAAGCAGACTCAAACAAGGCTCACATTGTTGAGTATGGCGGCCTTCTCGATTGAATGCCGTGTAAGAAAAATTGATTATATTTGAAGGCTCAGTATAATCATGCCAATTGTATAAAGCGCAATTTACGCTTATACGAACCAAGAACTACTATTCTAGTTTCGCCATGCATGATTCCTAGGCATTAGAATAAGCGGTTTTCCTGGTCAAGCTATGCGATGTGAGGCAGTATTAGGGAAATCTTCAAATTGAAAGGCAATAAAAAACGAACTAGCAAATAAATTTCGATGAAATTTCGTACACTGAACTATCATAATGTGCGCCCGAAGTGGTGAAAATTTTCCTGCTGTGCACGTTGATAAAGCACAGATATTCGTGCTCAAAACAGCCAAGCTTTACCATGTTTAAAAGGCTGCCGATCAAATACTGATTAAATTAAAACTGTTATGCGTTATTCAGTCCAAGATAAATACCCATTCTTTGCGTAGGCCAAAGAAAACTGTCCTAAGTGCAGTAGTTTATTCAGAAAATTAATCCAAAGTAGGGTATATCAACGACGCTACCGAATTTGTCATCTGCAATACCACCTATTATGCAGTTGATAACGATGGCACACTAAAGCAGTGCACATCATTTGACAGAGCGTATATTAAGCTTTTGAAAGGTGCTTACATTGTGATGTTCGAAAAAGAACAACTCGCAGAATGCTGACGAAAACATTGCCTAAAATGGCACATTCGCGCTGCCGTAGTGGGACCCCCAACCTTAACTTTAACTGCTATACATCAAGGGGCAGCATAAGAAATACATATTTGATATTTTGATTGTATGAGTGCTTTTCAAACATAAATTATAAAGTCCATTCCTAATTTTGCTCAAGATCCTACAAATAATGGTCAAGACGTAGGCAAGATATTATATGAAAAAGCGTGTTGCATTTTTTATTCCTATCAAGCTACGAGAGCCTAAACGTGTCACTTCTTCAATATTGGCAAGAGCAGCTCAATGAAGGTTGTGAAGCAGCTGCTACTCCGCCCGCAGCTCAAATAAATTTGCGAAATACTATTCGATACATAGCTCAAGCCCTGAGTAGATAAGCAAAATGTTATTTCTTTTTGTGCGCTGCGCATACACAGAACTTTGACGTCGAAAAGGAAACTGCATGAAAGCAAAGCATATCCATAAAACAGCTTCAATAAAAGAATGGAGACATTTTAGTGGTTGATTTTTCCTATCAATGAACTGGTATCATAAATGGGCCAGGATATGGATAAAAAATGCTTCGTAAATGGAGACTTTGCTCTCTTTCGATGGTAGAGGTTCACCTCAACTTGCAATTATTCTTCCCGCTTGTTATTTTTGTAATTGAATGTATCACCACTGCTTTGGGTCTGTAATTGTACTCCTGAAATCCGTTGCTAATTTAAGTATGCTTGTTATGGGCTTCTTTAAACCAGTCCATGTGCGTTCCGTCGCTGACTGCCAATTTCAGAGCTTCTTGAGCACCTGTAAATCTATCTGTAGCAGCTTTTATCCCTTGAGCATTTCCAGGATGTAACTTTTTGTCTTGTAGAATTAAAGAATTTAATTGAAGATAAATGTGAGCTGAGGTGTATGAAGATGACGAACTGCAGAAACCTAGACGGAAGTGCAAAACGATTTCAAAATTATTTTATTTCCATTGTGGGTCAAAGATGAATCGGCATCTTGATACGTTGCGAACAAACCTTCATGTGCATGAATGTATTCTTGCAACCAGTTGCAAGTCTTCACACTCACCTTTTTTCTGGTCAAGTGATTGATGAAGTTTGTTCCCAAGCTCAGGGAACATTTGCACGCTCTTCAGCCTCTCTGAAAAGATACCATTTCAGCGGCCGATTGTATCATGTTCGTGCTGCCTGCTCCCTGGTTGCTAAGGGATGACTGGTGTTTTACTAATCCGCAAATGCCATTGCAGTTTTTCCCATCTCCTGTTGCAGAGAACAGCACTTTATGGATGCGCAGCTGTTTGGCCACACTTTGTGCAATTGATATTTGTATCGAAATTCTTTGCAGCCTTGTTGCTCAGACATGCGACATGACCTTAAAGAAGGTTTTTGTTTTGGCACGCGTGCATTTTGCATAGCACGAGGCGGACATGTGCGACGTCATGGGTCAGATAAGAGTTCTTTTACTTGAGGCACGTTTTAGATCCTATATGTAATCCTGAAAGATCAGCATATATAAAATGCTTTGTTCTTTAAAGTGGCAATGTGCGCCAATCATTGTGCAAAAGGCCTACAGGTGGAGCAGGCAGTCACCGGAATTAGCCAGCAGTGTTAACAACTTGGTCTGCTTCAATATGCGGTTAGCCTATGACGCTGTTTGGGAACTGTATTCGACTCAGGTTGTCCAGGCTGTCAGGTTTTTGCAGCTGTATCTGTGACCGAATGTAGCATAGAAAGCAGCATGTATGAATACACAAGACACTATTCCAATTTGAAGTAATACACAGCTATATCAATACTCACATTTCTCATGATAATTTAAAGTATTTTCACCTTGGACACATCTTATTTGTTTATTTATTCTATAGTGCCAGCCTTGGTAGGCCCAGGCAGGAGGGGCAATAAAACGCAATACTACAAAACAAGGTAACATTCAGCATACAACTTAAAAGATAATCAAACCAAGGACAATGCAGGCATGATTCGAACACATAGGCACAAATATAAGCAAATTGAACACAGTTTATCATCAGAACTGAGCATATACAACATTGAAAAGCATTTATAGATAACCGGAAATGCTCCCAGTGGTTAGCAGTGCACTCAAAGGAAGCCTGTTCCATTCTGTTATTGTACGTAGGAAATAAGAATATTTAAACATTTTGGTTCTGGCAAAATGAGGTGTTAAGGACTGGGCATGACGATGTCTCGTTATCGTCTCACTAGTGGTTTTATCTAAGGGTCCTCGCTCATTGATAACTTGTTATTTTTCAGCAAAAGGAAATTTTAATCGCAAAAGCTTTTTCCGAGTTTCGAGTGTTCGTATGCCGTTAATATTTATTAAAGCTGTAAGGGTATCGGGAGTGCGGAATTTAGAAAAAATAAATGGAACTGCTTTCTGCTGAATCATTTCTAATGCATGGATATTAGTTTTAGTGAAAGGATCCCACACTGTACAGGCATATTGTAATTTCGGTCTGAGGGTCTGATGATTAATGAGCTTGGTTGCGGAAGGAGCACGTTTTAATTTATATCTAAGAAAACAGTTTACGGAAGGGTGATGCACAAATGTTGGAAATGTGAGCATTGCAACTTAAGGTATTAGTTATTGTTACACCAAAGTACTTGTACTGCATTACTTCTGATAGGCACCTTGATTATAGGCGGTACTGATACGATGAACTGCTTTTTATTATGTATTCTCATGTAAACTGTTTTTTTCAGCACTTAGCTTCATATCGTGTCTGTGACACGAATCGTTAATGCTGTTGAGGTTAGAGTTAAGCACTACTTGGTCCTCCGAAGTTTTAATTTTTGTGAATAAAGTGCCGTCATCCGTGAGAAGCCTAATTTGAACTTGATCAGTGGTAACATTAACAATATCATTTTTGTAAATAAAAAATAAAAAAGGGTCAAGGATGCTTCCTTGAGGGACTCCAGATGTTACCGGGAGGGAGCGTGAAGAGTGACCACCAACACAAAATGGGTTCTGTTAGTGAGGTATGCGGTAATCCATTTGATTAAGAAAGAAAGTAGACCTCCTGATTTGAGTTTGCAAATTAGTTTGCTATTCGAAACGAGGCCGATAGCATTGGTAAAATCTAAAACAATTGCATGCATTTGGCCCGATGTATCGAGGACTTCTGCGAAGTTGTGCACAACTGTAGTAGTTGAGTTAGAGTTGAGTAACTTTTCTTAAAGCCATGCTGAAGTGGAGTTGGAAAACGTTTGTTATTTATACATTCAGTAACGTAATTGGCAATCATGTGTTCTAACATTTTACAGCAAGATGATAGCAATGAAATGGGGCGATATTTCTGGAGGAGGGTGGAGTTGCCTTTTTTGAACACAAGGACTATACGACCCGTTCGCCAGTCATCATGAAGGTTGGCCGAAGAAATGGACGCTTGGAAAATATGGACGAAGAACTTTGATAACATTTCATAACCGAAGTCCAATTTACATTAAGTGTAGGAGAAAAAAGATCAGTGATAACCTTGTCTTTTAATGCAGCGGTGTCCTCATCTTAATCTTCCCTAATGCCAAAAATTACTAAGTTTGAGCGCCTACTGTGATCCTGCAATTCTGTAAGCTTCGTCTGGAGAAAGTTGAATTTCTTTTCCGTTATGTCCACAACTGCTGCTCGTTTTTCCAGTTTCGTATACCTGAGATTCATATTGGAAACAAGTTTTCTCATCTCCGCTTGCTCCGTCTTGAGTGTAGCTATCTCATCTGTCAGTTTATTTGGTCTTAGCAGCAGTTATGACCTTAAATCTACTGCCCATAAAGCCATCAAAAGCTTTCTCTGTTGGTTGAATATGAAAAGAGAACAATATACTGTAAAGTATGTTAAGGAACGTTTAATATGGGCGCACACTGCCACTCCGAATGCATAGTAGACGTTTTAAAAATACATTGCCTTTTAAATTGTTTATTATATTGTGATGTTCACGGTTTTTATTAAGAAAGGATGGCAAGACAAGCACACAATAACACAAGAAAACTCTTTTCTCTTCATGAATTATTATGGCCTGTTCCCCCCGCTGTTGCTTTCATTTGGCGACAGCAGCACCACTTCATCTCGCTTAAGTCACCGATTGGCGCTGCCTAATAAAAATTGATTACTACGTCCACTGATGAAAAATATTTATCATTGCAATAAAGACAATTTAAAGCAAGGGGCGCAGTAGCAGGCGCTTCACGACAACAGTCGAGGTGCTTTTGCAAATGCTGGAGAAGTGACAAGTTTGAGCTCTCATAACTTGTTAGGAACAAAATAATGCAATATTGTCTTTTCATAATGCTTCTTGCCTACGTCTTGAGCATTGTTTGTAGAACATTGAGCAAAATTAGGAATGGAATTTATTTATAATATATTTCAATTTCAGACCTCAATATTTGGCTTAAGTTTCCCTATGCTTCCCCTTGATGTATAAGATATAAAGTTTGGGAGCTTGATTATTGCACAAGTGCCTATTAGTTCGGAAAACATGAACAAGGTGTGGTCTTTAGTCGCAAAGAAAATAATACATAAACAAGACCTGATTTCTCACAAGTGTACTTTTTGAATTTTTTTCTTGGAAGCATTGACTTCTACAAAATGGTGGAAAGATGCCTAACTTACTCTTTGCCACTTGCAGTTCGATTGCATGAAATATAATAACCGAGGCCTAAATCACGCCACTTGTTTACGTCATTGCAAAATCCAGGCACAGTGATGTGTGTGAAAATTCTCCTTTCACACATTGGTTTTTAATCCCTTTCATTCTGTCCGTTTGCAGCAATATGCCTCAGTGGTGTAGGGGCAGTGTGTCTGATTTGCAAGCAAAGGATCAGAGGTTACACTGCAAACATTGACTGCCCATTTTTCTTTTGATGTACTCTTGTGAACTCTCAAATAATCTGAACTTCTGGTAGTATGTCGTGCATTCGTAGCTTCTGGGATGAGCATTAAATGAAGGCTGCTGTAGCGGGGCTAAAAAACATGTTTGCATTGGTTGATGCTCAAAGCTTTTCTGCCAGTCTTAGCTCTAAGCTCAAGTTTTGAAGGTCACACTGGCAAGCCAGTGGCGATTTGCATGAATAGTGGCGACGTGTGATGCAACGTCCTGTTGTGGACATCCTGTCTAATCGTGTGTTGGTGTGAGGACTTGTATGCCTCAAGCATCCTTGCTTGTGACAAAGGAGGTTATTTCCAATGGCTCCATTGAACACAGGGGGTATGGTAATGCTGGTCAATAGCACTGAACTTCAAAAAGATGGGTAAAGTTATGTACCCAAGATATTGCCCCCCCCCCCCCTTCCCAAGAAATAAATGAATGGGGGGGGGGGAGGCAAGTGGCCTTCAGGTCTGGATATGGCGTGAATCAGATGTTTTCCTCAATTTGCTGCACCTGTTCTGCAGTGGACAAAATTAACTGAACTCTGATTCATGATTTGTTCACAAAACAATGCATTATGGGTATTCCAAATTATAACTTTGGTAACACTTTTATGCATTACTGGCACATGTTAAAGAAGCGAAAGTGTGGGGCTGTGAGGTTTTGCTACTTCTACAGATATGAAATTTCAATGCTTGTTGCTAAGAATTCAGTGTTAAGAAATGTGCAGCTTTTCTTGTCCTCAGAATTGTACATATGTTACTGCTTCCCTATAGCGTTCACTGAACTGAATTTCTACTCTGCTGGGATTTGTTTTACCAACTCTTGCTTTGCATTGAGTAAGATTATGTTAAGGGTTAAAGGTTTTGCAAAAGTTAATATGGAGCTTCATCTATGGAATGGTTTTTGAATTGATATTTCATTTTTCATTGTTCGAGTTGTTGCAACCTTTTCCGCTGAGTGCTCGGACACTGTGTTATCTATTACCATTCTTCCTCAACTGTATATCATGCTACATTTGCCTTTCACCACAGAATTTAAGCTTCATTTGAGCAAAGGCATTGAGAAATGATCTTAACAGGGAAAATTGCTTTTCCAGTTCTACCTACAGAGCGCTGCTAAAGGAGCGAGTTTCTGGCCTAGTTTCCGTGGCATGCCTGCAACGTTGTTGGTGCCAATCACACACGGGTTATCAAAGGAAAAGTTTATGGTGGCATCAACATTTGTGTGCAAGATGTCGAGGATTGACGAGCATCTGTTGCCAAAGCTGCAATATCCGATAGGGAACTGTCAACTGTGTGTCAGAAGTTGTTAAGGTAGATTGACTTTTTTAAAACAGAATGTCTTTTTTATGGGTGTTGCTAAGAGACAGTTGCCTACAACATTTTCCAGTAGATGGTTGCTTGAAAATATAGTTTGGCAAATATATATAAACATGTCATTGCCAGGTTACTGGAAAGGAGGAATCCAGAAGTACTTTTTCAAAAACGTTGTCGTAAAGAAATTAAGTCGTGCTTCTTCAATATAGACACTTTCTGATCAAAGCTGTCGATAAAACGAGTTGTCCCTAATATGCAAAGAAAAGTATTTATGAAAACATGCTATAATTATGATCTGCTTTTGTTGACAGCATTGGGCGCTTAAGTTGAAGCTATTCATAACTTGGGAAACTACGAGCCTAATATCCCAGACACCTTTAATCTTGAAATAAACTGTAGTTGCACTTAACGCATCTAGTGGTGTAGATATGCCTTATGACATCCTGTGAATAAGAGTTTCTACTACAGCTGCTCACATTCCACAAACTGCTGCTACATGATTCAGCACCCATTTGGCTGTAAGCTGCTTAACTTGTCTTTCTGCTCTCCACACGCTGCAGATAGGATTTTCTTCACAGCTCTTCATGCAAAGTGGAAAATGACAGTGTGCATCGGCTATCGAGGCAAATTTGCTCTGTAAACATGAAACCAGGAAAGAAAAGGGACGTTACTTAGTGATTTGCACTGCCCAATTTCATTCAAGTGGTATGCACTCAAAGTGCAAATGTCAAGCAGCAGAATGAAACAGAGAATTGGCTCTCATTTTTGTCCATATTGACGCGACAAAACTACATGGGCCCCAATAGAGTCTGTGCATTTTTTCCTTGTCCATTGTCCGATCAGCGAGCTTTCATGTTAACGAGGCAGAAACACGTGAAAGAGGTTTGGTTTTCAGAAATATTGTCCATAATACAAGTCGTCCATTAACGAGGCACGACTGTATTGATAGTTTGAAGAGGTGGTCATCTGCCTGCAGTGACTGTTATTGCCAATTTTGGTAATGAACTGAATGGTGAGAAGTGTGAAAACCTCACATTATTAATGCTCATCATAGTTTATTCAGTCTATTATTGTCAATTTATAAAGTCAAGTGCTTTATGACTTTAGACAAACTTAGCACACATTTTGCAAACTTCTTGTAGGCCTTTTAAAATAAAGAAAAAGTGATTACCACGAATATTTAACACTGCATTCTACACCCTGCGGCAGTGGATGAATAATTCGGGTCCTTGACTATCCTCGGGCAGACCCAGGATCAATCCTGGCTGCGAGGCCGCATTTTAATGGGGGCAACATAAAAGGCTCCTGTGGGCTGTGCAGTGTCAGGCCAAGTAAAGAACTCAATGCGGTTGCAATTATGTGGAGCGCTTTACTATGGCGTCTCTGATAGCCTGAGCCACTTTGGGACACAGAACCGTGCAAAATGTTTAGACATACCTTTTGTGAAACAAAAAACATGAGAAAAGCACAGAATCGTAATAGAATCATAATGTTCGATGGCACCTAAAAGAAATCATGTTTAAAGTGTTTTTCTTTTTGCAAGATTCATTATATATATAGTCATTTAAGCATCAAAAGCATGCTGCATTGTATTAGCCATGTTTTAAATGGTGGGGCATCTTTTTATACACACTGCTGCGTTTAGAAACTTTAGCATTGGATTCTCTAAGGTATCTTTTGAAAGAACACCTTAATTTTTCAGATGTCATTTCTTAGCTCTGTACAGCTTACTTGTCTAGAATGCCCTTATTGTGCCCCAATTTTACTGCCCTTTAAGCTTCCCGAGTGGGAGCAGGTTGAAGAAACAGCAGCTGTCTTCATGCTTGCGTGCCAGAGTCTGAGTCTTTGTTGCTGACTGCTTCCCTGCAGAAATGTGCCACCTGTCAGGACAGCTGGAAATGAAGCAGCTGATGCAATAAAAGACAACTTGCAAAGTTTGGTTCCACAGCAACTAATTTTTGAGTGAGGTTGTTGATGGGGACTACCTGCACTCCTGAAGAGCAGCAGCCTTGTCACGACAAATATCATGATTTCACTGCAGTAAAAATTTCATATTACATGAAAATCGTGACAAATGTCATGTATCTTTTTTTTTTTTTGACAGGGTGTGGCGCAAAGGAGGCAATGCATTGAAGACTTACTGCTGTATGACATGCATTAGCAAAACCTGTAAAGAAGGTGTGCTTTATACACCCAAAAATACAGTAGTTCTGGATGTAGTTCATAATGCACACATTATTGCATACTTCATGATGTGTTGAAATCTAGCTCTTTGGTGAGATTTCCCATTCACAGATGTGCAATGCAAGAATGCCCAAGAAATCTGTACATGTAAAATTGCTATAATTCAGGTGTTCAAATTTCTGTATATATGTTTCTTTGGTAGCAGGGACATACTTCATAAAATTCCCCCCCCCCCCCCCCCCGCTCCCTTTATGTGTAGGGTAGCTTGGGTTACATGATAACATATTTCTGAAAGAGTGAGAATAGGACAGACAAGGATACATGTGAAGCTGCAATCAAAATGAGAGGCACTACAATTGAGGACTTTCTTGGCTCAAGCTTATTGCACTTTTTCAAGATTAAGATTCTAGTTTGGTATTCTCAATTTCCATTGTGTCCCTAGTTAGCTGTTTTCAAGGAATAAATGGGAAATGCACTTCGAATGTAAGAGAGCAATAGCAGAGATAGCGTAGTTTTTTCATAACCTTTTGAATATTGTACTGAAAAAAGCTCTTCAGATAAAAAGCTTTCTCAAATAAATGTGTGCTTAAGTGTGCATTTCATTTTTATTACTGGACCTTTTGCATATCTTATAATTTAAGGTTTGAGAATGCTGTCATTCTTAAATATGTGTTGAGTATAAACTTCAGGAAATCAATGCCTTCTAATGAGTAAATTTGTTCACTTAGGGAGGGGAGTCTGGGGAAGTAGGTTCTTAGCTAAATGCAACTAATAAAAACTGTGATTTAACTACAGAAGAAGCAGATAAAACAATTTTTGTGATAAGTTGTTGCTTTGGAATAATGAGGACATTGCAGCATACAAACATGGATTGTGTGCGCTTGGATTTTCATGTTTTTTATGCCTCTGAATTATGGAAACCCTCCATGGCATATATGGCTGGAGGCGCTGTGTAAGTTTGTCATGACAACGATTAGGTGAAGCCTCCAAGGGTGGGATGTAATTTTGCGCTCAGATCCTCGACATTCCATTCTTTTTTTCAAAGTATAGAAAAGGTGTTTTGCACTTAAAGTTAGCTTCCTAGGATTTATTTTTTTTTTGCTAATTCTTGATGCACAATAATGGTTGCATGAGATGGAGAGAAAGCTATGACTTAATTTGCTGTATTTGTGCAATTGATTAGAAAAAAAAAATGGGGCACTTTGTTGAGCTCAGAAACAGTCAACATTAGTGTCTCTGTTTCTGTATTTAAAAATACATTAGCTCTCACTTCATTGGCTGCCTTCGATCTGAGGTATGCGAGAGGCATTCTGTGGAATGCAGGAAGTGTAATCAAACTGAAACGGTTCCTATTATTTTCTTCCATTGCAGCATCTGTGCCTAGCAATGGATGTCCCTGGGATGAGGGCCTGTGCCTGCTTGCTGCCACCCAGAGGAGCAAAATGTATACCTGGCTGTGCACTGCATTGCAGTCCTTCTTGACCTTGTCACAAAGCAATGCAGGCTTCAGTGGAGGCCAAGGCAAGTGCTTTATTCTTGAGCATCTCTAGGCGATGCTAATGGTGCACTTTGGAGCTCGTGTCCGCTTGCTCTCCACCTAGAGCGAAGTCAAGGTGCCACCAAAGTGGTCGCTAAATATTTTTGGCCAGCTTGGCCCATATCATCTTTGTGTAAAACAGATAAAAGGCCTAAAAAAGAATGAACTCCTAAATAAAACAACTTTATGGCCTGGCTAGTTTATATGAGGTGGTTATTTCCACCGCTTGCACTCCTCGCAAAATACTGTGCTGCTTATTTATCAACTAGTAGTCAAAGTGCACGACTCACATAAAGCCTCCTTTTTTTTAAACGCTCACTGAGCTGTTTGTAATTTGATATCAAGTACAGTCTCCCCTTGACTCAGATTTCTCTCTCGCTCACTGGCAGAAGCTGGACATCAGCGCTTGCACCGGGGTATCCCAAGTCCGACAGTGTCGGCTGGAGACTGTTACTTGCCGATGCCGCTGCTACCTCCCCCTCGCTGCTGTCAGATTCATCTCTAAAGATGACAATATGCAGATGCTGTCTACGAAATAATGAAAGTAAAGAGGCTCGGCAAGCTACTATTGTATTATGGGTAGTGTGCCTTTCATGCTACTCATGCCTTCGTGGACAAAAAACCTGCTACCAACCCATCAAAAACAGTGTTGGTGCACTCACAGTCTGTTTCGTATAGCAGTCATTCTCCTTCTTCGATTGTATGAAATCTGCTATCTTCAAGGACGGGGACCACTTCCCACTCCATGTCATTCTCATCAACACACTTGTCGTCTGGTGCCGTCGGCTAGACACTTCGTGCACGATGTGAACCAAGTTCGCTGGGCATGCAAAGAACTTGTGGCTCAAAAGGCCTACATGATGTGAAACTGAGGATGGCATTGCAGACAAGAAAGTGCAGCCAAATCCAGGAGACCTCATGCCAGAGAAAGGTGTTGGGTGCAGGCATGCACTGCCACAATGGTGTCCCAACCTGGAAAGCACCAAGTGCTACTCTAACCATGCTGAGATTGCCATGAAAAGAAACAACTGCAAGCATTCCTGACTGTGACATCCAAAAAGAAATCCAGCCAGCTATTTTCACTCGGCCATTTTTGGATGGAATACACTGTACAGTATATGCATGAAGACAGCCAATGTGGACAAAAGATTAGAAGCAAAGATTACCAGGCATTTGTTCAGAATGTGTCCTAGCTGAGTCATTTTTTTCGTCGGAATAACTACTGCATATTGGTGTGCTAGCGCATGATAGAGGAGATAAGTGGCGCCGAAAAAAACGAACTAGTGCGGCAGTGTCGTTGCCGCCCCTTTTCTCTCTAACTGGTATGTGTGCCATAAATGCATTTGTACACTGGCAATGCATCAACTTAGTCCTCGGTCATCTGTTCTGAGTAAATAGTCTCTCAGTCATGACTTGATTCGTACTGCCTTTATGTGCACCTTTACTAATGCATCTTTTCGAAGTATTTTTTTCCTTACCCATATACAGTCAAACCTGGATATATATTGCACTCTAAGGAAATCGCGATATAGTTTCATATATCTATAATTAGATATGCAAAAATCGGCTAAAGACGCCGCTTGCAATTGTGAAAAGTAACATTTTTGCCGTGTAATCGGCCCACTGGCTCAATGAACCCACCCTCCATTTTTCTGCCGAAAATTTGAAAGAAAACCGTTACTCAGTGGCGCACTCCTTTGTTTCGGTCGTCGCATCCACATCTTATTTATTCGTAGCGCTCCAAGATGCTGCACAGCGATAACGTCAGGGCGTGTTTATCTTCTGACTGTACTTTTGATAGCTCCTGCAGTGGCTGGGAGAAAACTTGGTAGAGTGCCCATGATGACTTGATTGCACAAGACCAGGTTCGTTTTACCACATCACGTTTGGAGTGGGCGTAGTCTACCGCAACAAAATCATTGGAAAGCGTGATAGCTGCAAACGCTGTTTGAAGTGACTAATGCTAAAAACCGCTGTCGAGATCGAACCTGACCCCGTGTTTTCGTAGATTCATAGATGAATGGATTGACGACTCTTGAAAAAAACAAACAAAAAACATCTGCTTCATAATGTCCGCAGCAGCCATAGCTTACGCTATGCTGCATGTTCAGCACGATGACAAGGATAGGAGACTCTCTGAGAGAGATCTGATGCTTCTTAACGTCCGCAGGCACCATTGCTTGCACTGTGCTGCACGCTCACCACGACGACAAGGATAGACGACTCTTGCAAAGAAAAAATCTTCTGCTTCCTAACGTTCGTTGCCGCCATAGCTTACTCTGCACCGCACTTTCAGCACGATGGCAAGAATTAACTTAAAAAAAAAAAAAAATACACACGAAGAACATATCGGTTGCTTCTTAATGACTGCAGCCGCCATAGCATAACTACGCCCCACACTCAGCACTACGGCAAGAATAGATTACTCTCGACTCATCCAAAAAAAGAAAAAAATATGCTGTGTTCTAATATCTGTTGCTCCCATAGCTTACTCTATGGCGCGCGTTCAGCACGACGGCAGGAATGGACTCTCGCAACAACAAAAACAATAAAAAAAAACGAATTTGTCGTTTCTTAACGCCCGCAGCCGCCATAGCTTAAGCTACGCTGAACATTTAGCACGACACAAGACTCGCATTGCACGTCACCTGCTGCGAGAGTAGATTCACAACACACACTAGAGAAAGCATCCGACGTTCCAGCTGCCACGGGCTGAGCTTATCGGCGCATGCGTAGTGCATGCTGCTGCGAACGAAGACTGGGAAAGAAAGAGGAAGGGTAGAAAGCCTGGCTGGAGAATGGGTACATCCTTGCTCTTCACTCTGTTGCGTCGTTTCCCTTCCTCCGAAAGCCTACGCTTCATTGGCTGCGTCTGTTCCATGCCAACTGCTTCAAAATCTGTTCCCTCTCGTTCTTTCACATGCATGGCTTCACATGCATGCATGCATGGCGTCGCGTGCTGGCGGGCAGCAAACGATCACCCTAGATGCACATACCTTTGAGGGAAGGGCACGGCGTTGCTCCAGACCAGCCGTCGTCGAACTATTCTCTCTCATTTCTTCCTCACATAGCTTGAGAACGTCGTGCGACAAACGGCTGAGGGTGGTGCGATAGTCTTTGGGAAAGGCGCACCTTCCATTGTGTGGTGCGGAGTTCGATTTATTGAACAACTGGAGCAAGTGGAGTTAGCATGAAAGGTTAGCGTGAAACAGGCTCAGCATGGCAAAATTCCTGGATGTTGATTTTTATAACATCCGAATGGCAAGAGTGTAAAAATTCACCGCAGTAGTGTCCTAGTGGTTCGATCATCCACTTCGCTTGCAGAAGGTGCGTGGTTCAATCACCATAGTCACCAGCTACCCAGCTGAGGTACAGTTGAGTGCAAGCTTTCCCATGGCAGGTGCTTGACTTGACTGTGTTGAAGTGCTTGGAAAATTAGTTTTGTTCTCACCTTGAGTAACAGAATAAATACCTTGTGGCATGGTGCTCTTTGGCCAAAGCTGCCTATGTGACTTAAGAATTAATTATTACCTAGAAAAAAGATGACCGTGAGAGAGCAAAGCAGGTTTTCCTCTTCAAAATATCGGTTTCAACCCAGTTAGCTTAGCCCTTGTCGACATTGTGTCATTATAGCTTATGAATTAAACCTGATCAGTATTTTTAAACAGGAAAAATTGAATGGAAAACCGTTTGTCTCAAATGTTTTAATTTTTAAAAATGTGGCTGTTCACTGTGATCCATTTGTGAGTTAACACTTGCCCTTCTTAAAACTCTCAATTGCCACATCTTGGTGCAAGGTGAGAGCAGTTCTCTTACTAGGTATTGCAGAATATAGTCCAGATCAGAGTTATCATTAGGAGGGAACAAACTTTGCAAACATCCATGTGTCAATGGCATTGGCAAAAGTAAATATGTCTTCACATCTGTTTAGATGCTTTGCTCCCTTAAACCTGCCCCTTCCCCCCCCCCCCCCTTTCCCTCCTGATAACCTTCCCCTTATGCACTCCGAAAAATTAGGTGGTGCTTAGCTTTCGTTAAACCCAGTAGGTTTCGAAAGTAATTATAGCATGGCCATGCTATAGTTTAGCTCGTAATGTAGCCAGATGTGGTGTACCATGTTGACCGTACGATTAACACACGACATGCATTGAAGTAGGATACATGAGCTCGCTTACCAGTGTCAAGCAGTCTTTATGCAATAGGCGATCACACGCCGAGCACACACTTCCGAAAGGGTTATTCGTGAATCGTCTATGAAATTGATGAGTAGCCGAGTCAAATTGACTAACTCTTCTCGCATACTTTGAACGTCGTTGCTCTTCCCAGTCCCTCGTTGACACAGTGAAACCAGCCTTCACAAGTGACAGTTCCAGTCTCTCTTTCAAACATACAGCTCGTTCTTGCGACATCTCTTCTGCACGCCATTTCTCCGGGTCTCGTTATACTTTACCTGTCGAGCAGCACGACCAACACGCTCCTTTTCAAGCCGTTGTTGCTGTTCTTCTGTTTCCTGAACACGTCATTGCCGCGTTGTTGCATTCCAGCGTTCCTGACTGCTGCGTGAACATGTCGACAAAGTCTTCACTGTTCAAAGCATCCATTACAGTGTCGTTTTCCTCCTCTTTCTTTTAACTTTGAGAAAAGAGGTGACAGCAGCGCCTCCACTCGGTAGCTGCGCGGCTCCAGCTGCAGCGCCCCGTGCTTGCCGACCGCCGCCGCCACCCGACGACTAGACTTTGTAGCCCATCTCTCCTGGCTGGTATGACGTCACAGCCTACACGTGCCTACCGACCGTGGCTACGCTAAGGGTTGAACAATGGGAGTAGTATTGCTTTCGCAATGAAAACCAGCTGTATTTCTCCACCTTCTCTCACCCTGCCCTGATAGCCAGCTTTTACATTATGACAGTTTCTTTCAGTGCTTTTTCCCATTATGCCATTGCACTGCAAAGAAGCTATCAGTGGGAGCTTGCAGCTGCATTTCAGACCCGTATGCTGAATGCTCAGAATGTGGGCAGCTCTTGTATTTGTGCATGTCTGTTTGGTCACTAAACATATATGACAAGCATGTGTTGAAATTTTGAAATTGTTATCTAGAAAAGCAATAACTGGAAGAAATACCTTGTAAATATGAGTTTTGATATTGCCCGTGATTTTAACCTGTGAACTGGGAAATGAGCCAGGAATGTAACAAAGGTTTTATGGTAGTCATCTGCAGCACTGTATTGTAACTAAGGCGTATCTTATGCACACTAATTTGCTTATGTATTAATGCCTATTCCTTTTGTGACCAGCTAAGTTTCAGCCAGCAATGTTCCAGAATTTCACTGGTTTTCATAAAGGTTATAGTTATGGTGGTGGGAGCTAGGAAATGAGTGCAGTGTGGCTGATACAAATGTTCAGTTGTTGACTCCATTTTGTTTACATTTATGAAAACACTTTAGTGTTGATGAATTTTTATCTTGACCAACAGTTTGGTCTTTCAAATACTTGCAGTTTCTGTTTGGTTTTGCATATATTGTGCTTTCTTTTCTAGGGTGTGGTGCAGGCATTTCCTATGCTGCTTCAATGCCACGATGTTCATCCGGAAAGCACTGGTGACAGCCTAGGATCTGCTTCTCAACACATTCATCATGGTGAGCAACACCTTGTGTGTTGTTCCTGAAAGTTTTGCAGATCCACCTTTGGGTGCATGCTGCTTTTCTTGACATGCTGCTTACAGAGCACAAAAGTTTGATGTTCATGATGAATCATTCGATATGCTACACTGAATATTTTCTTTGTCCGGTGCAAGAAATTGAGCTGCATTTGCATTTTTAGGCTATTCTTCACTGAGGATCCTGTCGTGGTCCTTAGGAGCACATTATTGAGCACATATGGCCTTTTTGTTGCCTAAAAGCAGCCATAGGGAGCTGTGGTGTTGAGGTATGTTAGATATTCTAAAGAAATGAGACAGCAGATACGAAGCATGCAAGAAATGTGTGCATTTCTCAGAATTAATGTGCGCTGAAGCTTAAATGCACTTTTTGCCAAGTCACAAAGTGTAAAGAACCAAAGAGCCATCACGTGCAAAGCTGACATCATCCTTGTAGGTGGGCAGTTCAGAGGGGTAGAGTTTATCCTAGTGATGCAAGTAGATCACAGTATTCCATTGCAGTCAACTTCAATGGTTTTGGTCATGAAATTGCTGATCAGTGAATTCTGAGAAAACTCTGTAAAAGCCATTTCTTTTCCGTATTGGTTGCCACTGCAAGCATCATGTAGATTGGAGGATTTAATGTTGGTGCTGCCAGTAATGTTTATGCTGGGTGATTCCGAGAGAGATCAAACTGCCTAATGATTTCATATTTCTAATTTATTTTGTTTTAGTGCTGAGTATGCCAAGGGCGCAGTTATTTTTTTCTAACGTTACTATTAAGGGAGAAAAAAGAAAATGAATGTTATCATGCTCCAGGCAGACTTTTCACACATCGCTCTGTTCAGATTTTGCAATGATGAAAACAAGTGGAGTCATTTAAACCATGCTTAGTACATTTTGTGCAGTCAAACTACAGGTAGCAAGGAGTAAGTTAGCCATTTTTCCACCATTCTAAGGAAGTTGCAGCTTCTAAGGAAAAAAATTCAAAAAGTAGAGTTATATGTGAAATTAGGCCATGTTTATGAACTATTTTCTCCACGAATAGAAGGCATACATTCTTGAAACTTTCCGAACTAATAGGCACTTGTGCAATAAGCAAGGTCATTAACTTAACCTATTATACATCAAGCAGGGTTTCGGAAACGGTACTCTACTATCGATCATATCCATACCATCAATCAGGTGATAGAAAAATGCTCGGAATATAACCAGCCCTTATACATAGCATTCATTGATTATGAAAAAGCATTTGACTCAGTTGAAACCTCGGCTGTGATGCAGGCATTGCGAAATCAGGGGGTAGACGAGCCGTATGTGAAAGTGCTGGAAAATATATATAGTGGCTGCACAGCAACCATAGTTCTGCATAAAGAAAGTAACAAAATTCCCATAAAGAAAGGTGTTAGGCAAGGAGACACAATCTCCCCAGTACTATTCACAGCTTGTTTAGAGGAAGTGTTCAGAGACTTGGAATGGGAGCAGTTAGGGATAAGGGTAGATGGAGAATACCTCAGTAATCTGCGATTTGCTGATGACATTGCCTTGCCAAGCAACTCTGGGGATGAACTGCAAATAATGATTGATGACCTAGACAGAAAAAGTAGAAAGGTAGGCTTGAAAATCAATATGCAGAAGACTAAGGTAATGTTCTACAGCCTCGGGAAGAAACAGCAGTTTACATTAGGTAGTGAAATACTGGAAGTAGTAGGCGAATATGTCTACTTAGGACAGGTAGTAACCGCAGATCCGGACCATGAAAAGGAAATAACAAGAAGAATAAGATTGGGATGGAGCGCATTTGGCAAGCACTCGCAGATTATGACTAGCAGCTTACCGGTATCGCTCAAGAGGAAAGTATACAACAGTTGCATCTTGCCTGTACTCACCTATGGGGCTGAAACGTGGAGGCTAACCAAGAGAGTTCTACTTAAGTTGAGGACAACCCAGAGGGCTATGGAACGAAAAATGGTAGGGGTAACATTAAGAGATAGAAAGCGTGCAGAGTGGGTCAGAGAAATAACTCAAGTTACCGACATTCTAGCGGAAATTAAGAAGAAGAAATGGACATGGGCAGGACATGTAGTGCGAAGAGGGGATAACCGATGGTCGCTGAGGGTAACAAACTGGATTCCAAGGGAAGTTAAGTGTAGCAGGGGGCGGCAGAAAGTTAGGTGGGCGGATGAGATTAAGAAGTTCGTGGGGGTCAAGTGGATGCAGCTAGCACAGAACCGGGCAAAGTGGAGAAATATGGGAGAGGCCTTCGCCCTGCAGTGGGTATAATCAGGCTGATGATGATGATGATGATGATTATACATCAAGGGGAAGCGTAAAAATACTTTTTAGGCCCAATATTGAATTTTTGATTGTATGAGTTCTTTCCTAATTTTGCTCAAGATTCTACAAATAATGGTAGTGCAAATAATGGAGTACAAATTCGTGTACTCCACCCACTCCCCTCTGTAATGTTCTTACCCTGAGGGTAACAATAAATAAGTAAATGGTCAAGAAATTGTATGAAAAAGCATGTTGCATTTTTTATTCCTATCAAGGTACTAGAGCCTAAACGTGTCACTTCTCCAATATTGGCAATAGCAGCTCAATGAAGGTTGTGAAGCAGCTGCTACTCCGCCTGCAGCTGAAATAAATTTGCGAAATACTATTTGATACGTGGCTCAAGCCCTGAGTAGATATTTTTATGCACTGCGCATACACAGAACTTTGACTTCCAAAAGGAACTGCATGAAAGCAAAGCATATTCATAAAATAGCTTCAATAAGGGAATGGAGACATTTTTGTGGTTGAATTTTCCTATGAATGAACTGGCATCATAAATGGGCCAGGATATGGATTAAAAATGCTTCGTAAATGGAGACTTTGCTCTCTTTCGATGGTAGAGGTTCAACTCAACTTGTGATTATTCTTCCCGCTTGTTATTCTTGTAATTGAATGTATGAACCCTGCTATGGATCTGTAATTGTACTCCTGAATTCCGTTGATAATTTAAGTATGCTTGTTATGGGCTTCTTTAAACCAGTCCATGTGCATTCTGTCGCTGACTGCCAATTTCAGAGCTTCTTGAGCACCTGTCAATCTATCTGTAGCAGCTTTTATCCCTTGAGCATTTCCAGGGTTTAAATTTTTCTCCTGTAAAATTAAAGAACCTAATTGAAGATAAATGTGAGCTGAGGTGTATAAAGATGATTGGAACTGCAGAAATCTAAACGGAAGCTCGAAACGATTTCAAAATTATTTTACTTCCATTGGGGGTCCGAGGTGAATCGATATCTTGATACGTTTAGAACGTACCTTCATGTGCATGAATGTATTCTTGCAACTAGTTGCAAGTCTTCACACTCGCCTTTTTTCTGGTCAAGTGATTGATGAAGTTTGTTCCCAAGCTCAGGGAACATTTGCACGCTCTTCAGCCTCTCTGAAAAGATACCATTTCAGCGGCCGATTGTATCATGTTCGTGCTGCCTGCTCCCTGGTTGCTAAGGGATGACTGGTGTTTTACTAATCCGCAAATGCCATTGCAGTTTTTCCCATCTCCTGTTGCAGAGAACAGCACTTTATGGATGCGCAGCTGTTTGGCCACACTTTGTGCAATTGATATTTGTATCGAAATTCTTTGCAGCCTTGTTGCTCAGACATGCGATGTGACCTTAAAGAAGGTTTTTGTTTTGGCACGCGTGCATTTTGCATAGCACGAGGCGGACATGTGCGACGTCATGGGTCAGATAAGAGTTCTTTTACATGAGGCACGTTTTAGATCCTCTATGTAATCCTGAAAGATCAGCATATGTAAAATGCTTTGTTCTAGAGAGGGGCAATGTGTATCAGTCATTGTGCAAAAGGCCTACAGATGGAGCAGGCAGTCACTGGAATTAGCCAGCAGTGTTAACAACTTGGTCTGCTACAATGGGCGGTTAGCCTATGACGCCAGTTGGGAACTGTATTGGACTCAGGTTGTCCAGGTTGTCGGGTTTTTGCAGCTGTATCCGTGACCGAATGTAGCGTAGAAAGCAGCATGTATGAATACACAAGACATTATTCCAATTTGAAGTAATACACAGCTATATCAGTACATGTTAGGAAGTGGAAAGGGTGGCATCAGTGCACACATTTCTCATGATAATTTAAAGTATTTTCACCTTGGATACATCTTACTTATTTATTTAGTCTATACTGGGGGGTGTGGGGGGCAGCCTTGGTAGGCCCAGGCAGGAGGGGCAATAAAACGCAATACTACAAAACAAGGTAACATTCAGCATACAACTTAAAAAATAATCTAACTGATGACAACGCGGGCATGATTTGAACACATAGACACAAATATAATCAAATTGAACACAGTTTTTCGCCAGAACGGAGTATATACAACATTGGAAAGTATTTATAAATAACTGGCAATGCTCTCAGTGGTTAACAGTGCACTCAAAGGAAGCTAGTTCCATTCTGTTATTGTGCGTGGAAAATAAGAATATTTAAACATTTTGGTTCTGGCAAAATAAGGTGTTAAGGACTGGGCATGACGATGTCTCGTTATCGCATCACTAGTTGTTTTATCTAAGGGTCCAGGCTCATTGATAATATTTAAACATTTTGGTTCTGGCAAAATAAGGTGTTAAGGACTGGGCATGACGATGTCTCGTTATCGCATCACTAGTGGTTTTATCTAAGGGTCCGGGCTTATTGATAACTTATTTTTCAGCAAAAAGAAATTTTAATCGCATAAGCTTTTTCCGAGTTTCGAGTGTTCGTATGCCGTTAATATTTGTTAAAGTTGTAAGGGTATCGGTAGTGCAGAATTTAGAAAAAATAAATGGAACTGCTTTATGCTGAATCATTTCTAATGCACGGATATTAGTTTTAGTGAACGGATCCCACACTGTATAGCCATATTGTAATTTCGGTCTGATGGTCTGATGGTCTGATGATCAATGAGCTTGGCTGCGGAAGGAGCACGTTTTAATTTATATCTACAAAAACAGTTTACGGAAGGATGATGCACAAATGTTAGAAATGTGAGCATTCCAACTTAAGGTATTAGTTATTGTTGCACCAAAGTACTTGTACTCTTTACTTCTGATAGGCACCTTGATGATAGGCGGTGCTGATATGATAAACTGTGCTTTTTATTATTTATTCTCATGTAAACTGTTTTTTCAGCACTTAGCTTCATATCGTGTCTGTGACACCAATCGTTAATGCTGTTGAGGTTAGAGTTAAGCACTACTTGGTCCTCCGAAGTTTTAATTTTTGTGAATCAAACGGCATCATCCATGAAAAGCTTAATTTGAATTTGATCAGTTGTAACATTAACAATATCATTTATGTAAATAGAAAATAAAAAAAGCCCAAGGATGCTACCTTGAGGGACTCCAGATGTTACCGGGAGGGAGCGTGAAGAGTGACCACCAACACAATCTGGGTTCTGTTAGTGAGGTATGCGGTAATCCATTTGCTTAAGGAAGAAAGTAGACCTCCTGATTTGAGTTTGCAAATTAGTTTGGTATGTGAAACGAGGTCAATAGCATTGGTAAAATCTAAAAAAATTGCATGTATTTGGCCTGATGTATCGAAGACTTCTGCGAAGTTGTGCACAACTGAAGTAGTTGAGTTAGAGTTGAGTAACTTTTCTTAAAGCCATGCTGAAGTTGAGTTAGAAAATGTTTGCTATATAGAAATTCAGTAACGTAATTGACAATGATAATGATGTCTTCTAACATTTTACAGCTAGATGATAGCAATGAAATGGGGCGGTAATTCTGGAGGAGGGTGGAGTTGCCTTTTTTGAACACAGGGACTATTGGCCTCGAGATCGAGCAGAGTCGTCACCTTGTGGCTCAGCGGCGAAACCTACTCAGTGTGGATGAGTTTTCGCGTCGCGTGCGAACCTGCAGTGATTTACGCGCGCGCATGCGGGGTGTACACGAGTGTTTTTGTTTGTTTCGCGGTTCCTGCGAGCTTTTGCTTACCTGTATACCTCTTGCAAAATAAATATAAACAGTTTATAACCCCACGCTTCATTAAAAAAAAAAAAAAATACTTGTCCGTATCGAGCATGTCAAGCTTGGATAAGGACATCATCCATCGCGGTGTTCGGCACTTGAGATCCTTTGACATGCAATGCCTCAAGCGATGTGGTACTGTCGTTACTGCCGTGTCAAAGCAAAACAGCTCGCTGCCATCAATAAAAGTTAATGCAAGCGCTCAGAAATCGCATATTCCCGTTTATGTTTGGAATACCGCAGCTACTAAAACAGATGCCACCGCAGACTGCTTAATATAGCAGAATGCAGTTTGAACCGACCACTCTATGCCTACTATGCTTTCTGTGTTCACGATAGAGTTGTGTGAGGACTGTTTTTTTTTTTTTTCTTTTGCTTTTAAAACTCTTTCGCGGTGTCTCAATAGTAAGGGCGCCCGACTGCTGATTTCGAGAACGGGGGATTCAATCACAACCGTTTCGAAAGGCGTTCCCCTGCTGTGGGATTTGACTGTACAATAAACAATCCCACATGGTAAATGTGGTGTTAATAATGAAAAACAAAAAAAAACACCAAATTCAGCCTCTGCAATCATCAGTCATAGCCGATGCCGCTTTCGTGCATTAAATCTGGGCCAATATGCATTTCTTTTCATTTTTTTTTTGTTGTTGAAGGCTCCTGTGCATCCGTAAAAGTTTTAGTGAGCACATTTTGCTTTAGAGAAATGCTCGAATGTTTGGGAAACATATTCCCTGCACCTAATTGTTACCCTAAATATTACATAATACACCTAGATCAATGTACTTTAGTGGTAGCCTATTATATTCATTATAATCCCTTTTCGTCCAAGTGCTGTCTTCCGAGCAAACGCGTCGTTTCTGTCAAGGGGAGTAAAACAGCTTCATGCGGGCTTAAATATCAGTGTTTAGTTCGAAAATAAATACATCTTTATAGTCGCATGATAAGATGACCTCCATTTCTTTCGGAATAGTTTTATATCCGGCATCAGTTTTGGAAGCAACCCTAATATTTTACTTCGCATAAGATTTAGTCACTGCTAAATAATTAGTGATAAAGAAATTTTCAGCCTGTAAAATTGCTTCCCAGAACATGACAGTGTCCATGCACAGTTTATAACGATGTTTTCGCAGCGAGTAATTCGTTGCTTGCGCATGAACGTTACCGAAAATTAATCGCTGATTATTGTGAATTCTGTCAAGTGTGTAAAAGTTCTCTCACACGGTGAAATTTATTGGCATTGCAAAACAAAATAATTACAGTACTAATTTACCATTATAAACATGACACACATCAGAAATCCCTTATACTTTCCTCGGTTTCAGGAAATCATTTACAGTTAGTGGCGCATGCAGTAATACACTATCACATTCTATGACAGTGGCCGCAAAAAGCATCTTGGCAAATTCAATCCACTCACCGCTCTACACGTGAGCAGTCAGCTTTCCTGTGCGGCGAGGTTTCCTGTATAGTGTCGGCATGATCTCATTTGCGGGGAATAGTTGTGAGTGGTTGTCTTTGCCAGAGTTTATGTGCACTCAGTCTAAAGCAACTCGCCATGCAGTGCGCTGCCAGTGCTACATTTAACCTGCTTAATCCTGGAGTCAAGTACGATATAATGAACCAGTTTTCTAGATTCAATCAAAGGTACTGCAGGTATCTGCGTGGGCTTGACACTAAATTCGCCGGTCTCACTCGCATGAGACACGCGCAAATGGTTTAAAAGTCGATAAGAAAAACAAAGCTGTCATTAGACAGGCCCAAGCATTAGGCGCGTGAGCGCACTACAGCACCAGAAACGTGAAAAGTAAATCTAGAAGTCTGGTGGCTGCGTACATTGTTTTCCTAAAATCCGCTCTTCTTCTGCTGCATTGGCGAAATCCTTGGATTTCTTTCTGCAATATTGCAGCAATACTGCAGAAGACAAGTTTTCATCGCCAACAAACCCGCCGTTAACTCTGAAGCAGACCTACGCTGCATGCGTTTCTGCGAGTGACGGTGGCGCCACCTCTAGGTCGATCTCGCGGCGAATACGACTCGTTCGCCAGTCATCGAGAAGGTTGGCCGAAGAAATGGACGCTCGGAAAATAAGGACTAAGAACTTTGATCACATTTCAGCGTAACCGAAGTGCAATTTACAGTAAGTGTAGTAGAAAAAATATCAGTGATAACTTTCTCTTTTAATGCAGTGGTGTTCTCATCTTCATCTTCCTTAATGCCAAAAATAACTAAGTTTGAGCCCCTACTGTGATCCTCCATTTCTGTAAGCTTCATCTGGAGAAAGTTGACTTTCTTTTCCAGGATGTCCACTACTGCTGCTCGTTTTTTCTGTTTCGTATACCTGAGATTCATATTGGAAATAAGTTTTCTCATCTCCGCTCGCTCAGTCCTGAGTGCAGCTATCTCATCTGTCAGTTTATTTAGTCTTAGCAGCAGTTATGACCTTAAATCTACTGCCCATAAAGCCATCAAAAGCTTTCTCTGTTGGTTGAATATGAAAAGAGAACAATATACTGTAAAGTATGTTAAGGAACGTTTGATATGGGCGCACACTGCCATTCCGAATGCATAGTAGACGTTTTAAAAATACATTGCCTTTTAAATTGTTTATTATGTTGTGATGTTCACGGTTTTTATTAAGAAAGGACGGCAAGACAAGTACACAATAACACAAGAAAACTCTTTTTTTCTTCATGAATTATTATGGCCTGTTCCCTCCGCTGTGTCTTTCATTTGGCGACAGCAGCACCACTTCATCGCGCTTAAGTCACTGATTGGCGCTGCCTATAAAAATTGATTACAACGTCCACTGATGAAAAATATTTATCATTGCAATAAAGACAATTTAAAGCAAGGGGCGCAGTAGCAGGTGCTTCACGACCACAGTTGAGGTGCTTTTGCAAATGCTGAAGAAGTGACAAGTTCGAGCTCTCATAACTTGTTAGGAACAAAATAATACAATATTGTCTTTTCATAATGCTTCTTGCCTACGTCTTGAGCATCGTTTGTAAAACATTGAGCAAAATTAGGAATGGAATTTATTTTTAATTTATTTCAATTTCAGACTTCAATATTTGGCCTAAGTTTCTCTGTGCTTCCTCTTGATGTGTAGGAATTAAAGTTTGGGAGCTTGATTATTGCACAAGTGCCTATGCACAAGTGCACAAGGTGTGGTCTTTAGTCTCAATGAAAATAATTCATAAACAAGACCTGATTTCTCACAAGTGTACTTTTTGAATTTTTTTCTTGGAAGCAATGACTTCTACAGAATGGTGGAAAGATGCCTAACTTACTCTTTGCCACCTGCAGTTCGTTTGGATAAAATATAATAACCGAGGCCTAAATCACGCCACTTGTTTACTTCATTGCAAAATCCAGGCGCAGTGATGTGTGTGAAAATTTTCCTTTCACACACTGGTTTTTAATCCCTTTCATTCTGTCCATTTGCAGCAAGATGCCTCAGTGGTGTAGGGGCAGTGTGTCTGACTTGTAAGCAAAGGGTCAGAGGTTACACTGCAAACATTGACTTCCCATTTTTCTTTTGATGTACTGTTTTGAACTCTCAAATAATCTGAACTTCTGGTAGTATGTCGTGCATTCGTAGCTTCTGGGATCAGCATTAAGGTGGCGGTCCCACTCCAGCGGGGAAGAGACGACATTTTTGGTGATATTCATACGCTCACTGCGCCTCACTCGTTTAGTTTATAAATGTAACTTTAATATATTTGTAAAGTTTATTTCCTCTCCTTTCTAGTGGTGCATTTGGTTTATAAATAGCTGCAACGATGTTTAAGCTGTAAAGGAAAACACAAAGGTAAGAAACGGCTTTTCAGCTCTACTTGTCTCGGGAAAAGCAAAATTGTGCAAAATCTTTTGCACCTAGAAAAAAACCGTTTGATGTGTTCTCAGATTAGATGTTAGTGAACAAAGTTAAGCATTTTTATTACTGTGTATCGCATAGTTTATTAGCCACATGCCTGTGAAAAGTGTGTAAAACAGGTAATTATACATACAATAACTTCCAAGGTATGCATTCTGCTGTGGAAATTTTTTGCGCAGTTGGAGGTCGTACATAGTTCGCTTTTTCCTGAAAATATCATCTGTCTGCTTCATATAGTGCAAAAGTTATTTGTGATCAAACTTAGCGTTTTTTGTAAAATGGGTAAAAGTAAATGCTAAACTGTTCAAGTAATAAGCTTTTATCTGTGCTGAAATTTCGCGTGGAAAAACTTTACACCTTGCTGTCAGAGGATAAGCATCGGTTTTGTTCTACGACTCTCGAGGAATGTGCACTGTCAGGGTGATTTCAGCTAATTTTTTCGTGGTTCACTTGAAGCACGCGAGCTCTTTATGAAGTATTTTAAGCATTATTGAAATGCTCCAAGGCTTGTTTGTTTCTGGCGAATATAACTTGAAGGTTCGGGCTTTCGTTCCTTTATTCAACCGCTAACAATTATCAACTACAAAGTGTACAAAAAGCAAATAATAGTGGAATAACAGAGCCACGTATAATAAATGTAGTAGGTAGCGCCATCTATGAAATTGTATGTGCACTAACATGTCGCAGTTCAGAAAAATTACGAGGATGGCGCTACAAACACCCTGAATCGAGGGGTATTTACGAGAGGGTAATGTGCTTCTACGTTTTCCCTCTGCCCTTTCCTTTCCATCGGGCTAGAGAGGTTAACACTGGCGAGTCGGGTCCAGTGGTCGGGTCGAACTGAGGGGCAGGTGCTTCGCGCATGCGCAGTAGTGCTGCTTGAAAATGGTCCCTTGACAAATGTACACTTGCTTGCTTTGAGATTTATTTATCGTCTCGAATTAAGTTGTCATACTGTTTGTGTGCCGAAACATTGCCAGCTAAGGCTCTCGCGCGTGCAGCTGAGGTGCGCTCCGGCTACAATGAACACTGTACCCTGGCGAACGAAACGTGCTTCTTGTCCAGTACAAGTAGTGGCTTTCATTATCGTTTCTAGCTTTTTAGTACCAAACATGATATATGCTTGTGTTTGGCAAAAGCGGGCATCTTTCTGCTCATGGGGCTGCCTCACTCGAGAAGCGAATAGCCGCTAACATGGGGAAACCGACGAACAAAGGAGGCCTCTTTCCTTCCTCAGAAACGACTAAGCGGAATGAGCAATTTAAAGAACAGTGCTGTTATAATTTCAACCTAGTAGCTAGAGATACATCCAGACAACCCGAAATCTCTGCATTCTTATTATCGAGTCAGTCTTACACTCAGAGGGTCGGTATCATGCAAACCCTCAAAGGAAAAATAAAACTTTATGCTATGGAAATTATCAAATGAGGATAAGAGGTTACGTACCGCACAAATGTATTGCGTGATATGAAGATTTTACGAGTTCAGAACAAAGATAGAAACGGTAAAAGAAATACTAAAATTCTGCTTCGCTCTGCACACATGATGAAGAATGCATTGGCTGCTAAAGTGTAGTTTATTTACTGGTATGAGCTCAACTGCATTGCTGTTTGTTTATTTTCCATATCTTAGGCAGGACAGGAAAAACAAATGTTACAAAAGTGTGAACAAATTTGACTCTGCCGCTGCAGCCGAGGGACGAAAAAAAAAAAATGGTTGGCAGGGTCGTAGTTGCTTGTAGTCTTGGATAAAGCCCCTCTTGGAGCGCCCCTCGCGCCGCGCTTTTATCACAAACAACGGCACGGCGCTGGACAAAGAAGAATTTGGCACTAAGCGTCTCAGTGCAAGCAGCGAAAAAAAAAAAAAAAAAAGCAGTTCGAACCCGAACGCTGTCGGAGCTGGTTATTCCTCGTCTTAGCTCCGCCACAAAGCTATCTTCAGATGTTCGCGGTGTTAGCATATATTGTGAGGGTGTGGAATTTCGACTTTTTTTTTTTCAGTGGCAAGAAGAAAAAATATCTTCCCCTTTCTACGATAAAATGAATAGTAGGGCACGGAACTAGAAAACTGCACAAATTAATATAATATAATTTCAAAGAGCATCTCCCTAGGAGAAATTGCACGCATACTTGCACTCTCTGCCACTTTACTGGTACAGATAAAATGTTTCGACAGTCTGCCAAGTGCAACTTGAAAACCTGAACATGCACAAGCATGCCTCTTCAACCTTCCTACTGAAGTTCCTATATAGCGCAAGCAGTGCAGGCTCCAAAGAAAAGGAGAAAAAATGATGTAGGGGCGGCCGAAGATAATCACCAGCATTTCAGTCATGTTTCTTTTTCTTTTTTTTCGAATGTTGTGTTCCGGTGATGATAGTGAAGGTAACGTGCCGCAGTAGCTGCCAGGGACTTTTTCGGTGAATGGGCAAGTAGGAAACAGCCATGTGAAAGCTTCTTCAATACAAAAATGTAATGTTGAATCGAGTTTTGTCACTGCGTTTCCGTCATTCCCTTCACTAAAAATCGAAAAAAACAAAAAACAATGAGGCTCAACGCTGCTGAACCGAATGTCGAGCTTTAGCTCAAATGAGTGAAACCACTGTAATCAAGAGTTCGACGAAATGCATCCTGATCAGGTGGTGGCATAAAAAAAATATACAGGGTCACTGACCAAGTCAGTTTCATGAAAACGTACTAACGTTTCGGAAGCCCTACAGCTTCGTTGTTCATAATGGATAAATCAGACAAAAAGCATTCGTTTATATCTTCTTCAAATACTTTGACTTGATCAGTGGCCCTATATATATATATATATTTTTTTTTTATGAGAGGAAACACTGATTTGGGTTCCCGTTTGATGCTTTTATTTGCGCTTATTTTATTTATTTTACATGTGCATGATGCCCCGTCCTCTTCCTAGCTAATTCCGCTTCGTGAAGGGGGTATACCGCGGATTGTCCGAAGCATTACGGCGTCTACGGTATACCGTTGATGCATTCGGCAGGGAAGCTGGTTCGGCATTCATTTTTGCTATAATGCTATACCTGCTTAGCATCGCCCGCTACTGCGCTTTGCCGCTGTGGCCGGGGGCGGGGAGCGTTCGGTCTAGTTTGCCCGGGCACAACGAAGACGTCGATGTTGCTATGGGGATGGCACTGTTTACGATTCTTAGAAAAACGCGCCACTCGCAGAAGTGAGCAACAGAGCTAACGCTCTAAAAGCCGTCGGCAAGCAGAGCGTTTCCAAAAGAATGGGGCCTTTATCTCGAGTAAGGTAGATACCGTGTCACCCAGGCGTCCACTCACCCGCCGTCTCAACGCCCAATTTGTTGACTTTATATTTGAACCTTGTTTTGAAGCAACTCGACTTCCTGTGCTCTGAAAGGTGCCCGATCATGTTAGCAAAAGTGACAGAAGCATGTGAGAATTTCGAAGCATACAAAGAACGTGCTTCCATTTGACCACATGAAGCAAAACCACTGTACTGCATTGGTATGGAAAAATTCACAAATTATAGCACATGCCAAATCTGACAGAACGCAATCTGATCGATGCGTCTAATCGTTTGGCATTTTCAGGCAAACATTTGGTAAGCATGGGCGCTCTTGCATGGAGTAAAAATTGGGCTCTGATTATTATGTTGCAAATGTGTGAATGTACAAGTAAGTGCTACATCACGAAATTTTTTACTACCAACACATGAAGCCGAAAGGCGGGCTCAATACTAAAGTATACTTGTTGCATACGTGTGTTCGCCCTGTGAAATGAGTACAATAAAGTCAGGCTCCAAGCTAATAATGAACAGTAGTCCACCCAATATATTGGTTGAGAAAGTGCATGCATCATCACGGGAAGCTGCAGCAAGACAGGTCAGCGTCTTCCATAGCATGCTACTTTTCACATCAGATTTCAGTGTCGAGTGAAATTCTGCAGGAGAAAAATGTTTCTAGGAGATTGATTGTTAAAATTTTATTCTAATTGCCTGAAAATACTGTGTTCCTTTAATTGTGTGCGCGCGCACGCGCACGCACACGCGCACGCGCACGCACACACGCACACACACACACCACACACGCACACACACACACGCACACGCGCACACACCACACACGCACACGCGCACGCACACACACGCACACACACACACACGCACACACACACACACACACACGCACACACACGCACGCGCACACACACACACACACACACACACACACACACACACATGCACGCGCACACACACACAGACACGCACGCGCACACACACACACAGACACGCACGCGCACACAGACACACAGACACACAGACACACAGACACACAGACACACAGACACACAGACACACAGACACACAGACACACAGACACACAGACACACAGACACGCGTGCGCGCGCGCGCGAGCAAATAAATAAAATAAGGACTCTGTGGAGCATCCAATTGGAAGTGGGGAAGTGGCCGCCATAAGCGCCTACAAAACTGTCCCCGTTAGGTCCTTTCTTCTGGCAACCTTCCTTTACAACCTTCCTTTACAACCCCCTCTCCCCTTCCCCCATTTCGTACATAGTTTAGTGAGAATGCGCATCCTCAGTGCAGAAGAGAACATGAATACATGCCAGCCTCCTGCGCGATACATTGCCTCTAGGTGGATTTCACATCTATTTCGAAATATCGATTCATCTCAAAAGGAAAAAATGGGCAATCATTCACTTATTTGCACATTGTAACTTACCGGCTCTAGTTTCCAAGATTGGACAAGCACGAACAAAAAATAATCAAGGGCGACTGTTGACTGAAGTTCAGCTAATTATAGCTACATTATCATATTTGTAATCACGTTTGATAAAGCAAATTTCTGTTGACCGCAAGAGCCGGCAGCTTCCACTCCAGTCAAGGAGTGTTCCGATCCCTACTATATCTATGGCATCAACAATAGGGAGGTTTAGAATATGATACCCCTACCGCTTAGGGGGACAGGGTAATAGCGCGGGTGACAGTAGGAGCACAATTCTCTATTATAGTGCGCACGCTCCGCTATTACGCTATCCCACTTACGGAATGGGTCGCCGTATTCTAAAGCTCACTAATGATCACTCGATTGCACAGCCCTAAAGACGAGGATCAAAAGAACACAAGACAGGCGCCGACTTCAACTAAGGTTCATTGACGAAGTCTGCAGAAATAATGTCATTCGCTTTTCCTTTTCACTCGTACTAAGATTGCACTGTGCAATCATGTCGACACCCTGTTTTATTTGTGTTCAGTCAAGCTAGCCTACTGCAGTCCAGTCCAACTCCCTCACGCTCGGCGGGTAGGAGCAATCAGCGGAAACTATACTTTGTCTCACAAGATATCTGCAGCACTGGGAAAGGCAGAGGAGCCCTTTCAATTGTGCTCCTAAGTGCCTCTAGCCTGTGCGCACTATAATAGAGAATTGTGCTCCTACTGTCACCCTCACCGATTTGGGGAGAGGGGGGGCGAGAGGTGCTTAGGAGCACAATTGCCTATTGTACGCGTGATCCTGGTTGGACCAGCTGGGGTGCCTCTGCCTTTCGCTGTGCTGCAAAAATCTTGTGAGACGAAGTATAGGCAAGAGAGGGAAGGCTTTTGTCCCATTTTCGGGGCGCGTATTGTTCGAAGTAGTGGTGCAGTGGGGTGAAGAGGGGAGTTCAATGGGGCAGGCCATGCTGCGCAGGATGTGGACAAAAGTCCTCCCCTTCTCTGCCTGGACACTGATGTGGGCAAAAGCTTTTCAAAATCCGCGCAGCAACACAAAAAAAGCCTTCAGGCAGCGCAAGTCGAGAGGGCTAGGTGGCTAGGTACTCAATTCCTCAGTCATGGATTAGTGGCGTAGCCTGGTGGCAGAATCTGAACTACTTCCAAGATGGCGACCGTGGAACCGCCACCTTAAGGCGGGGGTCCCACGGTGGCCATCTTGGTATTAGTTCAAATTCTGCCACTAGGCTGCGCCACTGATTCAGGACTGACAAAGTGCCTACGGGCCTTGTCCCCAGTTGGCCGAGTGACCCAACTTTTGCTTTTTAGAGAAGCTTTCTTTTGTTGGAGGGTGGGTTTTCAAAGCCCCATTCTTCCTCCCGCCGTGGGCAGGGGCAGGGGGAAGCGTTCACCTGTTCTTAGCTTGACTACAGCAGATAGCAGGACCGCGGGGTGCTAGCTTGCCTTACCACGGCTCAACTTGAGCGGCGACGCACACTGCCGCTGCTCGATTCGGCCATGACCGAATGTGCGTAACGTAAATGCAAAGTACCACCTCGTTTTGTTGTTGTTCACTGTTCTGGATAGAGTGGAAGCTTGAGCGAGTTGATGATACATCGTAGACATACGTTCACGATAGCTCAAGTGAATACCAAAAAAGGAAAGGTGCGATATGATGGAAGATATTTACGTGGCCCTTGTATACTATACTTTGACTGACAAGAGATTTGCACCACTGTGAAAGGCAGGGGCTCCCTGGCCCATTCAAATGCGCACTGTAATTAGTAATTGTGCTCCGACGCACCCCTCGAATCGGCAAGGGCGACAGTGGGAGCACAATTGCCTATTATAGGTGGTGTGGGTACTGGTTATTCAAACAAAAGGAACGAAAAGAGTGCTGGCGGCCGCTTCAACTGCTATCTAAAATCTGAAGCGCCCAAGCTGCAGCCGGCGGGAAAGCAAAATGATGGGGAGAGGATAGCGAGGGGAAGTGCAGAGGGGAGCTATAGCAAGAAAGTACAGGGGGAGCTTTGTACATTATTTACAAAGTACAAAAAAAAAGGGGAAACGTGTTCGCCTCACTCGCGCGCAAGTGTCCATGGGCTCTTGGTTCATGGCGCCCCAGCCTTTCGCAGTACTAAAAACATTTTGTGAGACGAAGTATACATCTTTGGTGGTTTCGTCAGGAACTCTGGCTGAAATCGAGACCTGTATTGTCTTTCCTTTGATACCCATCTTTCGAGCTGTTATCACTTTTGAAGTTATAGAAATTATAGTAGGATGTTCTTGCGAGCTCTCTGGCGCAGAACTACTTTATATCAAACGTTATTGCAAATAATAAAGTTGCAATAAAGTCTGTTTTAATCAACAGTAATCATTTTCTTTTTCTTTTTTTAGTTCTAACCATAGAAACTGGCGTTGGTAACCTAGTGGGCTGAGGAAAGGGCGATGGCCAATTTCATTTTACCTTAGAGAAGAGAGTCAGCATTGCAAAATAGGTGTGAAATACCTACCAAGAGGGTAAGCACCACACAGCTGCTGCAGTGCATTCAGGCTAAATTTTAGGGGAAATGAAGTGCAGAGGGGAGGGTAGCAGGCAGTTATGAGCAATATCGCCAGTAGAAGGGGGTTAGTTTTGCAAGCGCGTTAGACCGCTCCTTCTCGACCCTTCCCCTTTGAAGCTCCTCTGTTCTCTTCATTGGTTAAAGGTACGTCTTTGATGCATGTTGAATCCAGTGTACTTTCCATATATTTATTTTCTTATTTCTTTCATAGCAAGCATAGAACGGCAATCACTCGCGCTAACCACGGTAAAATGCATAACTGGCTGCCACTGAGGCATTCTGTGGAGTCGAAGGATTCGTTTCTGTCGTATGTGCAACAAAAGAATAATGCAAGACGTTCTTTTCGGTTACTTACTGCCCCAAGAATTTGTCCGGACATGTACTTCCTCGCGTTGCCCTCGTGTGGCCATTTGGCGTGCTAAACAGCTTTCTTTTTTTTTTTTTTTTTAGAGCTCAGTTCTTTGGCGCCCGTTCCTGCGTTTCGCGTCGCCGTCTGCGTGGTCCCTCGTAACCAGCTCCCCAGCCAGGGCAGCGCGCGCTCCTGCCACCATTCGCTGCTGCGTGTCCCCCCTTACCTTTTTCCTTTGTGGCGGCGACGGTGTTCTCCGGTGTAAGTGGATCATGGTGCATACATCATAAGCCGAAACGCAGAGCCATGTTGACTTGACTATCTAGCGGCATCAGCGGCATCACTCAGTCGCTGCTATGTTTTCGCTGCGCAACGCTGCTACACGTCCACACGCTTTCTTCCGTGAACTCCTGATGCACAAAGCTTCCTTCATGACAGTCAACAACTTTTAGTGGAGTGTTTCTTGAAGAAATACGTGTGAAAAATAAAATAAAAAAGTTGTCTGTAACTGTACATACATGTCTTGCTCGAAATCTTTGCCTCAATCTATCGAAAAGCTGAAAAGCCAATGAGATACGCTCAAATTTCGCCTTAGGAAGTAACGTAATCGTCGGTAATTTTTCTGTTGTAATAAAAGTTCTGTTGTAACATAAAGCGCTGATATATGTGGGTGTGCGTACTTTCCTTTTAATAACGCGCTGACCGGTTTCTTTCTTACCTGGGGGGGAGGGGGGGTTGCTGGCATTTCCATTGAAACACAGGACACCCCCCCTAACCCCCCCTGCCCTATTTTTTTAATTTAGAATAGCAACTTGGGCATGTTGGTTATGCATCTTGAGGTAACAGCGCGGAACATGGATGGGAGCACAAGGTCAGAAGACGACACAACGATACATTGATGTTTTAGATTGAGCTCCTTGTGCTATATATAGCAACATGAGCAGGTGGGCTGAAGGCGAATGCACCAGCGCTGGCAGTAAGCGTACATTGGTAATGGTACTCCAGCTATAATAACTACCGCGAGCTGTAGTTTCAAGTCAGTCTGCAATCTTGTTGCCACATTTTTAGCTATAAGGTATGTACGTTGAGGAAGCGGACTGCCATACTAGCAGCACTCGAGAGCGTGAGCGCAACATGATTTTTCTGAAGTATATGCAAAATATATGTAATGCCTCCCTGAGGGGTAATGTAAATAAAATAAATAAATAAATATATTCTGAGCAATAACGTGACCAGAAAAGTGAGACATCACGAGCAGTTATCTAAAGATGCGCCGCTTTGCAACTACCACATGTGTTTCTTGACAATGATTTCATAATTTGAAATTTACTAACCCCGGAATTCTTTTTACATGTCTGGGGATCATACAATAAGATACCCTTGTTGATTCATCTGCAGTTCCAATGAAGATGGGGGAAGAAGGGGGGGGGGGATCACCCTATTTAGACAAGTACTGGCGAACCTACACTGTTTGCAAACATTGTCCCCACGAATGTGTGAAGGGTTTGTTTCATCATTGATGAAAAAAAAAAAAAGAAAAACAGCCCGAGGAAACAGTACGGAAAATTGAAGAACTGGCAAACATGGCTGCCAATCCTCGCATTCCTTCTGTAGGTAAACCCCTCGTAACTGCCATAAATAAAGCGGGTACTCCAGAGCACTTTCCATGCGCCGCGTAGTCAACGCCGGCGTCACGGCAGGTGTGTCAAAAGGGGAATGCACCTGCATGTTCGTGGTGCTGGCTCGCTGACCCTCTCGCGCGGATTGAGAAAATTTGAAAACCATGCAAAAAAATTTTCTGTGAAGAAAAGAAGCAGGGGGAGCTAAGTGGACTTCAGGAAGAGAAGAACGGAGTAGGAGACAGCCGCGCGGTCCCAACCCCTTTGCTAGTTTCCAGACGCGTGTAGCGCGCGCGTTTGTCACGCACCAGATATCTGGCAGGGACAGATTGCAGCATCAGCGCTCGCGATGCACGCAGGCACTGCGCGTATGCGCAGACCGGCTTTGGCTGACGCGTGTGACGACGTTGGCGCCGCAGTGCATGACGCGTGTGTGTTTGGAGTCGGGGCTTATGTATTCCAGTAGTTCCCTTCACCCCACGTCACTCTACCCCCAAAATGACGCAATTTTGGATTTCCTTTGGGGAAGTGGTATGCCTTTATACTTTCTTCAATCGCCACACCATGGTAGAACAACAAATGGTAGCGTAACTCCCATAGAAGCCTGCGTGTCGACTCTGAGCGAGGCTTTAGTTTCCCAGCGCCCCCTGCGAACTGTGAGGCACAACAAACACGTGACGTTGCTTGTGACGTCACCGTGACGTACTTTTGGCGGGGAATTTGATTGTCTTTTTACTTATGAACGAAAAGGCCAACAACGACGGAGGCAGAACGATGCTCGGATAAGGCAGAAAAATGGACACCGTAACTGTTCAGCCAACTTTACTTGACATGGATTTCTACTGTCAAGTTTTACGTTAACTGAAATGTTACGGCATCTTTAACCACCTTATCATAGCATCGTTCTGCCTCCGTCGTCGTTAGCCTAGTCTCGCGTCATGTAAACGCATTCTGGGGCTTATTTCTTCGGGCACGTTTGTGAACAAGGGCCTTCAAGTGAATTCGGCAAGCACATGGATAGAACCACATGGCTTGAGGCATTTCATTAAGGGCATAAATGAGTGAAGCTGCGCTGCACAGAAAGCCAGGCTTTATTAATTCACGATTACTTACATAGACGCTTCACGACAATGAAATCTAAGCGTAGGAGAGCGACCACCGCTCATTCGTCACGGTCTTCATGAAATCCTCGTGATAACAAAATGACCTGAGCGTAGGTCTCCAAACGAGACGCGGTGAGATTATAAAAGGGTAAAAGATCTTGCTAACAAACAAAGTATACATATCAGCGTCAAAGAACAACAAAAACAAACGAACGGAATAACTAACGCTAGCGCTAGAACGCCAACCTGTAAGAGCTTAGGTAAGCAATTCAAATTGGGATTGCTAGTATTTAGAAGTTAATGCATCTGAGAAGTGAAAATATCTACGATATAAGCTTCGCTCCAATAAATCTTGCCCTGTTCATGATTCCCATATTTTACTCGCGCTTCATTTGCCACTGAAAGGAGTCTATGTGAGGTTACAAATTTACAACTTAAGCATTTAACATGTTCATGAGAAAGATCCCATTGACAATAGGAACATCACTGTAATAACAGCTAAAGCACGTTCAGCGAACGTTGGTGCGGTAATACGACGCAGTAAGCAAAACGCGCAGCAAGGGGAGCGGGACGGAAGGCTTTGAGCAATGCGACACGCTTCATGGGGGCAATAAAATCTCACCTTCACCGCTCAATTAAAACATGCAGCGATACGCCGCTCATGCAGACGTGTATCCGTAAAACAAGCCACCACTTTTGCGACGTGCCTGGGAGGCCGAGCCGAGCCGCCGAGCTGTGACGCAGCATTGTCCCATCGTCCGGAAATGCGCACATGCAGCGGCAATCAGTTTCTCATCGAGCACAGACAGTCTTCGCCTTGCAGTAAAGCTCTACCAAAACCAGCAGAATGAAATACTGACTGTTTGTTACAGATAACCCACTCTGTAAGCAGCAAGCAACGATGAACGTTGGACCGGGGCCGACGACGCACCCATTCCGCGGATGAAAAAAGCTTTGGTCTGAACAGTCTGAACCATATCTGAGCTTTGGGCAACTACGCAGCGGATAATAAGTGGCCGAGAGAGGCCGTTAGAAACAAGTTAAAATATTATTAAAAACGTGACACGTTTTTTCTTACGCAAGAAACAAAACTGCATTCATTCCTGAGCGCGAATATTATGTTTACTTTCTAGTTCTTTGGAGTTCTGGCAGATCATATTTTCTGTGCGTTAGTAATTTGCCTCACAGTTCGCAGGAGCCCTCATCATCGAGTTGATGCCGCTGGCAGTAGGCAGCTGCACGCGTTTTCTTCCGAGTTGTGCGACCAGTTGTACATTGACCTTGGCCACACTGCAAGAAAAAAACTTGACTAGAACGCTAAGCAGCATAGGCATCAGAATGTGTTCATTTTCATGTTAGTTATAACATTTTCCCAGTGCATGCCCAGATTATTGTGGTCAATTTTGGTCAATCTAGTCTGAATTTACTAGCTTTTGAAGGCTTACAAAAAGTGGTTGGGAACTTTAGGCACACTGTCTCTCTGCAATGCTGTTTCTTGGGCTAGTCGGTGGAGTTTCCTCATTTTGACAAAGTGCAAAAAAGAGGCGGTGATGGTTGAGAGATATGGGACAAAGTGCTTTGCCTCTCCCTCGTGCCTGTATATTTTTAGCCCTTCCCCAAAATGACTAGTCCCTGTCCTTCTCTCTTCCTCTCTCATGAGATCAATCATAGGGGCAATTGGTTGACCTCACCCCCATGTTTTGTTGTTTCAGTATGCCTTGCAGCGTTTCAGCAGGATTAGAGTTGAACAATGGCAGAGCTGGTTCACTGCCATTTGCTGCACCTAACCCTTATTCTCCTGCTTTTTTGTCCACACAAGAACTCCTTAGGATGACTTTTCAATCAGTCGGCTGAAGTATGCTCGTGAACGTTCAAGATACAAGTTGATAGACCCTTGAAGCAGTTCGTCTAAACCAAGAAAATGGCAGATGCTCCGAATATTTATGCAGTTTCTTCTGTAGTGATGCTGTTTCTGGAACATTATCGTTCCATTCTCTCCGATTTTTTTCCGATTTTATCATTATAAAAGAGTGGAAATTTGCCTTTCTATCACTAAAAAAAAAGTCTGCAAGGCGTGGTCACCGTTTGCTATCTGTGCACAGCAAAAATGGGTGATGTTCGCTACACGTGGGAACGAAGCTATAGCGATAACTCGACTCGGTCAACTGTGGGCTTCACCGCAAGGTCTCGACACATAGCAGTCTACATCGAATTGACGTGGTATTGTTATCAAAAGTCCTTTCGAAACGGATTGAACAGGTTCAGCCCAGTTCGTGAATGTGCCTTCGTGCAAGACTCAAGCTCCTATCTCCTGAGGGAAGCAACAACTGCTGCCTTGGTAGAGCTTGCTGCGTGTCTTCTGCGTGTTTGCTTGGAATTGCTTTCGCACTGCTAGCTGTGCTACTACACTTATATTTCTGAATCTTTTTGAGTAAGACCACATGGCTCCTTGATGCTAAGCAGTAAGGATTACAACTAGCATTAGTCTTTGGTTTTATTTCCTTTTACTGCTTTGCATGTTTGTAATCTGAAATGCTTTCAGTAAAAAAAGAAAAATGCCGCTGGTGACCTCGACGTCAAAACTGCGCGGCGAATCAGACTGCCATGCGATTTCCATTCCACACATCATCGCATATTTCATTTCGGTGGTGTCAGTCGACATTCAGCTATTCGGAGGCAAAAATTCTGAGCCTCCTCTACTTACTTTACTAAAGCCAACTGGCATGTTCAAAGGTGTGAAGAGAATGATGTCCTATGTCAAAACCAAACGCGACGTTTATTTACTATTTTTTTTTTTCGGTACAAAACCGGAATGAGGTGCAAGAAACACCCAAAAAGCTCGGAATTTCACCATGTGCGCTCGTAAAGGGAGGCTGTCATTGTGCTAATAAATACGTTCGATTTTTTTCATTGCGGCAGTCTAAAAACAGCTGCGATGTGCGTGTGCCGTGATGGATATCAGTACTCTGTTCTGCAGGACCGCCTGATACAGACACACGCTTCATTCCATCAAACCACCACATGCACTAAATGTCCGCGAAAGCATTTACGGTGCATTGCAAAATAATAATAATAATAGAAGAACAGACCCCTGGCCTTGAAACATGAATCCACGGCTTTGAGGCTTACTATTTACGCACAGAGAAGTAGAGAGTGGCGGCTGCGCACGCGCATTAGCCCTACTTGGCCCCACTGATGCCACTGCGTGTGCGCCGAAGGAATCCGGTAATTCGGTTTACATGTAGGCAAGCACTTTTCTCTTGTCACAGTGAAATGCTCCCAGGTGCCCTCTCGGCGTCACTTTGTTTATGTTACGCTGTCTGCAGTCGAAACTTCTCTCCACGCAGCGTAGTGCGGTCAACTGTCCTACCTTTGCGAAGATGTCCATAAAAGCTTCGTAAGTGACCAAATACAATTAGACAGACGTACAACGACTGTTATGTTTCATTACGGTGGTTATCGATGATGACGTTTGGTTTTTGATTATCTATGAGCACATATTTGTGAAGTTTATAAGACTGAAAAGCACTGAACCAGTACAGTGTCTATTCTCATTTCAGCTAACGTTCGACATTCAATTCAGCAGCCTTGAATTCCTTCGTTTTTTTTTTCATCTGTACTCCGTATTCGACGCTGGCCGTTTTGCAGTTGTCTCTTGTAGCGGCTACATTCAAAACGGTGCTTTCCGAGAGGACAGCTACAGACACACGTGTGCCACTGAAAGCTCTAGGGAACAGAGCACGCACCAACAAAGATGTGAAAGAGACAACCGCTCGATACCGCTGGCCGAAACTATTTCTTGTGGTCCACTGTCCTATTCTTCAGTCCACTGTCCTGCCCTAATGAACTGTTTGTGTTTCCACTTTGAGTGGATGTGTCTCCTTGTGCTAAGAACCAGTGGTGTCTTGGGTGCCTCCAGGTATTCATTCATTCCTTTCACTCCACTGACACTCTGCTTTCCTCTAGATTACGAAAGAAGTTGTTTCCACAGGCAATGAATTTTTGAAAAGTATGACACTCACCTCACAAACAGCAATGAAAATAGCAACAAGCAAAATGCTTCACAGCACTTCACAGCACAAAAGTAGTAATATAGGTGGGTTGCGGAAACCTAGAAGTCAGCAGAGCAAAAACCCCTTCACCATGGACGCCAAACCTGTTTTGGGGGCAGAAGTTTGGTGCAGCGCAGAATACTTTTATGTCCAGCCTGATGTCATGCACAAACCTGTTGAGCAGAATTCCTTCACTATTGACTACCTGGAGGAGGTAGGGGCAGGGGAGGTGTTATGAATGGCACTCACAAATGGAGGGGCTCTTAATCCCATAATTGCGACAAGAAGAAGAGGGGTGCAGGAAATGGACATGACCATTATTGCCACAATAAACATCTCCTGCACTGCACCTTATTTCTGCCCCCAAAACAGGTTTGGCCGCCATGGTGAAGGGGTTTTTGCACTGCAGAGAAGCTGACTTGTAGGTTTCTTGACTGGCTTCAATACTTTGAAGGAGTGTAGTCACACGCGCCTCTCCTGGTAATTAAATGAACTCACAATTTCGCTGCTTTTACCTAGATGGCGCTAGCAGCAAAAAACCTATAATGAGCGAATACAGGTGCAAATACTAATTATCACCATGGTTTGTGCTTCTTATTTTAACTTCATTTTACTGTAATACAATATTAAAAGGAAGCCGACTCAAACAAGGCTCACATTGTTGAGTATGGCGGCCTTCTCGATTGAATGCCGTGCAGGAAAAATTGATTATGTTTGAAGGCTCAGTATAATCATGCCAATTGTATAAAGCGCAATTTATGCTTATACGAACCAAGAACTACTATTCTAGTTTCGCCATGCATGATTCCTAGGCTTCAGAATAAGCGGTTTTCCTGGTCAAGCTATGCGATATGAGGCAGTATTACGGAAATCTTCAAATTGAAAAGGCAATAAAAAACGAACTAGCAAATAAATTTCGATGAAATTTCGTACACTGAACTATCATAATGTGCGCCCGAAGTGGTAAAAATTTTCCTGCTGTGCACTTTGATAAAGCACAGATATTCGTGCCCAAAACAGCCAAACTTTACCATGTTTAAAAGGCTGCCGATCAAATACTGATTACATAAAACTGTTATGTGTTATTCAGTCCAAGATAAATACCCATTCTATGCGTCGGCCAAAGAAAACTGTCCTAAGTGCAGTAGTTTATTCAGAAAATTAATCCGAAGTAGGGTATATCAACGACGCTGCCGAATTTGTCATCTGCAATACCACCTATTATGCAGTTGATAACGCTGGCACACTAAAGCAGTGCACATCATTTGACAGAGCGTATATTAAGCTTTTGAAAGATGCTTACATTGTGATGTTCGAAAAAGAACAACGCGCAGAATGCTGACGAAAACATTGCCTAAAATGGCACATTCGCGCTGCCGGAGTGGGACCCCCGCCTTAACTTAAACTGCTATACATCAAGGCGAAGTATAAGAAATACATATTTGATATTTTGATTGTATGAGTGCTTTTCAAACATAAATTATAAAGTCCATTCCTAATTTTGCTCAAGATCCTACAAATAATGGTCAAGACGTAGGCAAGAAATTATATGAAAAAGCATGTTGCATTTTTTATTCCTATCAAGCTACGAGAGCCTAAACGTGTCACTTCTCCAATATTGGCAATAGCAGCTCAATGAAGGTTGTGAAGCAGCTGCTACTCCGCCCGCAGCTGAAATAAATTTGCGAAATACTATTCGATACATAGCTCAAGCCCTGAGTAGATAAGCAAAATGTTATTTCTTTTTGTGCGCTGCGCATACACAGAACTTTGACGTCGAAAAGGAAACTGCATGAAAGCAGAGCATATCCATAAAACAGCTTCAATAAAAGAATGGAGACATTTTAGTGGTTGATTTTTCCTATCAATGAACTGGTATCATAAATGGGCCAGGATATGGATAAAAAATGCTTCGTAAATGGAGACTTTGCTCTCTTTCGATGGTAGAGGTTCACCTCAACTTGCGATTATTCTTCCCGCTTGTTATTTTTGTAATTGAATGTATCACCCCTGCTTTGGGTCTGTAATTGTACTCCTGAAATTCGTTGATAATTTAAGTATGCTTGTTTTGGGCTTCTTTAAACCAGTCCATGTGCGTTCTGTCGCTGACTGCCAATTTCAGAGCTTCTTGAGCACCTGTCAATCTATCTGTAGCAGCTTTTATCCCTTGAGCATTTCCAGGATGTAACTTTTTGTCTTGTAGAATTAAAGAATTTAATTGAAGATAAAAGTGAGCTGAGGTGTATAAAGATGACGAACTGCAGAAACCTAGACGGAAGTGCCAAACGATTTCTAAATTATTTTATTTCCATTGTGCGAAGATGAATCGGCATCTTGATACGTTGCGAACAAACCTTCATGTGCATGAATGTATTCTTGCAACCAGTTGCAAGTCTTCACACTCACCTTTTTTCTGGTAAAGTGATTGATGAAGTTTGTCCCCAAGCTCAGGGACCATTTGCATGCTCTTCAGCCTCTCTGAAAAGATACCATTTCAGCGGCCGATTGTATCATGTTCGTGCTGCCTGCTCCCTGGTTGCTAAGGGATGACTGGTGTTTTACTAATCCGCAAATGCCATTGCAGTTTTTCCCATCTCCTGTTGCAGAGAACAGCACTTTATGGATGCGCAGCTGTTTGGCCACACTTTGTGCAATTGATATTTGTATCGAAATTCTTTGCAGCCTTGTTGCTCAGACATGCGATGTGACCTTAAAGAAGGTTTTTGTTTTGGCACACGTGCATTTTGTATAGCACGAGGCGGACATGTGCGACATCATGGGTCAGATAAGAGTTCTTTTACAGGAGGCACGTTTTAGATCCTATATGTAATCCTGAAAGATCAGCATATATAAAATGCTTTGTTCTTTAAAGTGGCAATGTGCGCCAGTCATTGTGCAAAAGGCCTACAGGTGGAGCAGGCAGTCACCGGAATTAGTGTTAACAGTGTTAACAACTTGGTCTGCTACAGTGGGCGGTTAGCCTATGACGCCGTTTGGGAACTGTATTCGACTCAGGTTGTCCAGGCTGTCGGGTTTTTGCACCTGTATCTGTGACCGAATGTAGCGCAGAAAGCAGCATGAATACACAAGACACTATTCCAATTTGAAGTAATACACAGCTATATCAATACACACATTTCTCATGATAATTTAAAGTATTTTCACCTTGGATACATCTTACTTGTTTATTTATTCTATAGTGCTAGCCTTGGTAGGCCCAGGCAGGAGGGGCAATAAAACGCAATGCTACAAAACAAGGTAACATTCAGCATACAACTTAAAAGATAATCAAACCAAGGACAACGCGGGCATGATTCGAACACATAGACACAAATATAAGCAAATTGAACACGGTTTATCATCAGAACTGAGCATATACAACATTGAAATGCATTTATAAATAACTGGAAATGCTCCCAGTGGTTAACAGTGCACTCAAAGGAAGCTGGTTCCATTCTGTTATTGTACGTAGAAAATAAGAATATTTAAACATTTTGGTTCTTGCAAAATAAGGTGTTAAGGACTGGGCAACACAATGTCTCGTTGATTGCGTCACTAGTGGTTTTATGTAAGGGTCCGGGTTCATTGCTAACTTGTTATTTTTCAGCAAAAATAAATTTTAATCTCAAAAGCTTTTTTCTTGTGTCTATACTCCGTTTCATACATCAGGTGCAACACAGCGAAAGCTACGCAAGTAGTCCGCAAGAAAAAAAACAGGCGTATCACTACGCGCTCGTTCTGTAGGCGAGTGGTTCCTGCTGAAACGAGCTCTATTCCGAGCATACACGTTTGCAATAACATGCTTCACATGCTTAGACATCTTCACAGAGCGGATCTTATAGAAAAAATGCGCACTAAAGAACCATTTTCTCAAAAAGAGATGCGCAGCGCCATCTGGTGGCACAGCTGGCAAGGTTGCAGGGCAGCAAAACGCGGCACGAACAAAAACGACATAAAGAAACATAGAAATTAACCGAATCTGACCTTTTCTCCCTAAAAAAGGTGTTTTTTATGAAGTTGATGGCAAATGTAAAACGTATTAAGGTTGCAGACAAAGCAACTATTATTTTCTCTCGTCAAGAGCAGGCACTATTTTTTATCGCGGATGCGGAGAGCGCAAACAAGAGCTGTAGCTTTTGTAGTGTTGCACTTGATGTATGAAACAGAGTATAGTGTTCATATGCCGTTATTTTCATTAAAGTTGTAAGGGAATCGGTAGTGCAGAATTTAAAAAAAATAAATGGAACTGCTTTCTGCTGAATCATTTCTAATGCATGGACATATTAGTTTTAGTGAATGGATCCCACACTGTACAGGCATATTGTAATTTCGGTCTGAGGGTCCGATGATTAATGAGCTTGGTTGCGGAAGGAGCACATTTTAATTTATATCTAAGAAAACAGTTTACGGAAGGGTGATGCACAAATGTTGGAAATGTGAGCATTGCAACTTAAGGTATTAGTTATTGTTACACCAAAGTACTTGTACTGCATTACTTCTGATAGACACCTTGATTATAGGCGGTACTGATACGATGAACTGCTTTTTATTATGTATTCTCATGTAAACTGTTTTTTTCAGCACTTAGCTTCATATCGTGTCTGTGACACGAATCGTTAATGCTGTTGAGGTTAGAGTTAAGCACTACTTGGTCCTCCGAAGTTTTAATTTTTGTGAATACAGTGCCGTCATCCGTGAGAAGCCTAATTTGAACTTGATCAGTGGTAACATTAACAATATCATTTTTGTAAATAAAAAATAAAAAAGGGTCAAGGATGCTTCCTTGAGGGACTCCAGATGTTACCGGGAGGGAGTGTGAAGAGTGACCACCAACACAAAATGGGTTCTGTTAGTGTGGTATGCGGTAATCCATTTGATTAAGAAAGAAGGTAGACCTCCTGATTTGAGTTTGCAAATTAGTTTGCTATGGGAAACGAGGCCGATAGCATTGGTAAAATCTAAAACAATTGCATGCATTTGGCCCGATGTATCGAGGACTTCTGCGTAGTTGTGCACAACTGAAGTAATTGAGTTAGAGTTGAGTAACTTTTCTTAGTCATGCTGAAGTGGAGTTGGAAAACGTTTGTTATTTATAAATTCAGTAACGTAATTGGCAATCATGTGTTCTAACATTTTACAGCAAGATGATAGCAATGAAATGGGGCGATATTTCTGGAGGAGGGTGGAGTTGCCTTTTTGAACACAGGGACTATTGGCCTCGAGATCAAGCAGAGTCGCCACCTTGTGGCTCAGCGGCGAAACCTACTCAGTGTGGGTGCGTTTTCGCGTTGCGTGCCAGCCTACAGTGATTTACGCGCACGCATGCGCCGTGTACACAAGTGTTTTTGTTTGTTTTGCGGTTCCTGTGAGCTTTTGCTTACCTATATGCCTCTTGCAAAATAAATATGAACAGTTTATAACCCCACGCTTCATTAAAAAAAAGAATATACTTGTCCGTATCGAGCATGTCATGCTTGGATAAGGACATCATCCATCGCGCTCTTCGGCACTTGAGATCCTTTGACATGCAATGCCTCAAACGAAATGGTACTGTCGTTACCGCCGTGTCAAATCAAAACAGGTCGTTGCCGTCAATAAAAGTTAATGCAAACGCTCAGAAATCGAATATTCCCGTTTCTGTTTGGGATACCGCAGCTACTAAAACATATGCCACCGCAGACTGCTTCATTTAGCAGAATGCAGTTTGAACCGACCACTCTATGCCTTCTATGCCTTCTGTATTTACGATAGAGTTGTGTGAGTACGTTTTTTTTTTCTTTTGCTTTTAAAGCTCTGTCGCGGTGTCTCAATGGTAAGGGCGCTCGACTGCTGATTTCGAGAATGAGGAATTCAATCACAACAGTTTCGAAAGGCGCTCCTCTGCTGTGGGATTTGACTGCACAATGAACAACCGCACGTGGTAAATGTGGTGTTAATAATGAAAAAAAAAAACACCAAAACCAGCCTCTGCAATCATCCGTCATAGCCGATGCCGCTTTCATGCTTTAAACCTGGGCCAATATGCATTTCTTTTCATTCTTTTTTTGTTGTTGAAGGCTCCTGTGCATCCGTAAAAGTTTTGGTGAGCACATTTTGCTTTAGAGAAATGCTCGAATGTTTGGGAAACATATTCCCTGCCCCTAATTTTTACCCTAAATATTACATAATACACCTAGATTAATGTACTTTACTGGTAGCCTATTCATCATCATCAGCCTGATTATACCCACTGCAGGGCGAAGGCCTCTCCCATATTCCTCCACTTAACCCGGTTCTGTGCTGGCTGCATCCACTTGACGCCTGCGAACTGCTTAATCTCATCCGCCCACCTAACTTTCTGCCGCCCCCTGCTACGCTTTCCTTCCCTTGGAATCCAATTTGTTACCCTCAGCGACCATCGGTTATCCTCTCTTCGCACTACATGTCCTGCCCATGTCCATTTCTTCTTCTTAATTTCTACTAGAATGTCAGTAACTTGAGTTATTTCTCTGACCCACTCTGCACGCTTTCTATCTCTTAATGTTACCCCTAACATTTTTCGTTCCATAGCCCGTTTCCGAAACCCTGCTTGATCCTTTGCTTGATTGAAGTCTAAGGTTGTCCTGATTCTATTAGCGATTACCTTAGTAAATACGTTATACGTAACAGACAGTAAGCTGATTGGTCTGTAATTTTTAAGATCCTTGGAGTCCCCTTTCTTGTCAATGAGGATAATGTTTGCATTCTTCCATGGTTCCGGTACCGTCGATGACACCAGGCACTGCGTATACAGGGTGGCCAGTTTTTCTAGCACGATATCCCCCCCGTCCTTCAACAAATCTGTAGTTATCTGATCCTCTCCAGCTAGCTGATTTCCCCCTTTTCATAGTTTCTAGTGCTTTCTTGACCTCGTCCTTTGTCATTGGTGGAACGTCTGACTGTTTTTCCCTACCGCCAATCTCATTACGGTCCTGACTACTTTGGCTACTGTAGAGATCTGTATAGAACTCCTCGGCTACTTTGACTATCTTTTCCATATTAGTGATGACGTTGCCCGCCTTGTCCCTTATTGCATACATCTGGTTTTTGCCTATGCCCAATTTCTTCTTTACTGCTTTAAGGCTTCCCCCGTTCTTTACAGCATGCTCAATTTTCTCCATGTTATACTTCCTTATATCGACCACCTTGCGCTTATTGATTAGCTTTGATATCTCGGCCAATTCGATCTGGTCTGTTGGATTGGAAGCTTTCATACTCTGGCGTTTCTTAATCAAATATTTCGTCTCCTTAGACAGCTTGCCGGTATCCTCTCTAACTATCCTACCGCCTACTTCTACTGCGCACTCAGTAATGATATCTCTGAAATTATTGTTCCTTGCATCTAGGGTAATGTCGCCATCCTCAGTTAGAGCTGAAAACCTATTCTGTAGCGAGATCCTGAACTCTTCTGCCCTCCCCCTCACCGCTAATTCGTTGATGGGTTTCTTTCTTACTAATCTGTTGCGTTCCTTCTTCAGATTTAGGCTAATTCGGGACCTCACCATCCTGTGGTCACTGCATCGCACTTTCCCGATTACCTCTACATCTTGCATAGTGGCGGGGGTTGAACACATTATGAAGTCGATTTCATTTTTAGTCTCTCCGTTAGGACTTTTCCATGTCCATTTCCAGTTCTTCCGTTTGCTGAAGAAGGTATTCATGATTCGTAAGTTATTGCGCTCTGCAAACTCAACTAGTAACTCCCCCCTGCTATTCCTAGAACCAATGCCATAGTCACCTACTGCCTTGTCTCCTGCCTGTTTTTTCCCTACCTTGGCGTTGAAATCGCCCATTAGTACAGTATACTGCGTCTTTACTTTTCGCATTGCCGATTCTACATCTTCATAGAAGCTTTCAACTGCCTGGTCATCGTAACTACATGTAGGTGCATAGGCCTGTACAACCTTCAGTTTATATCGCTTATTAGGCCTAGTTACGATGCCTGCAACCCTCTCATTAAATCTATAGATTTCATCTATATTACCCGCTATATACTTATTGACAAGGAAACCTACTCCTAGTTGTTGCCTCTCCGGTAAGCCTCGATAACACAGTACATGCCCATCCTTCAGTACAGTATATTCCTCATTCGGCCTCCTAACCTCACTAAGCCCTATGACATCCCATTTCATGCCCTCTAGTTCCTCTAACAGCACTGCTAAGCTAGCTTCACTAGCTAGTGTTCTAGCATTAAACGTTGCCAGGGTCAGTTTCCAGTGGCGGCCTGTCCAGCGGTAGCCTATTATAATCATTAAAATCCCTTTTCGTCCAAGTGCTGTCTTCCGAGCGAATGCATCGTTTCTGACAAGGGGAGTAAAACAGCTTCATGCGGGCTTAAATATCAGTGTTTAGTTCGGAAATAAATACATCTTAATAGTCGCATGATAAGATGACCTCCATTTCTTTCGGAATAGTTTTATATCCGGCATCTGTTTTGGAAGCAACCCTAGTATTTTACTTCGCATAAGATTTATTCACTGGTAAATAATTAGTGATAAAGAAATTTTCAGCCTGTAAAATTGCTTCCCAGAACATGACAGTGTCAATGCGCAGTTTATAACGATGTCTTCGTAGCGAGTAATTCATAGCTTGTGCATTAACGTTACCGAAAATTAATTGCTAATTATTGTGAATTCTGTCAAGTGTGTAAAAGTTCTCTCACACGGTGAAATTTATTGGGATTGCAAAACAAAATAATTACAGTACTAATTTACCATTATATATTAACATGACACACATCGGAAATCCCTTATGCTTTTCTCGGTTTCAGGAAATCATTTACAGTTATTGGCGCATGCAGTAATACACTATCACATTCTATGACAGTGGCCGCAAAAAGCATCTCGGCAAATTCAATCCACTCACCACTCTACACGTGAGCAGTCAGCTTTCCTGTGCGGCGAGGTTTCCTGTATAGTGTCGGCATGATCTCATTTGCGGGGAATACTTGTGCGTGGTTGTCTGGGCCAGAGTTTATGTGCACTCAGTCTAAAGCAACTCGCCATGCAGTGCGCTGCCAGTGCTACATTTAACCTGCGTCAAGTATGATATAATGAACCAGCTTTCTCAATTTAGTCAAAGGTACTGCAGGTATCTGCGTGGGCTTGACACTAAATTCTCCGGTCTCACTCGTATGAGACATGCGCAAACTGTTTAAAAGTCGATAAGAAAGACAAAGCTGTCATTAGGCAGGCCCAAGCATTAGGCACGTGAGCGCGCTACAGCACAAGAAACGTGAAAAGTAAATCTAGAAGTCTGGTGGCTGCGTGTTTTGTTTTCCTAAAGTCCGCTCTTCTTCTGCTGCATTTTTTCTGCAATATTGCAGAAATACTGCAGAAGACACGTCTTCATTGCCAACAAACCCACCGTAAACTCGGAAGCAGACCTATGCAGCGTGCGTTTCTGCGAGCACCGCCGGCTGCCGATCCACACTACCGGAGTGACGGTGGCGCCACCTCTAGGTCGATCTCGCGGCGAATACGACCCGTTCGCCAGTCATCAGGAAGGTTGACCGAGGAAATGGACGCTCTGAAAATAAGGACTAAGAACTTTGATAACATTTCAGCATAACCGAAGTGCAATTTACAGTAAGTGTAGTAGAAAAAAGATCAGTGATAACTTTCTCTTTTAATGCAGTGGTGTTCTCATCTTCATCTTCCTTAATGCCAAAAATAACTAAGTTTGAGCGCCTACTGTGATCCTCCATTTCTGTAAGCTTCATCTGGAGAAAGTTGACTTTCTTTTCCAGGATGTCCACTACTGCTGCTCGTTTTTCCAGTTTCGTATACCTGAGATTCATATTGGAAATAAGTTTTCTTATCTCCGCTTGCTCAGTCCTGAGTGCAGCTATCTCATCTGTCAGTTTATTTGGTCTTAGCAGCAGTTATGACCCTAAATCTACTGCCCATAAAGCGATCAAAAGCAGTCTCTGTTGAATATGAAAAGAGAATAATATACTGTAAAGTATGTTATATGGCCTTTGATATGGCCTACACTTCCACTCCGAATGCATAGTAGACATTTCAAAAATACATTGCCTTTTAAATTGTTTATTATATTGTGATGTTCACGTTTTTTATTAAGAAAGGACGGCAAGACAAGTACACAAAAACAAAAGAAAACTCTTTTCTCTTCATGAATTATTATGGCCTGTTCCCTCCGCTGTTGCTTTCATTTGGCGACAGCAGCACCACTTCATCGCGCTTAAGTCACCGATTGGCGCTGCCTAATAAAAATTGATTACAACGTCCACTGATGAAAAATATTTATCATTGTAATAAAGACAATTTAAAGCAAGGGGCGCAGTAGCAGGTGCTTCACGACCACAGTTAATGTGCTTTTGCAAATGCTGAAGAAGTGACAAGTTCGAGCTCTCATAACGTGTTAGGAACAAAATAATACAACATTGCCTTTTCATAATGCTTCTTGCCTACATCTTGAGCATTGTTTGTAGGCCTAAATCACGGCACTAGTTTACGTCATTGCAAAATCCAGGCACAGTGATGTGTGTGAAAATTCTCCTTGTGGCGTGCAATCATTTGTATTTTTTTATCCTTTCATATTAACATAAAAAAAATTTGCTGTATTGACATGTTGAGTACAATATGCACAATATATCCATAAACAAAATAAATAAATCATATCAAATAATTAGGCAGTTGGATCTCTAGTGGAATCACCCTGCTACATCCTACAGGCTCCCACTGTATGGAGGATCAAGCACTTTACAAGAAAATTCAAACTTAACAAAGAAGTTTGATGCCAAACATGGAGTGGCAGGACGGGAAGGTGAATGAATTGTGTTGAAGGAAAGCTTAGGGAAGGGTGAGATGGCAGTTGAAGATTGGGTTGGGAATTGGATCCTGAGTCCTACCCCTGAGCCATATGCAGGCCCGTGTATTGGGCTTGGTTAAAGCAGGACTTTGTAGAATATCTGTGACACGTGGTCTTCCAGATAATGGGACAGCTTACAATTGCATGCTGACGAGTGTATCCAAGATTATAGATGCAATGATCTCTCGAATCACCAAATCACTGCAGATTTCAACCAATAACCTTATTAATTATCTGTTTGCTTGGAAGCACTGAATTATGAACATATAGCAAAATATGTAGTGGCATGATATTTAACTGACTGAGCAAATTATCTCTCATATGCTTGAAACACTGGTATGTGTACACATGCTGGCTTAGGGCGAGTGTACCTGAAAGAGAATTCGCAAGAGCAGCTGCGGACAAGAACGAAAAACTCCCAAGAAATGCACCAGAGTCGCTTTTTTATTTAAGAAGTCATAATTTGCTTATGTAATTGAGATTATGGAAATATATTACAGCATTGGTTTCTTGCTTGTATTAGCTCAGAAATTTGGGAAAGGACAGGCTACTTTTGAAGGCAGCTTTCTTTCACAGGATGAAGTTGTAATGGGTAATACTGAATATAAAGTATACTTATTTGATGCAATACACTTAATACATAGTATTCAAACCATGTGTGGTAGATCTCAAAGCAGGGTGTTGCACAAACCCCAACTTGTCAATCCTTGTACCACGTAGTTGCCGTTGCTTTGATCATCATCTGAAGTAGTAGCCAGCTAAAAACAGATATTCACTGTCAGAAACAAAATCAAAATCCTTAGCAATGCTTCTGCCCCGTTGGGGTGGTGCAGTGGTAAGATGCCCGACTACTGTCCGGAGTTCCAACGTTTGAACCCGACTTTGGCGGCTGCGTTTCGATGGAGGCGAAATGAAGTGGGGTCCGTGTGCTTTGCGATGTCAGCGCATGTTAAAGATCTCCAGGTAGTCGAACTTACTCCGTAGCCCTCCACTTCGGCTCCCCTTTCTCTTTTTCCACTTTCACGCCCACCTTTATCCCTTCCCTTGCGGCGCGGTTGAGGTGTCCACGAAGGAAGTGTGACAGATACTGCGCTTTTCACTTCCTGTGAACCAATTATTTTTATTATTATTAGCAATGCTTCTGTCAGACCTGCTCCTAGAAGCACTTCTTTTTCTTGAAACAATGCGGCTACAAGGACTCCTCATGTGTACAACAGCCAGTATAAGAAAGTCATTACGACTGTGGTTTTATAAGCCTGGCAACAGCGATTACGAAATGAATTTTGTCAGGCTTAAAACATCTAAGAAACATACAAAATGCATCTTCCTTTTTTTTTTTTTAAAGACAGCTACTGCTATCTACGATTAAAAACTGCAACCAGTGTAATTAAATATCATGACTCGAATAACTGGTCGCACTCGTTGGTGCGGACGAGTGCGATCTTTCGGCGATTTTGGTACAAACTCAGACAAGTACAGTTAAAGGTGGCAGTTAAACAGTTGATGTTGCCATTTCATACCCTTATGTTGGATATCAAGTGCACTGAAGCTTTTTATTCTGTGAAACCTTGATTTCAAATGCAGGGCTAATGTTTTTTAAAGGGAAAATTTTTGTACGTTTTGGTTTTTCAATGACATCGTGTTCCTTGGAGTTCTGTATCCAGATAAGTTCACCTTAGGAGTATGATACTGTAGTGTTAAAATGAGTCTGTAGTTGCTTAGGGGGGGATGTCTTGGTGTGCCCTGTTTGGGCTTAACTTACTGGCTTTTAATCCCTTTCATTTTGTCCGTTTGCAGCAAGATGCCTCAGTGGTGTAGGGGCAGTGTGTCTGACTTGCAAGCAAAGGATCAGAGGTTACACTGCAAACATTGACTGCCCATTTTTCTTTTGACATGCTGTTTTCAACTCTCAAGTAATCTGAACTTCTAGTAGTATGTCGTGCATTCGTAGCTTCTGGAAACAGCATTAAATGAAGGCTGCTGTAGCGGAGCTGAAAAACATGTTTGCATTGGTTGATGCTCAAAGCTTTTCTGCCAGTCTTAGCTCTAAGCTCAAGTTCTGAAAGTCACAGTGGCAAGCCAGTGGCGATTTGCATGAATGGTGGCTACTTGTGATGCAGCGTCCTGTTGTGGACATCCTATCTCATCGTGTGTTGGTGTGAGGACTGGCATGCCTCAAGCATCCTTGCTTGTGCCAAAGGAGGTGATTTCCAAGGGCTCCATTTAACACAGGGGGTATGGTAATACTGGTCAATAGCACTGAACTTCAAAAAGATGGGTAAAGTTATGTACCCATGACATGCCCCCCCCCCCCCCCCCCCGCAAAAAAAAAAAAAAATGAATCTGGGGGAGGCAAGTGGACGAAGTGGCGTCCGTGTGCTGTGCGATGTCAGCGCACGTTAAAGATCCCCAGGTGGTCGAAATTAATCCGTAGCCCTCCACTACGGCTCCACTTTCTCTCTATCCACTTTCACTCCCACCTTCCTCATGTCCCTTACGGCACGGTTCAGGTGTCCACAGAGCAAGTGTGACAGATACTGCGCCTTTCCCTTCCTGTGAACCAATCAACAACAATCAACAACAGCAAGTGGCCTTCAGGTCTGGACATGGCGTGAATCGGATGTTTTCCTCAATTTGATGCACTTGTTCCGCAGTCGACAAAATTAACTGAACTCTGATTCATAATTTGTTCACAAAAAATGCATTATGGTTGTTCCAAATTATATCTTTGGTAACACTTTTATGCATTACTGGCACATGTTAAAGAAGCGAAAGTGTGGGGCTGTGAGGCTTTGCTACTTCTACAGCTATGAAATTTCAATGCTTGTTGGTAAGAATTCAGTGTTAACAAATGTGCAGCTATTCTTGTCCTCAGAATTGTACATAATATATTAATGCTTCCCTGTAGTATTCACTGAACTGAATTTCTACTCTGCTGGGATTTGTTTCACTAAATCTTGCTTTGCATTGAGTAAGATGGTGTTAAGGGTAAAGGGTTCTACAAAAGTTAATATGGAGTTTCATCTATGGAATGGTTTTTGAATTGATATTTCATTGTACATTGTTCGAGTTGTTGGAACCTTTTCCGCTGAGTGCTCGGACACTGTGTTATCTATAACCATTCTTCCTCAACTGTATATCATGCTATATTTGCCTTTCACCACAGAATTTAAGCTTCGTTTGAGCAAAGGCATTGAGAAATGATCTTAACAGGGAAAATTGTTTTTCCAGTTCTACCTACAGAGCGCTGCTAAAGAGCGAGTTTCTGGCCTAGTTTCCGTGGCATGCCTGTAACGTTGGCTCCAGCCACACACAGGTTATCAAAGGAAAAGATTATGGCGACATCAACATTTGCGTGCAAGATGTCGAGGATTGACGAGCATCTGTTGCCAAAGCTGCAATCTCGGATACAGAACTGTCAATTGTGTGTCAAAAGTTGTTAAGGTAGGTTGACTTTTTTAAAACAGACTGTCTTGTTTATGGGTGTTGCTAAGAGACAGTTGCCTACAACATTTTCCAGTAGATCGTTGCTTGAAATTATAGTTTGGCAAATATGTATAAACATGTCATTGCCAGGTTACTTGAAAGGAGGAATCCAGAAGTACTTTTTAAAAATGTTGTTGTGAAGAAATAAAGCCGTACTTCTTTCCGATCAAAGCTGTCCATAAGACGAGTTGTCCATAATATGCAAAGAAAAGTATTTATAAAAACATGTTATAATTATGGTCTGCTTTTGTTGACAGCGTTGGGCGCTTAAGTTGAAGCTATTCATAACTTGGGAAACTACGAGCCTAATATCCCAGACACCTTTAAGCTTGAAATAAACTGTAGTTGCACTTAACGCATCTAGCGGTGTAGATATGCCTTATGACATCCTGTGAATAAGAGTTTCTACTACAGCTGCTCACATTCCACGAACTGCTGCTACATGATCCAGGACCCATTTGGCTGTAAGCTGCTTAACTTGTCTTTCTGCTCTGCACAAGCTGCAGATAAGATTTTCTTCCCAGCTCTTCATGCAAAGTGGAAAATGGCAGTGTGCATCGGCTATCGAGGCAAATTTGCTCTGTAAACATGAAACCAGGAAAGAAAAGGGACGTTACTTAGTGATTTGCACTGCCCAATTTCATTCAAGTCGTATGCACTCAAAGTGCGAAAATCAAATAGCAGAATGAAACAGATAATTGGCTCTCATTTTTGTCCATATTGACGCGACAAAACTACATGGGCCCCAATAGTGTCTATGCATTTTTCCTTGTCCTTTGTCCGAACAGCGAGCTTTCATGTTAACGAGGCAGAAACACGTGAAAAAGGATTGGTTTTCAGTAATATTGTCAATAATACAAGTCGTCCATTAACAAGGCACGACTGTGTTGGTGGTTTGAAGAGGTGGACTGCTGTCTGCAGTGACTGTTATTGCCAATTTTGGTAATGAACTGAATGGTGAGATGAGTGAAAACCTCACATTATTAATGCTCATCATAGTTTATTCAGTCTATTATTGTCAATTTATAAAGTCAAGCACTTTATGACTTTAGACAAACTTAGCACACATTTTTGCACACTTCTTGTAGGCCTTTTAAAATATAGAAATGTGATTACCACAAATATTTAACACTGCATTCTACACCCTGCCGCAGTGGATGAATAACTCGGGTCCTTGACTATCCCTGGGCAGACCCAGGAACAATCCTGGCTGCGAGGCCACATTTTAATGGGAGCAACATAAAAGGCTCCTGTGGGCTGTGCAATGTCAGGCCAAGTAAAGAACTCAGTGTGGTCGCAATTATGTGGAGCGCTTTACTATGGCGTCTCTGATAGCCTGAGCCACTTTGGGACACAGAACCGTGCAAAATGCTTAGACATAACTTTTGTAAAACAAGAATGAATGCACTAACATGAGAAGAGCACAGAATCATAATAGAATCATAATGTTCGATGGCACCTAAAAGAAATCATGTTAAATATGTATTTTTTTTTGCAAGATTCATTATATGTACAGTCATTTAAGCATCAAAAGCATGCTGCATTGTATTAGCCATGTTTCAAATGGAGCACTTATGGTGGGACATCTTTTTTTATACACACTGCTGCATTTAGAAACTTTAGTATTGGATACTCTAAGGTATCTTTTGAAAGAACACCTGAATTTTTCAGATGTCATTTCTGAGCTCTGTACAGCTTACTAGTCTAGAATGCCCTTATTGTGCCCCAATTTTACTGCCCTTTAAGCTTCCTGCGTGGGAGCAGGTTTGGAAGAGCATTGTTGAAGAAACAGCAGCTGTCTTCATGCTTGCATGCCAGAGTCTGAGTCTGTGTTGCTGACTGCTTCCCTGCAGAAATGTGCCACCTGTCAGGACAGCTGGAAATGAAGCAGCTGATGCAATAAAAGACAACTTGCAAAGTTTGGTTCCCCAGCAACTAATTTTTGAGTGAGGTTGTTGATAGACCACTGGCACTCCTGAAGAGCAGCAGCCTTGTCACGACAAATGTCATGATTTTACTGCAGTTCAAATTTCATATTACACGAAAATCGTGACAAATGTCATGTATCTTTTTTTGACCGGGTGTGGCGCAAAGGAGGCAATGCATTGAAGACTGACTGCTTTATGGCATGCATTAGCAAAACCTGTAAAGCCTGTAAAGAAGGTGTGCTTTATACACCCAAAAATACAGTAGCTCTGGATGTAGTTTATAAGGCACTCATTATTGCATACTTCATGATGTGTCGAAATCTAGCTCTTTGGTGAGATTTCCCATTCACAGATGTGCAATGCAAGAATGCCCAAGAAATCTGTATTTGTAAAATTACTATAATTCAGGTGGTCAGATTTCTGCAGATATGTTTCTTTGGTAGCAGGGACATATTTCATAAAATATACCCCCCCTTTGTGGGTTGGGTAGCTTGGGTTATATGATGACTTATTTCTGAAAAAGTGAGAATAGGACTGATAAGGATACATGTGAAGCTGCAATCAAAATGAGAGGCACTACAATTGAGGACTTTCTTGGCTCAAGCTTATTGCATTTTTTCAAGATTAAGTTTCTAGTTTGGTATTCTCAATTTCCAATGTGTCCCTAGTTAGCTGTTTTCAAAGAATAAGTGGGAAATGCACTTTGAAAGTAAGAGAGCAATAGCTGAGATTTCGTTGTTTTTTCATAACCTTTTGAATATTGTGCTGAAAAAAAGCTCTTCAGATAAAAAGCTTTCTCAAATAATGAGTGTTTAAGTGCGCGTTTTATTTTTATTACTGGACCTTTTGCATATCTAATAATTTAAGGTTTGAGAATGCTGTCATTCTTGAATATGTGTGGAGTATAAACATCAGGAAATAAATGCCTTCTAATGTGTAAATTTGTTCTCTCGGAGAGGGGAACCTTTGGAAGTAGGTACTTAGCTAAATGCAACTAATAAAAACTGCAATTTAACTACAGAAGAAGCAGATAAAACAATTTTTGTAATATGTTGTTAGTTTGGAATAATGAGGAGGACATTGCAGCATACAAACATGGATTGTGTGAGCTTGGATTTTCATGTTTTTTGTGCCTCTGAATTATGGAAGCCCTCCATGGCATATATGGCTGGAGGCGCTGTGTAAGTTTGTCATGACAACGATTAGGTGAAGCCTCCAAGGGTGGGATGTAATTTTGCACTCAGATCCTCGACATGCCATTCTTTTTTTCAAAGTATAGAAAAGGTGTTTGCACTTAAAGTTAGCTTCCTAGGATTTATTTTTTTTTTGTTAATTCTTGATGCGCAATAATTGTTGCATGAGATGGAGAGAAAGCTATGACTTAAATTGCTGTATTTGTGCAATTGATTAGAAAAAAAAAGGGCACTTAGTTGAGCTCAGAAACAGTCAACATTAGTTCCTCTGTTTCTGTATTTAAAAATGCATTAGCTCTCTCTTCATTGGCTGCCTTCGATCTGAGGTATGTAAGAGGCATTGTGTGGAATGCAGGAAGTGTTATCAAACTGAAACGGTACCTATTATTTTCTTCCACTGCAGCATCTGTGCCTAGCAATGGATGTCCCTGGGATGAGTGCCTGTGCCTGCTTGCTGCCACCCAGAGGAGCAAGCTGTATTCCTGGCTGTGCACTGCATTGCAGTCCTTCTTGACCTTGCCGTAAAGCAATGCAGGCTTCAGTGGAGGCCAAGGCAAGTGCTTTATTCTTGGGCATCTGTAGGCGATGCTAATGGTGCACTTTGGAGCTTGTGTCCGCTTGTTCTCCACCTAGAGCGAAGTCAAGGTGCCACCAAAGTGGTCGTAAAATATTTTTGGCCAGCTTGGCCCATATCATCTTTGTGTAAAACAGATGAAATGCCAAAAAAAGAATTAACTCTTAAATAAAACAACTTTATGGCCTGGCTAGTTTACTGTATATGAGGTGGCTATTTCCGCCTCTTGCACTCCTCGCAAAATACTGTGCTGCTTATTTATCAACTAGTAGTCAAAGTGCACGACTCACATAAAGCCTCCTTTTTTTTAAACGCTCACTGAGGTGTTTGTAATTTGATATCAAGTACAGTCTCCCCTTGACCCAGATTTCTCTCTCGCTCACTGGCAGAAGCTGGACATCAGCGCTTGCACCGGGGTATCCCAAGTCCGACAGTGTCGCCTGGAGACTGTTACTTGCCGATGCCGCTGCTACCTCCCCCTCGCTGCTGTCAGATTCATCTCTAAAGATGACACTTATGCAGATGCTGTCTACAAAACAATGAAAGTGAAGAGGCTCGGCAAGCTACTATTGTATTATGGGTAGTGTGCCTTTCATGCTACTCATGCCTTCGTGGGCAAAAAACCTGCTACCAACCCATCAAAAACAGTGTTGGTGCACTCACAGTCTGTTTCGTATAGCAGTCATTCTCCTTCTTCGATTGTATGAAATCTGCTATCTTCAAGGACGGGGACCACTCCCCACTCCATGTCATTCTCATCAACACACTTGTCGTCTGGTGCCGTCGGCTAGACACTTCGTGCACGATGTGAACCAAGTTCGCTGGGCATGCAAAGAACTTGTGGCTCAAAAGGCCTACATGATGTGAAATTGAGGATGGCATTGCAGGCAAGAAAGTGCAGCCAAATCCAGGAGACCTCATGCCAGAGAAAGGTGTTGGGTCCCAACCTGGAAAGCACTAAGTGCTACTCTAACCATGCTGAGTTTGCCATGAAAAGAAACAACTGCAAGCATTCCTGACTGTGACATCCAAAAAGAAATCTAGCCAGCTGTTTTCTCTCGGCCATTTTTGGATTGGATACACTGTACAGTATGCATGAACACAGCCAATGTGGACAAAAGATTAGAAGCAAAGATTACCAGGCATTTGGTCAGAATGTGCCCTAGCTGAGTCATTTTTTTCGTCTGAATAACTACCGCATATTGGTGTGCTAGCGGATGATAGAGCAGATAGGTGGCGCCCAAAAAAACGAACATAGTGCATCAGTATCGTTTCCGCCCCATTTCTCTCTAACTGGTATGTGTGCCATAAATGCATTAGTATACTGGCAATGCATCAACTTTGTCTTTAGTCATCTGTTTTGAGTAAATAGTCTCACAGTCATGACTTGATTCATACTGCCTTTATGTGCACCTTTACGAATGCATCTTGTCAAAGAATTTTTTTCCTTACCCATATACCGTCAAACCTGGATATATATTGCACTCTAAGGGGATCGTGATATAGTTTCATATATTTATAATTAGATATCAGAAATAGGCTAGAGACGCCGCTTCCAATTGCGAAAAATAACATTTTTGCCGTGTAATAGGCCCACTGGCACAATGAACCCACCCTCCATCTTTGCTGTCGAAAATTTAAAAGAAAACAATTACTCAGTGTGGCGCTTTCCTTTGTTTCGGCCGTCGCATCCACATCTAATTTATTAGTAGCGCGAAAAGATGATACACAGCGATAACGTCAGGTCGTGTTTACCTTCTGACTGTACTTTTGATAGCTCCTGCAGTGGCTGGGAGAAAACTTGGTAGAGTGCCCATGATGACTTGATTGCACAAGACCAGGTTCGTTTTACCACATCACGTTTGGAGTGGGCATAGTCTACCGCAACAAAATCATTGGAAAGCGTGATAGCTGCAAACGCTGTTTGAAGTGACTAATGCTAAAAACCGCTGTCGAGATCGAACCTGACCCCGTGTTTTCGTAGATTCATAGATGAATGGGAGGAAAGGTGTGGGAGTAGTATTGCTTGCGCAATGAAAACCAGCTGTATTTCTCCTCCTTCTCTCACCTTGCCCTGATAGCCAGCTTTTACATTATGACAGTTTCTTTCAGTGCTTTTTCCCATTATGCCATTACACTGCAAAGAAGCTATCGCAGTGGGAGCTTGCAGCTGCATTTCAGACCCGTACGCTGAATGCTCAGAGTGTGGGCAGCTCTTGTATTTGTACATGTCTGTTTGGTCACTAAACATGTAGTATGACAAGCATGTGTTGAAATTTTGAAATTATCTAGAAAGCAATAACTGGAAGAAATACCTTGTAAATATGAGTTTTAATATTGCCCGTGATTTTAACCTGTGAACTGGGAAATGAGCCAGAAATGTAACAAAGGTTTTATGGTAGTCATCTGCAGCACTGTATTGTAACTAAGTGGTATCTTATGCACACTAATTTGCTTATGTATTGGCACCTATTCCTTTTGTGACCAGCTAAGTTTCAGCCAGCAATGTTCCAGAATTTCACTGGTTTTCATAAAGGTTATAGTTATGGTGGTGGGAGCCATGAAATGAGTGCAGTGTGGCAGAATCAAATGTTCAGTCGTTTCCATTTTGTTTACATTTATGAAAATAACTTTATTGTTGATGATTTTTTGTTATCTTGACCAACAGTTTGGTCTTTCAAATACTTGCAGTACAGTATGTCTTCTGTTTTGTTTTGCATATATTGTGCTTTCTTTTCCAGGGTGTGGTGCAGGAATTTCCTATGCTGCTTCAATGCCACGATGTTCATCCGGAAAGCACTGGTGACAGCCTAGGAGCTGCTTCTCGACACATTCATCATGGTGAGCAACACCTTGTGTGTTGTTCCTAATAGTTTTGCAGTTCCTTCTTTGGGTGCTTGCTGCTTTTCTTGACATGCTGCTTACAGAGCACAGAAGCGTGAAGTTCATGATGAATCATTCGATATGCTGCACTAAATATTTTCTTTGTCCGATGCAAGAAATTGAGCTGCATTTGCATTTTTAGGCTAGACTTCACTGAGGATCCTGTCGTGGTCCTTAGGAGCACATTATTGAGCACATTTGGCCTTTTTGCTCTCTATAAGCAGCCATAGGGAGCTGTGGTGTTGAGGTATGTTAGATATTCTAAAATGAGACAGCAGATACGAAGCATGCAAGAAATGTGTGCATTTCTGAGAATTAATGTGTGTTGAAGCTTAAATGCACTTTCTGCCAAGTCACAAAGTGTAAAGAACCAAAGAGCCATCACGTGCAAAGCTGAGATCATCCTTGTAGATGGGAAGTTCACAAGGGTAGAGTTTATCGTAGTGATGCAAGTAGATCACAGTATTCTATTGCAGTCAACTTCAATGGTTTTGGTCATGAAATTGCTGATAAGTGAATTCTAGGAAAACTCTGTAAAAGCCATTCCTTTTCCGTATTGATTGCCACTGCAAGCATCATGTAGATTGGAGGATTTAATGTTGGTGCTGCCAGTAATGTTTATGCTGGGTGATTCCGAGAGAGATCAAACTGCCTAATGATTTTATGTTTTGAATTTATTTTGTTTTAGATATATTATGCATGAAGTGCTGAGTATGCCAAGGGCGCAGTTATTTTTTTCTAACGTTACTATTTAGGGAGAAAAAAGAAAATGAATGTTATCATGCTACAGGCAGACTTTTCACACATCGCTCTGTTCAGATTTTGCAATGATAATTACAAATGGAGTCATTTAAACCACGGTAATACATTTTGTCAGTCAAACTACAGGTCGCAAGGAGTAAGTTAGCCATTTTTCCACCATTCTGAGGAAGTTATAGGTTAGATGGAAAAAAATTCAAAAAGCTGAGTTAAGTGAAATTAGACCATGTTTATGAACTATTTTCTCCACGACTAGAAGGCACACATTCTTCATACTTTCCGAACTAATAGGCACTTGTGCAATAAGGAAGCTCATTAACTTAACCTACTATACATCAAGGGGAAGCGTAAAAATACATTTTAGTCCCAATATTGAATTTTTGATTGTATGAGTTCTTTCCTAATTTTGCTCAAGATTCTACAAATAATGGTAGTGCAAATAATGGAGTACGAATTCGTGTACTCCACCCACTCCCCTCTGTAATGTTCTTATTCTGAGGCTAACAATAAATAAATAAATAAATGGTCAAGACGCAGGCAAGAAATAGTATGAAAAAGCATGTTGCATTTTTGATTCCTATCAAGCTACGAGAGCCTAAACATGTCACTTCTCCAATGTTGGCAATAGCAGCTCAATGAAGTTTGTGAAGCAGCTGCTACTCCGCCCGCAGCTGAAATAAATTTGCGAAATACTATTCGAGACAGAACTCAAGCCCTGAGTAGATAAGCAAAATGTTATTTCTCTTTATGCGCTGCGCATACACAGAACTTTGACGTCCAAAAGGAAACTGCATGAAAGCAAAGCATATCCATAAAACAGCTTCAATAATGGAATGGAGACATTTTTGTGGTTGAATTTTCCTATCAATGAACTGGCATCATAAATGGGCCAGGATATGGATTAAAAATTCTTCGTAAATGGAGACTTTGCTCTCTTTCGATGGTAGAGGTTCAACTCAACTTGTGATTATTCTTCCCGCTTGTTATTCTTGTAATTGAATCTATCACCCCTGCTTTGGATCTGTAGTTGTACACCTGAAATCTGTTGATAATTTAAGTATTGTAAAAGAAGGCTAGGTCGAGACGACGAGGTCGTGACGGCAAGGACAGCGAAGCCTTGTCTAGCATTTTAATCCGATCACGAGCCCATTAGTCTGGGGATGGTTGCTTGAGGTTGTCTTATGAAGGGTGGATGACGCGTAAAAGACTTCGGCAACGACTGTCGATAAGAAGGCCGTCCCGCAGTCACTTAGGAGCACCCGAGGAGCGCCATGACGCAATACAATTGATCGCAAAAAGAAATTTGCTACTTCTTGAGCGGAACCAGTCAGTACAGGTGCTGTCTCAGTGTAGCGTGTAAGGTGGTTGACAGCTGTTATAATCCAATGGTTACCCCCATCGGAGAGATGTAGGGGGCCATATAAGTCTATGCCGACTACATCGAATGGCGTGGCGGGACAGGGAACAGGTTGTAGAAGGCCAGCGGGCGAAGACGTCGGCCGTTTGCGACGTTGGCACAGAGGGCAGGATGCGACGTATTTGGCAATGCTGGAAGATAGGCCTGGCCAAAAGAATCGTTTTTTCACGCGGTCGTAGGTTTTGTCAACACCAAGGTGACCTGCAGTAGCGTCATCGTGGAGAGCCGCCAGTATACGTGGGCGAAGCACACGCGGCACGACTGGGATCCAGCGAGTTCCATCAGGGCAGTACACGAAGCGGAGTAGGATGCCGTCTTCGAGCTTAAAATTGCGAAGTTGTCGGCGAAGCCGAGCATTGGGTGCGTCCGAAGCGCCAATAAGGCGGTCGGTGATGGGACGGCAGTAGACATCGGCTAATTGCTGTGAGCGGAGAGCGGAGAGCGTGTTTGTTCTCAGAGTCGTCAAATGAAACTGTTGTGATATACGTCGGGGAAAGAGATGGTCGGCTGTGGTCATAGGTGGAAATGCATTGGGAATAAAAACAGCAAGCCGATTCCGAAAGTGGACAGCGAGAAAGAGCGTCGGCGTCTTGGTGTTGGCGGTCCGATTTATAAGTGACGTTGAAATTGTATTCTTGCAGGCATAGAATCCAACGGCCAAGTCGGCCTGTCAAATTTTTGAGCGAAGACAACCAGCAAAGAGCATGGTGATCAGTCACAACTATGAAGTGCCGACCGTATAGGTAAGGGCGAAACTTTTGGACAGTCCAGACGGCGGCAAGGCACTCCTGCTCGGTAATGGTGTAGTTTTTCTCAGCTGGAGTCATAGTCCGACTGGCGAAGGCAATCACTTTCTCACGCGAAGTTGCATCGCGCTGCAGAAGTACAGCGCCAAGACCGAGACCACTGGCATCAGTGTGCAGGATGGTTGGAGCGCTAGCACTGAAGTGACCAAGAACAGGGTCTGATGTGAGGGCGTGCTTCAGGTTATTAAAAGCGGCTTCGCACTGTTCAGTCCACACGAAAGGGCTGCGTGCCTTAAGCAGCTCATGAAGTGGTGCAGCAATAGTTGCAAAATGCCTTATAAAACGCCGGAAATAAGACGCCAGGCCGAGAAAACTGCGCAATTCTGTAATCCGTTGTGAACGAGCAAAGTTCAAGACCGCGATGATTTTTTCAGTGTCTGGACGAATGCCGTCATGGCTGACTAGATGTCCCAATATTTTAATTTCCTTCTGTGCAGAGTGGCACTTCTTGGTGTTGAGCTGAAGGCCCGCTGAAGCGAGGCACATGAGGACCTCATTCAGGCGCGTGAGATGGTCATTAAAAGTTGACGAAAAGATGACAGTGTCATCCAAGTAACATAAACAGGTTCTCCAATTTAGGCCACGAAGCACAGTATCGATCATTCCTTCAAATGTCGCTGGTGCGTTACAAAGTCCGAAAGGCATAACATTAAATTCGTAAAGGCCATCGGGAATTGCGAAAGCGGTTTTTCTTTATCGTTCTCGTGCATAGGTATTTGCCAATAACCTGAGCGGAGGTCCAAAGTCGAGAAATATTCGGCGCCTTGGAGAGAGTCAAGGGCGTCATCAATTCTTGGCATTGGGTATACATCTTTGCGGGTAATTTTGTTGAGTGCGCGGTAATGAACACAAAAGCGTACCGAGCTGTCCTTTTTTTTTAACTAACACTACTGAGGAGGACCATGGGCTTGTCGAGGGACGAATAATATTGCGATGGAGCATGTCATTTACATTTTATTAAATTACTTTTCGTTCAGAGAGGGAAACCTGATAAGGCCGTCGGCGAACGATAGAGTTACCTTCAGTAATGATGCGATGGTGCGCAACACTAGACCGTCCCAGTGGTGGGGAAGTGGCATCAAAAATGGCTTGGTGGTGTCGAAGCAATGTCAGCAGTTCTTGGCGTTGGTTCGGCATGAGGTTAGGATTAATAGTCTTTGTGAGAACAGAAAGAGAGACGTCTGGCGAAACATGATGTTGAGGTAAAGGGGCGGTGAGCACCATCAAGGACAAAGGTTGAACATCCACCATACAGGGGAGAGAAGTTCCTTCTGGGAGCACGAGGGATTCACGTGAAGTGTTAGTGGCCACTACTGTCGCTGAGCAGTTGGAAAACCTCACAAGACTAGACGGGAAGGTGATACCGCTTGCAAGATGATGATAAAATGGTGCGATGAGTACGTCCCCGTCAGTGATGTTGTCAGAAACAACGGTAAGCAGTTTTTCACACTGAGGAGGCAAAACAGTATCAGCGATGGCAGCGAGGGGATGATATCGTTCAGAAACTTCAGATGAAAAATCGCTGTCTGTCATATGGATAACATAGTCGCCACAAGAAATTAACGCCGAAGTGGTTGACAAAAAATCCCATCCAAAAATCATCAAATGCGCACATGGAGAGAGCACAGCAAACTGCACATGATGGCGGACGCCGTCAATAACTACTTGTACGGTGCACTTTGCTAAAGGGCGCAAAGGGACGTCATTGGCTCCACGGAGTTCAGGCCCATCATATGGTGTCGTCACTTTTCGCAAACGGTAGCACACATCAGCGTGAATGACAGAAATTGCAGCTCCTGTATCAATCAATGCTTCGACCGGTAATCCTTCAGCGAAAACAGAAATCAAATTATACGGGTGATCTGGAGGACTTTTGGCAAGTTCGCAGAGTGCAGTTTGACCTCCGGACACTGCAACGCTTAGTTTTCCGGATGGCGGACAGGGAGAGTTGTTGCGGGTCGTAGAGGGGAAACTGAGCGGCGGTATGGTGATAGGGACCGGCGTCGGGATGCATGGCTTCCACGAGACATTGAAGGCATGTCACTTTCGAAGGTATCGTAACCACGGCGCTGGTCCTGGAGGCGGCGACGACAGAAGCGGGATATATGTCCTCTAATGCCACAGTAATAGCAAACTGGTCGGGAGGGGCGCCAAGGTGCGTAATAGGGTGGCGCAGGCTGAGCCATCGCTATTGCATTGACGTGATTGTAGGTCGGTGCCGGTCGAGGCGGGGAAATCAAAGGAGGAGGGGATGCTGCGACGTGTGCGTAAGTCGGTACTGGGCGGGGTGCCGGAGGGTCAGATGCCATAGGTTGGGTGATTATTGCCAGCTCTTCTTTGATGATGCTGCGGAGACCGGCGTCATTAGATGTTGTGGAAGAGTGGTCGCACCTGTGTTGGGCTTTTTTTGGGCTTCTTTAAACCAGTCCATATGCGTTCTGTCGCTGACTTCCAATTTCAGAGCTTCGAGCACCTGTCAATCAATCTGTAGCAGCTTTTATCCCTTGAGCATTTCCAGGGTTTCAATTTTTCTCCCGTAAAATTAAGAACGTAATTGAAGATAAATGTGAGCTGAGGTGCATAAAGATGATTGGAACTGCAGAAACCTAAACGGAAGCGCGAAACGATTTCAAAATTATTTTATTTCCATTGGGGGTCCAAGATGAATCGGCATCTTGATACGTTGCGAACATACCTTCATGTGCATGAATGTATTCATGCAACCAGTTGCCAGTCTTCACACTCACCTTTTTTCTGGTCAAGTGATTGATGAAGTTTGTCCCTAAGCTCAAGGACCATTTGCACACTCTTCAGCCTCTCTGAAAAGATACCATTTCAGCGGCCGATTGTATCATGTTCGTGCTGCCTGCTCCCTGGTTGCTAAGGGATGACTGGTGTTTTACTAATCCGCAAATGCCATTGCAGTTTTTCCCATTCCTTCTTGCAGAGAACAGAACTTTATGGATGCGGAGCTGTTTGGCCACACTTTGTGCAATTGATATTTGTATTGAAATGCTTTGGCAGCCTTGTTGCTCAGACATGTGACATGACCTTAAAGAAGGAGGTTTTTGTTTTGGCACTCGTGAGTTTTGCATAATGCGAGGTGAACATGTGCGACGTCATGGGTCAGATAAGTGTTCTTTTACATGAGGCACGTTTTAGGTCCTATATGTAATCGTGAAAGATCAGCTTATAAAATGCTTTGTTCTGGAGAGTGGCAATGTGCACCAGTCATTATGCAAAAGGCCTGCAGGTGGAGCAGGCAGTCACCGGAATTAGCCGGCAGTGTTAACTTGGTCTGCTGCAATGTGCGGCTAGCCTATGACGCCGGTTGGGAACTGTATTCGACTCAGGTTGTCCAGGCTGTCTGGTTTGTGCAGCTGTATTTGTGACCAAATTTAGAGTAGAAAGCAGCATGTATGAATACAGAAGACACTATTCCAATTTGAAGTAATACACAGCTATATCAATACACACATTTCTCATGATAATTTAAAGTATTTTCACCTTGGATACATCTTATTTGTTTATTTATTCTATACTGCCAGCCTTGGTAGGCCCAGGCAGGAGGGGCAATAGAATGCAATACAAAACAAGGTAACATTCAGCATACAACTTAAAAGATAAACCAAGGACAGCGATGGCATGATTCGAACACAGACACAAAAAATAAGCAAATTGAACACAGTTTATCGCCAGAACTGAGCATATACAACATTGAAAAGTATTTATAAATAACTGGCAGTGCTCTCAGTGGTTAACAGTGCACTCAAAGGAAGCTGGTTCTATTCTGTTATTGTACGTGGAAAATAAGAATATTTAAACATTTTGGCTCTGGCAAAATAAGGTGTTAAGGACTGGGTGTGACGTCTCATTGATTGCGTCACTAGTGGTTTTATCTAAAGCCGCGTTCAGACTACATGCGCATCCGTCGTATCGTATTAATCGCAGTGCGCATAGTGGCTGGAACTCCCGTTTACGTAGCTTGCGACCGCGCATGTTCGCACTGGGCCGTTCGGTAAGATGCGTTCTTTACGACCGGCCAATCAGCGCTCTCAACATGGCACCGGTTAGCAAGCGGCTGATAGCGGAGGTCTGGGCTCTTCAAGCTCAAAATGAGATGTGAAAGAAAAGACTGGACACACAAATAAAATACGAAAAAGAACAATGGGTATATTAACTATTAACAACTCGATTATAAATACACTTCGTTTCACACACGCACTTTCGCACACAGTTTTCAAACGTCCGCTCACCGTGCTGACGCACCGCTCACTCCTTCGCAAATTTCTTCACGCTCCCGTTCTCATTGTCCACCTATCGCGCCCTCCTGCTCGGTGTCCCATGATCGCACTCTCTCGCACCAAACCAGGCGTACGGTCCGCCTGCATCCCTGCTTGCGATTTCACCAGTGCTCCGGAGCGATCTTGGAGACGGGCGGGGTGGTGACTCAAAGGCCGTACTACTGACTCCAAACATTGAGCCGGGGCGCGCGGCAGACACGGAAACGTCCGCAGAACCTCGTCCCCCCTCAGAAAATGCCGTTTTCTTTTTCTCTTTCACGGTGAGCTTCTTTCAAGCTTCGACGAGTTCGCACCAGCTCCGTTCTGCGGCCCGACCGCAACGTCGCCCCGCATCGGCCTTTCGCTGCAGGCCAACTGTTTCCTGACTTGTCAACGGAGCCGATGGGCTGCGAGAATGCACGGGGATGAAGCTGGCATCCCCCGCCTCCATAACCTCACTTTTCTAAACTAGAGGAAACATTTGCTTGTTGAGAGCTTGTTCGCGCATGAAAAAAACGGATTGATAAACCACTTACTACTTTGACTCAGCGCACTGGCAATTTGCAGCCAGGCATCGTTTTGCACTTCTCTCTGTGCGATTTCAGCTACTCGAAGTAGAGAGCCGGCCTCTGCCGAAATTTTTTTATGGGAGGCTGATAATTCCACAGCGAAGATTCCGCACTGCACATGATCAAGCTGCGGACAGACACAATCACCGACACAGACGCTATCACCGACACAACACCAATAACACCGGCGAGCCGAGACACTGCAGCAGAGTAGGAGCGTTGGATGATGTCGACTACTAGTGGTTTGCGCGCGAAATTTGGGAGGACCGGAAGCCCCGTGACCGAAAAGGGAAAACCGAAACAGCTGTGCACATTGGTCGCGCGTAACAGACGTATCTGTGCTAGTTGTAAAAGTCGCGGGTCCTCCGACATTTACGCCCACGCTGGCTGCGTACGTTGCGCATTTTACGCTCAATACGACAGCAGTCTGAACAGACACGTTACGTTTTTTGCGCTTACGCTCCTTACGAACGATACGTGCATTACGCATGTAGTCTGAACGCGGCTTAAGGGTCCGAGCTCATTGATAACTTATTTTTCAGCAAAAAGAAATTTTAATCGCAAAAGCTTTTTCCGAGTGTCAAGTGTTCATATGCCGTTAATATTCATTAAAGTTGTAAGGAAATCGGTAGTGCAGAATTTAGAAAAAATAAAACGAACTGCTTTCTGCTGAATCATTTCTAATGCATGGATATTAGTTTTAGTGAAAGGATCCCACACTGTACAGGCATGCTGTAATTTCGGTCGGATGATTAATGACCTTGGTTGCGGAAGGAGCACGTTTTAATTTACATTTAAGAAAACAGTTTACGGAAGGGTGATGCACAAATGTTGGAAATGTGAGCATTGCAACTTAAGGTATACGTTATTTTTACACCAAGGTATTTGTACTGTGCGACTTCTGATAGGCACCTTGATGATAGGCGGTACTGATACGATAAACTGTACTTTTTATTAGTTATTCTCATGTAAACTCTTTTTTTCAGCGCTTAGTTTCATATCGTGTCTGTGACACAAATCGTTAATGCTGTTGAGGTTAGAGTTAAGCACTACTTGGTCCTCCGAAGTTTTAAGTTTTGTGAATAAAACGCCGTCATCCGTGAAAAGCCTAATTTGAACTTTATCAGTGGTAACATTAACAATATCATTTATGTAAATAAGAAATAAAAAAGGGCCACTGATGCTTTCTTGAGGGATCCAGATGTTACCGGGAGGGAGCGTGAAGAGTGACCACCAACACCAACTGGGCTCTGTTAGTGAGGTATGCAGTAATCCATTTGTGTAAGAAAGAAGGTAGACCTCCAGATTTGAGTTTGCAAATTAGTTTGGTATGTGAAACGAGGCCAATAGCATTGGTAAAATCTAAAACAATTGCATGCATTTGGCCCGATGTATCGAGGACTTCTGCGTAGTTGTGCACAACTGAAGTAATTGAGTTAGAGTTGAGTAACTTTTCTTAGTCATGCTGAAGTGGAGTTGGAAAACGTTTGTTATCTATAAATTCAGTAACGTAATTGGCAATGATGTGTTCTAACATTACACAGCAAGATGATAGCAATGAAATGGGGCGATAATTCTGGAGGAGGGTGGAGTTGCCTTTTTTGAACACAGGAACTATATGACCCGTTCGCCAGTCATCATGAAGGTTGGCCGAAGAAATGGACGCTTGGAAAATATGGGCGAAGAGCTTTGATAACATTTCAGCGTAACTGAAGTGCAATTTACATTAAGTGTAGTAGAAAAAAGATCAGTGATAACTTTGTCTTTTAATGCAGTGGTGTCCTCATCTTCATCTTCCTTAATGCTAAAATAACTAAGTTTGAGCACCTACTGTTATCCTCCATTTCTGTAAGCTTCGTCTGGAGAAAGTTGAATTTCTTTTCCAGGATGTCCACAACTGCTGCTCGTTTTTTCTGCTTCATATCCCTGAGATTCATATTACAAATACGTTTTCTCATCTCCGCTTGCTCCATCCTGAGTGCGGCTATCTCATCTGTCAGTTTATTTGGTCTTAGTAGCAGTTATGACCTTAAATCTACTGCCCATAAAGCGATCAAAAGCTGTCTCTGTTGGTTGATTATGAAAAGAGAACAATATACTGTAAAGTATGGTAAGGAACGTTTGATATGGCGCACACTGTCACTCCGAATGCATAGTAGACGTTTTAAAAATACATTGCCTTTTAAATTGTTTATTATATTGTGATGTTCACGGATTTATTAAGAAAGGACTGCAAGACAAGTACACAATAACACAAGAAAACTGTTTTCTCTTCATGAATTATTATGGCCTGTTCCCTCCGCTGTTGCTTTCATTTGGCGACAGCAGCACCACTTCATCGCGCTTAAGTCACTGATTGGCGCTGCCTATAAAAATTGATTACAACGTCCACTGATGAAAAATATTTATCATTGCAATAAAGACAATTTAAAGCAAGGGGCGCAGTAGCAGGTGCTTCACGACCACAGTTGAGGTGCTTTTGCGAATGCTGGAGAAGTGACAAGTTCGAGCTCTCATAACTTGTTAGGAACAAAATAATACAATATTGTCTTTTCATAATGCTTCTTGCCTACGTCTTGAGCATTGTTTGTAAAACATTGAGCAAAATTAGGAATGGAATTTATTTTTAATTTATTTCAATTTCAGACTTCAATATTTGGCCTAAGTTTCTCTGTGCTTCCTCTTGATGTGTAGGAATTAATGTTTGGGAGCTTGATTATTGCACAAGTGCCTATGCACAAGTGCACAAGGTGTGGTTTTTAGTCGCAAAGAAAATAATTCATAAACAAGACCTGATTTCTCACAAGTGTACTTTTTGAATTTTTTTCTTGGAAGCAATGACTTGTTCAGAATGGTGGAAAGATGCCTAACTTACTCTTTGCCACCTGCAGTTCGATTGCATAAAATATAATAACCGAGGCCTAAATCACGCCACTTGTTTGCTTCATTGCACAATCCAGGCACAGGGATGTGTGTGAAAATTTTCCTTTCACACACTGGTTTTTAATCCCTTTCATTCTGTCCGTTTGCAGCAAGATGCCTCAGTGGTGTAAGGGCAGTGTGTCTGACTTGTAAGCAAAGGATCAGAGGTTACACTGCAAACATTGACTTCCCATTTTTCTTTTGATGTACTGTTTTGAACTCTCAAATTATCTGAACTTCTAGTAGTATGTCGTGCATTCGTAGCTTCTGGGATCAGCAATAAGGCGGGTGTCCCATGGTGGCCATCTTGGTATTAGTTCAAATTCTGCCACTAGGCTATGCCACTGATTCAGGACTGAGTAAGTGCCTACCGGCGTTGTCCCCAGTTGGCCGAGCGACCCAACCTTTGCTTTGTAGAGAAGCTTTCTTTTGTTGGAGGGTGGGTTTTCAAAGCCCCATTCTTCTTCCCGCCGTGTGCAGGGGGAAGCGTTCACCTGTTCTTAGCTTGACTACAGCGGATAGCAGGACTGCGGGGTGCTAGCTTGCCTTACCACGGCCGAACTTAAGCGGCGACGCGGACCGCCGCCGCTCGGTTCGGCCATGACCGAATGTGCGTAACGTAAATGAAAAGTACCACCTCGTTTTGTTGTTGTTCATTGTTCTGGATAGAGTGGAAGCTTGAGCGAGTTGATGATGCATCGTCGACATATGTTCACGATAGCTCAGTGGATACCAAAAATGGAAAGGTGCGATATGATGGAAGATATATTTATGTGGCCCTTGTATACTATACTTTGACTCACAAGAAATTTGCACCACTGCGAAAGGCAGGGGCTCCCTGGCCCATTCAAATGCGCACTGTAATTGGTAATTGTGCTCTGATGCACCCCTCGAATCGGCAAGGGCGACAGTGGGAGCACAACTGCCTATTATAGGTGGTGTGGACAATGGTTATTCAAACAAAAGGAAGGAAAAGAGTGCTGCTGGCCGCTTCAACTGCTTCAACTGCTTCAACTGCTAAATAGGTGTGAAATACCTACCAAGAGGGTAAGCACCACGCAGCTACCGGAATGCATTCAGGCTAAATTTTTGGGGAAATGAAGTAGTGAGGGGAGGGTAGCAGGCAGTTATGAGCAATGTCGCCAGTAGAAGCGGGTTAGTTTCGGAAGCGCGTTAGACCGCTCCTTCTCGACCCTTCCCCTTTGAAGCTCCTCTGTTCTCTTCATTGGTTAGAGGTACGTCTATGATGCATTTCGAATGCAGTGTAGTTTCTATATATTTATTTACTTATTTCTTTCATAACAAGCATAGAACGGCAATCACTCGCGCTAACCACGGTAAAATGCATAACTGGCTGCCACTGAGGCATTCTTTGGAGTCGAAGGATTCGTTTCTGTCGTATGTGCAACAAAAGAATAATGCAAGACGTTCTCTTCGGTTACTTTCTGCCCCAAGAATTTGTCCGGACATGTACTTCCTCGCGCTGCCCTCGTGTGGCCATTTGGCGTGCTAAACAGCTTTCTTTTTTTTTTTTTTTTAGAGCTCAGTTCTTTGGCGCCCGTTCCTGCGTTTCGCGTCGCCGTCTGCATGGTCCCTCGTAACCAGCTCCCCAGCCAGGGCAGCGCACGCTCCTGCCACCATTTGCTGCTGCGTGTCCCCCCTTACCTTTTTCCGTTGTGGCGGCCACGGTGTTCTCCGGTGTAAGTGGATCACGGTGCATACATCATAAGCTGAAACGCAGAGCCACGTTGACTTGACTATCTAGCGGCGTCAGCGGCATCACTCAGTCGCTGCTATGTTTTCGCTGCGCAACGCTGCTACACGTCCACACGCTTTCTTCCGTGAACTCCTGATGCACAAAGCTTCCTTCATGACAGTCAACAACTTTTAGTGGAGTGTTTCTTGAAGAAATACGTGTGAAAAATAAAATAAAAAAGTTGTCTGTAACTGTACATACATGTCTTGCTCGAAATCTTTGCCTCAATCTATCGAAAAGCTGAAAAGCCAATGAGATACGCTCAAATTTCGCCTTAGGAAGTAACGTAATCGTCGGTAATTTTTCTGTTGTAATAAAAGTTCTGTTGTAACATAAAGCGCTGATATATGTGGGTGTGCGTACTTTCCTTTTAATAACGCGCTGACCGGTTTCTTTCTTACCTGGGGGGGGGGGGGGGGGGGGGGGGTTGGAGGCATTTCCATTGAAACACAGGACGCTATATAGCGTTGACGGTAAGCTACATGTCTTTTTACATGTCTGGGGATCATACAATAAGATACCCTTGTTGATTCATCTGCAGTTCCAATGAAGACGGGGGAAGAAGGGGGGGGGGGGGGGGGATCGCCCCATTTAGACAAGTACTGGCGAACCTACACTGTTTGCAGACATTGTCCCCACGAATGTGTGAAGGGTTTGTTTCATCATTGATGAAAAAAAAAAAGAAAAACAGCCCGAGGAAACAGTACGGAAAATTGAAGAACTGGCAAACATGGCTGCCAATCCTCGCATTCCTTCTGTAGGTAAACCCCTCGTAACTGCCATAAATAAAGCGGGTACTCCAGAGCACTTTCCATGCGCCGCGATGTCAACGCCGCCGTCACGGCAGGTGTCGCAAAAGGGGAATGCACCTGCATGTTCCTGGTGCTGGCTCGCTCACCCTCTCGCGAGGACTGAGAAAATTTGAAAACCATGAAGAAAACCATTCTGTGAAGAAAAGAAGCAGGGGGAGCTAAGTGGACTTCAGGACGAGAAGAACGGAGTAGGGGACAGCTGCGCGGTCCCAACCGCTCGCTAGTTTCCGACGCGTGTAGCATGCGCCAGATATCTGGCAGGGACAGATCGCAGCATCAGCGCTCGCGATACACGCAGGCGCTGCGCGCATGCGCAGACCAGCTTTGGCTGATGCGTGCGACGACATTGGCGTGGCAGTGCATGACGCATGTGTGTTTGGAGTCGGGGCTTATGTATTCCAGGAGTTACCTTCACCCCACGCCCCTCTACCCCCAACATGACACAATTTTGGATGTACTTTGGGGAAGTGGTATGCCTTTATACTTTCTTCAACCGCCACTCTGAGAGAAAAAACTTGACGAATGCTAAGCAGCACAGGCATCAGAATGCGTTTATTTTCATGTTAGACAAAACATTTTTCCAGTGCATGCCCAGATTATTGTGGTCAATTTTGGTCAATCTAGTCTGAATTTACTAGCTTTTGTAGGCTTAAAAAAAGTGGTTGGGAACTTTAGGCACACTGTCTCTCTATAATGCTTGTTCTTGGGCTAGTTGGTGGAGTTTGCTCATTTTGACAAAGCGCAAAAAAGAGGCAGGGATGGTCGAGAGACATGGGACAAAGCGCTTTGCCTGTTCCTCGTGCCTGTATATTTTTAGCCCTTGCCCAAAATGACCAGTCCCTGTCCTTCTATCTTCCTCTCTCATGAGATCAATCATAGTGGCAATTCGTTGACCTCACCCCAATGTTTTGTTGCTTCAGTATGCCATGCAGCGATTCAGCAGGATTAGAGTTGAACAATGGCAGAGCTGGTTCAGGGCCACTTGTTGCACCTAACCCTTATCCTCCTGCTTTTTTGTCCACACAAGAACTCCTTAGAATGACCTTCCAATCAATCGGCTGAAGTATGCTCGTGAACGTTCAAGATGCAAGTTGATGGACCCTTGAAGCAATTTCTATAAACCAAGAAAATGGCAGATGCTCCGAATATTTATGCAGTTTCTTCTGTGGCGATGCTGTTTCAAGTCATTTTGTTTTTTGAACATGATGGTTCCATTATCTCCGATTTATTTCCGATTTTATCATTGCAAAGGAGTGGAAATTTGTCTTTCTATCACTAAAAAAAAAGTAGTCTGCAAGGCGTGGTCACCGTTCGTTATCTGTGCACAGCAAAAATTGGTGATGTTCGCTACACGTGGGAATGAAGCTATAGCGATAACTCGGCGCGGTCAACTGTGGGTTTCACCGCAAGGTCTCGACATATAGCAGTCTACATCGAATTGACGTGGTATTGTTATCAAAAGTCCTTTCGAAACGGATTGAACAGGTTCAGCCCAGTTCGTGAATGTGCCTTCGTGTGAGACTCAAGCTCCTATCACCTGAGGGAAGCAACAACTGCTGCCTTGGTAGAGCTTGCTGCGTGCCTTCTGCGTGTTTGCTTGGAATTGCTTTCGCATTGCTAGCTGTGCTACTACGCTTATATTTCTGAATCTTATTGAGTAAGACCACGTGGCTCCTTGATGCTAAGCAGTAAGGATTACAACTAGCATTAGTCTTTGGTTTTATTTCCTTTTAGTGCTTTGCATGTTTGTTATAGGAAATGCTTTTAGTAAAGAAAGAAAAATTCCGCTGGTGACCTCGACGTCAAAACTGCGCGCCGAATCAGACTGTCATGCGATTTCCGCTCCACACATCGTCGCATATTTCATTTCGGTGGTGTCAGTCGACACTCAGCCATTCGGAGGCAAAAATTCTGAGCCTCCTCTACTTACTCTACTAAAGCCAACTGACGTGTTCGAAGGTGTGAAGAGAATGATGTCCTATGTCGAAACCAAACGCGATGTTTATTTACTTTTTTTATCGGTACAAAACCGGATTGAGATGCAAGAAACACTCAAAAAGCTAGGAATTTCACCGCGATGACTAATCGGGGATGACCATGTGCACTCGTAAAGGGAGGCTGTCATTGTGCTAATAAATACGTTCGAATTTTTTTCATTGTGGCAGTCTATAAAGCTGCGATGTGCGTGTGCCGCGATGGATATAAGTGCTCTGTTCTGCACGACCGCCCGATACAGACACGCACTTCATTCTGTCAAACCACCACTAGCACTAAATGTCCGTGAAAGTGTTTACAGTGCATTGCAAAATAATAATAATAATAATAATAATAATAATTATTATTATTATTATTATTATTATTATTATTATTATTATTATTACTAAAAAAAAACAGACCCCCAGGCCTTGAAACATGAATCCACGGTTTCGAGGCTTACTATTTACACACAGAGAAGTAGAGAGTGGCGGCTGCACACGTGCATTAGCCCTACTTGGCCCCACTAATGCCACTGCGCGTGCGCCGAAGAAATCCGGTAATTCGGTTTACATGTAGGCAAGCACTTTTCTCTTGTCGCAGTGAAATGCTCCCAGCTGCCCTCTAAGCGTCACTTTGTTTATGTTACGCTGTCTGCAGTCGAAACTTCTCTCCATGCAGCGTTGTGCTGTCAACTGTCCCACCTTTGCGAAGATGTCCATTAAAGCTTCGTAAGTGACCAAATACAATTAGACAGACGTACAACGACTGTTATGTTTCATTACGGTGGTTATCGGTGATGACGTTTGGTTTTTGATTATCTATGAGCACATATTTGTGAAGTTTATAAGACTGAAAAGCACTGAACCTATGCAGTGTCTATTCTCATTTCAGCTAACGTTCGACATTCAATTCAGCAGCCTTGAATTCCTTCGTTTTTTTTTTCACCTGTACTCCGTATGCGACATTGGCCGTTTTGCAGTTGTGTCTCTTGTAGCGGCTGCGAAGCTACATTCAAAACGGTGCTTTCCGAGTGGACAGCTACAGACACACATGTGCCACTGAAAGCTCTAGGGAACAGAGCACGCACCAACAAAGATGTGAAAGAGACAACCGCTTAATACCGCTGGCCGAAACTATTTCTTGTGGTCCACTGTCCTATTCCTTTTTCGACCAATATTTGAGAGTCGCATGACGCACATAACATCTAACGGTGGATCATACACGTGGTACGCCAGCTGGCGTATTGTGATGTCACGTGCGAGCATTTTGCCAGCACACCATGCAGCATAACTTGGCGACATCCGTAGCACTCGCTGTCAAACACATAATGTCTAGATTTTGCGAGAAATACCACTGGCTACGAACCGCGTGCACAGATGAAGAACTTCGACCAAGCAACCTGCAATTTGTCAAGGCATGTCTTCATTTTGATAAATTTGCACCTCTGTCGCCAGCCGAAAAGCACGCCCGAGACATGTAAATTTACCGGAAGATTCTGCGCATTCTGTTTGGTTTTTGCTAGCCGTACCACTTGCTATCACTTGCTATCAGAGCCTGTAGCGCCTAGCGAAATATGAATGCGTGAGGGAAAGAGTACACGACCAGAAGTATATTCAGAAAAGCACAAAACAGCGCAAAGCCCCTCAGCGACTGGGCGTGAAGGTTAGGGGCTTAGCACTGCAGGCGAGCGTCCACTGCTTGCACACAATGCAGGGGTGCAAGGGTGATGTGGCGACCATATGCAGGTTCTTCATGCGCGCGAATAGCCCCCGCATAAACCACAGTGTATGCGCACAAAACGTGTGCACGCACGGAGCGTGCATGTCATGTCTTGTCACTTAAAAAAACTTTCACTCCGCGGTCCTTCCCTAATGAACTGTTTGTGTTTCCACTTTGAGTGGATGCGTCTCCTTGTGCTAAGAACCAGTGGTGTCTCGGGCTTTTTGCACCACGTCCTCAATCGAGTGGTGCCTCCAGGTATTCATTAATTCCTTTCACTCCACTGACACTCTGCTTTCCTCTAGATCACGAATTGTAGCCTCTGCATCAGGTGAGAGAATTGTCGAAATTCTTCCTCTATGGAATGTTTGAAACCGGATCTGCTGCCGAAAGAAGTTGTTTCGACAGGCAATGAGTTTTTGAAAAGTGTGACACTCACCTCACAAACAGCAATGCAAATAGCAACAAGCAAAACGCTTCACAGCACAAAAGTAGTAATAGGTGGGTTGCAGAAACCTAGAAGTCAGCAGAGCAAAAACCCCTTCACCATGGCAGCCAAACCTGTTTTGGGGGCAGAAGTTTGGTTCAGCGCAGAATACTTTTATGTCCAGCCTGATGTCATGCACAAACCTGTTGAGCAGAATTCCTTCACTATTGACTACCTGGAGGAGGTAGGGGCAGGGGAGGTGTTATGAATGGCACTCACAAATGGAGGGGCTCTTAATCCCATAATTGTGACAAGAAGAGGGGTGCAGGAAATGGACGTGCCCATTATTGCCACAATAGACATCTCCTGCACTGCACCTGATTTTTGCCCCAAAGCAGGTATGGCCGCCATGGTGAAGGGGTTTTTGCACTGCAGAGAACCTGGCTTCTATGTTTCTGCAACCCACCTACAACACGGAGAGATGACTGGCTTCAATACTTTGAAGGAGTGTAGTCACGTGCGCCTCTCCTGGTAATTGAATGAACTCGCAATTTCGCTGCTTTTACCTAGATGGCGCTAGCAGCAAAAAACCTTTAATGAGCGAATGCAGGTGCAAATACTAATTATCACCATGGTTTGTGCTTCTTATTTTAACTTTATTTTACAGTAATACAATATTAAAAGGAAGTTGACTCAAACAAGGCTGTGTATGGCGGCCTTCTCGATTGAATGCCGTGTAGGAAAAATTGATTATATTTGAAGGCTCAGTATAATCGTGCTGATTGTATAAAGCACAATTTACACTTATAAGAACAAAGAATTACTATTCTAGTTTCGTTGTGCATGATTCCTAGGCTGTAGAATGAGCGGTTTTTCTGGTCAAGCTATGTGATGTGAGGCAGTAATACGGAAATCTTCAAATTGGAAAGGCAATAAAAAACGAACTAGCGAATAAATTTCGATGAAACTTCGTACACTGAACTATCATAATGTGCGCCCGAAGTGGTAAAAATTTTCCTGCTGTGCACGTTGATAAAGCGCAGATATTCATGCTCAAAACAGCCAAACTTTACCATGTTTAAAAGGCTGCCGATCAAATAATGATTAAATTAAAACAATTATGTGTTATTTAACCCAAGATAAATACCCATTCTATGTGTAGGCCAGAGGAAACTGTTCTAATTGCAACAGTTTCTTCAGCAAATTAATCTGAAGTAGGGTATATCAACGACGCTAGCGAATTTGTCATCTGCAATACCACCTCTCATGCAGTTGATAACGTTGGCACGCTAAAGCAGCACACATCATTTGACAGAGCGTATATTAAGCTTTTGAATGATGCCTACCCCCATTGTGATGTTCGAAAAAGAACGCGCAGAATGCTCACGCAAACATTGCCTAAAATGGCACATTCGCGCTGCCAGAGTGGGACCCCCGCCTTAAATGAAGGCTGCTGTAGCGGGGCTAAAAAACATGTTTGCATTGGTTGATGCTCAAAGCTTTTCTGCCAGTCTTAGCTCTAAGCTCATGTTTTGAAGGTCACACTGGCAAGCCAGTGGCTATTTGCATGAATAGTGGCTATTTGTGGTGCAACGTCCTGTTGTGGACATCCTATCTCATCGTGTGTTGGTGTCGGGACCGGCATGCCTCAAGCATGCTTGCTTGTGCCGAACGAGATGATTTCCAAGGGCTCTATTGAACACAGGGGTATGGCAATACTGGTCATTAGCACTGAACTTCAAAAAGATGGGTAAAGTTATGTACCCAAGACATGCCCCCAGTTATTTTCAAAAGTGCGAAGGCTTGGGGAATCGATGGACTTCCCTATACAGCAGGTGTTCTTGCTGTTTCCTCTGCTGTCTTCGCTCGTGCCGAGTGGTGTTGGTGACCACCGCTGCGTCCGTGGCTCAGCGACACATTGCGGTGCGGAGATGACGACTTCTCTTCTCGGACTGTACACGTTTATTTACACTTTTTACAATTGGCGTATTTACACAAATGTCGTCGGATGCGACATCAAACGTAGAGGGCTAACTGCGACTGGTGAACGATCTGAGGTCAGAGGCTAGCAGAATCAGGCCTTGGCCTCCTGCTGCACTTTAGGCCGGAGTCCCTTGAGACCTCCGTCAGCCTAGCCTCCCTCTCGAACAACCCGTCTGCCCTCGACTCTCGTCCGAGCCCAACCTCTTCCCTGAGCCCAACTGTCCAACGCTCACTTTCTTAGCGTTATCCAAAATTCCAGTTTAGTCCGTTGACCAATCAACGTACGCCACTCTGTGGCCAATAACATGCAGTCCTTTAAAATGGGCTGGCCAATCATTGTGCCACATATACCCTCTCCTACGCATGTCCATAAAACACACACACACACACAAAGCACGCACTAAGCGGCGAGTGGTTGCGCACACACACATACATCTGCAACTTTTCCCTCTCCAAAATCCTGCCACGCAAGCGGCGCCAAGCAGTCGCAAAGACAAACGGCGTCCACGGTTACACTTCCGAAAATACATAAAAACACACACGCGCGAACCTCAGGCCCAAACATTCCGATCCCTGTTCTTGGTCGGTTGCGCGTGGGCGGCGGATTCAAAGGGACACACAGGCGTTTTCCCGGGAAGACATGTCAACAGCGCGTTCTCCCCAGGTCCGTGTTACGCCGCGTTTCGGGATTTATGGCCTCCGCACCCTCTCCACTCAAACCGGGGGACATAGCAGTTAGCGCTGAACCCACAGCCACTGCGCTTATGCTGTGCGCTCTAACTGCACTGTTCTGCCTCCCTCGGACGGAGAGAGCCGGCGGCGTCGCCCGCTGCCATGTGTTCTGGGCTCACTTTCGAGAAGCGGCCGTCTGCGCGACCGTCATAAATCTGCCCCCGTCAAGCTGCCCCTTGACCTTGGCCGCCCCTTCGGAATCTCGCTTCCGTGCGAAGCCCGCAAACTTAACTCCTCCCCATCGAGAATGTTGCGCGTACACTTGCTGTACGCGCAACATAAAATTCCTCTAATGGGTGAAGGGGGGGGCCATTGTGGTGAGGCGTACACCAAACAAAACAAACCAACGCAGCTATGCAAACAATAGTGCAACGCTCCGTACAGAGGCGCGCGCGCCCTGAACGACAATCTCCGTGTGCACGTTCGCAAACGGTAACTAAACCATACGCCATACAAGGCAACACAGCTTGGCATACATAACACCAAGCAATAAGCACTGCATAATCAAACACAAAACAATACAAGGTAACACGTGTAAACCACATCATACACAGAACATAGGAGTGCCAGATACTGATACACAGAGACAAACTAACAGTCCTTATTCAACGCTCAAGTACAGGCAGGACCCTGCCCTGTACGTTCCTTGGTCCACCATGGTAATTTCACTCACCAATATTAGGTAAATAGCACAATCACCGCAATCTTCCCCATACTCAACAAGCCAACGGGGCTTGTTACAACTTCCAACACCCCGATGAGCGGCGACCTGAGCCGTCCTCTCTAGATACCAGTCTCTAGTATAGACAGAGCATCGGCACACCGGTTAAGCGATCCTTTGATGTGCGAAAACTCCAGATCATATTTTTGCAGCTCTAAAACCCAGCGAGTTAGGCGCGCACTGGAGGGTGTGGACTGGGTCAGATAAGTCAGCGGATTATGGTCCGTGACCACTTTGATCTTAGCACCGAAAAGCCATGTGTCAAGGCGGCTCAGCGCCCACACAATTGCAAAGGCCTCACGCTCGATAGCAGACCACTTCGCCTGTTGCGGCGTTAGCTTTTTACTGAGGAAGGCGATAGGTTTCTCAGAACCATCCAGCTCCTGACTCAGACATGCACCTACCCCTTTTTCCGAGGCATCAGTAGTTAGCACGAACGCCTTACCTGTCTGTGGGGCACTTAATGTCGGAATTGCCTTCAACGCAACCTTTACATTGTTAAAAGCTCTTTCAGCCTCTGAGCTGCATGGAAGATTGTTCGGCACGCGTCGGTTCGCGAGATCGGTTAGAGGGCGTACAACTTCGGAATAAGATGGTATGTACTCCCGGTAGTAGTTGAAGAGGCCCAAAGCGCTACATAGTTCCCTTTTCGTTGAGGGACTCTTAAGCTCTGCTACAGCGCTCACTCTCTCTGGATCTGGGAAGTGTGTGCCAGATCCGACCACATGCCCAAGGTACCTGACTTTAGGCTGAGCTAGGCGGCATTTTTCCGGGTTAATCGTTAGCCCCACCGATGCTATCGTGGCAAGAACCGCTTCCAGGTGCTGCATATGTAGCTCCCAAGTCTCAGAATAGACGGCTACATCATCTATGTAGGCACACGAATAGTCTCGGTGCTTTCGCAGGATCTCGTTCATGATCCTCTGAAACGTTGCCGCCGAGTTACGAAGTCCGTACGGCATCACTCTCCACGCGTAAAGACCACTGGTGGTCGCAAATGCGGTATGCTTCTGAGAGCCTGGTTCAATCGCGATTTGCCAGTAACCTCTCTTCATATCTATAATGGATATGTATCGGGCCCTGGCTACCTCGTAAAGCAGCTCACTGGTTTTTCCCAACGGGAAGCTATCCGCTTCAGTGACAGCGTTCAAGCGACGGCAGTCAATGTACATTCTTACTGTGCCATCCTTTTTAGCAACACACACAACCGGATGCGCGATGCTACTTTCTACGGGATATATGAGTCCCCATTCTTTCAGTTGCTCCACCTGCCGTTCTACCTCTCCTCTCAGTGCTATCGGCACACGATAGGGATACGCCTTGGTAGCTTTAGCCCCTTGAAGCAAGATGATTTTGTGCTCACCGACGTTACACCTTCCCGGCCTTTCAGAAAATGTACTGCCGTACCATCTCAGCAGGTGATCTAGCTCCGTCAACTGTCGGTTTGACAAGTGCGTGCTTTCCTCTAGCAGTGCAGCCACTGTCCTCCCGTTTTCACTAAATTGCGGGGTTGTTTCAATCTCGCCAAACTCTTCGTCTGAGTCAAAGACCACGCCGACGTTATTCACCCGAGCGTAGTACTTCCTGAGGCGGTTCGCATGCACCCATTTTTCTACGTCTCCCGGGAGCTGTACGATATAGCTGTCTGGCCTCACCTGCTGTTTCGCTTCGGCAGGTCCGATCCATTTGGGCTGCATTTTCGCGACCTGTCCTGTTTCTAGAATCAGTACCTGATCGCCCGCCTCAAATGATTTCGGCCTCGCCCTGAGGTTGTACCTATCAGTGTATAACTGTTGCATTTGCTCACCTCGTTGATCTGCGGCACGGGCTGCTTCAGCCATTCTCTCTCGGAGCTGGGTCAAATACGCAGATGCGACTTTATTCAACCCTGTCGGGGGCTCCCACGCTCCGGTTCACGTCTTTTGTAGTATGCTAAGAGGCCCCTGTGCCACCCTACTGTACATAAGCTCGAAAGGGGGTATTCCTGTGATCTCGTGCGGCAGCTCACGGTACGCCCAAAGTAGACAGGGTATATATGTATCCCAGTCCCTGGCATGGTCGTGAATCACGTGTTTCAGCATGGACTTGAACACTCCATTCCACCTCTCTACAAGCCCATTGCTCTGCGGGTGTTCCGGCGTAGAGAAGCGTACTTGTGCTCCCAATCGCTCTGCCAACTGTTTCGTTAGCCCTGCTGTGAAATTAGCCCCTTGATCACTGCACACCAGCTCTGGTACGCCAAAGCGCGCAAAAATGTCCAGCAACGCCTGACAGCTGGCTTTAGCAGTTAGTGCTCGCAGTGGAATTACCTCAGGCCACCTCGTGCAAAGGTCGATTAAACACAATGCATACCGATGTCCGCGCGCAGAAGCCGGCTCATAGGCCCTATGCAGTCAAGGTAGACAACCTGAAATGGCTGCTGCGGCCGTGTCAACGGGGTTATCGGAACTCGGTCCGTCACCTTCCTGTTAGCGAAAGTCTGACACGTGTGACACTATTGGCAATGCTTTCTCACATCTGCAGACATTGTTGGCCAAAAGAAGGCATTGCGAATACGTTGCTTTGTCTTTTTCTCTGAAAAATGCCCGCCGCACGCTTTATCGTGTGCTAGTGTCAACACTTCCCTTCGACGCATCTCGGGTAGGACCAGTTGTTTGCACTGCCTGCCATTCATGTCATCTTTGTGAAATAAGAGTCCTCCTTCAATCACCATGCCATGCGTTCCATCGCGTCCCTGTGCCCATGAGCTTTCTAATGACGCATCTTCTCTCTGCTCTTTCGCGAACGTGTCAACGCATTGCTCGCCGTTCGGCACCGACGATTCTGGTGCAACTGCTCCGTCCTGAACGCCCGTAGGGCTGCTTTCTATCGCCTCGTCTTCGGCTACCTCTCTAGGACGCACGCTCTCCTCAACCGCTTCACGGGCGGCTTCTTCTGCCTGCACAATGCGCACGGCTAGCTCAGTGGCTTGTCTCTGCACTTTGCTCAGCTCATCAAACGCATCTGGGGTCAGAAGCGCATCTATCCCTTCCGTTAAATGGTCCGTTACTGCGCACAGTGTCATAAGCTGAGGGGCTACGCCCTCGTCATTAGCAGACAGGCTCAGTGGGACATACATCAAATCGGCTGGGACTGTCTTACCAAATGCTCCTTTAAGGCGAACTTTACCTGCACCCTGAATGTCTGTCTCAGCCGGGATGACATTCCTTCTCAGGATAGTAATGTCAGCACCTGAGTCCAAACAAGCCGTAAATGGGCGCCCCGCAGACGTGAGCTCAACCCAAGTTAATTTCGACGTAGAAACGGTGTCTGTCGGCGTTGTCGCGCACTCGTACACATCACATGCAGCTCTGGCAGTCAGCTTTTCCGGTGCGGAACCCTTGGCGTGTTGCCCACCCATTATTGCTTTAGGCCTCGTTTGGTTGCACTGCCATTGGTAGTGACCCATCTCACCGCAGGTGAAGCACCTAGAAGACGGCTTCCGATCGATCCCATGGAGCTTTCCTTTTCCTACGGGGTCCCGCCAACAGTGTGAATCAACCTTACTCGCTTCAGCAACCTTTCGAGGATTTGGGCGTTTGGAAGCTGTGCTTTCCTCGTACCGCTGTGCTAACTTGGCAACACCCTCCGGTTTTAGCCATTCCCCTGTCTCATGCTGTAGGACATACGTGCGCATGTCATCCTCCATTAGCTGTTTAACGCGATCTGCAATCAGTAGCGCCCGCAGATCTTCCATGCTTGTTATGTCTCTACTACGCAGGTAGTAGAGCAATCAAGCAACCCTTCTAGTTTCATGACAAACTGTCCCCATGTTTCGCTGCCTTTCCGACAAGCATAGAATCTGCGCTTATATTCCTCAGGTGTGAGCTTTAACTCACCCAGAATATAATCACGCACTTCCTCGTAGGACTGCCTCCCGTTTACTGCCCTATTTGCTATCAGCATGCGGCTTTTCTCGTTTAAGAATGGGACAATTATCGAGCCGCGTACCTCCTCGGGAATCTCACAACTTTGAAGCATACTTTCCGCGCTTCGAAACCATGCGGGAGCCAACTCGTCTTTCTCTGCATCGGTGCGAGAATAGCGCGTAAATCTTCTGTATATCGACCCAATCCAGATCGAGCGCCTCGCCCGCCTTGATTCTTTAACCTCTCTAACTCCACCTGGAGTCTCAGAACTTCAATCTCCAGCTCTTTTTCTCGCAGTCTGGCAGCTGCGATGTTTTCTCCTGACGTTAGACCTCTGTCAAGATCCGCGGTTACCGACGCACTACTAGAACTTTGATCATGATCGCCAGTAATGGTACTGCTCAAGGTCTGCCCCCGCTCATCGGAAGCTGTTGCGCCGGAGCTCTGCCCCACGCCATCAGAGCTGTCCGTAGACTTTTGGCTCTCTGACCGAGTTACGACCATGGTGAACCCGGAGAAAACAGGACAAGGACCCACCTGTATACAGCTAGTGTCAGTCCAACGCTTTGGGTTGCCGTGTGGTCACTGCTTTCGGTCCGTCGAACGCCTGGACACCATCAGCACATCAGGCTCAGCATCGGTCGTCGCCACTCGAAAAGTCAGCCCTGGTGCCCTTTCTGCTACGCCGGATCTGCGCAGCCTCGCTGGAGTCGCTCCCCGTAGCTGCTTCTCTAGGCCGGTAGCGTCGATTCACGGGGCACCTCGACTTCAAACTTCTTCTTGGTCAGCCTTGGCTCACCGAGGTAGTGTGCCACCCTCCGTGTACATCAGTCCGAGCCGTCGTCGATCTCTCGCCACTCCGCAGGAAGTCGCTGGGCCGATCCTGTTTCGACTGCGCCAGTTATTTTCAAAAGTGCGAAGGCTTGGGGAATCGATGGACTTCCCTATACAGCAGGTGTTCTTGCTGTTTCCTCTGCTGTCTTCGCTCGTGCCGAGTAGTGTTGGTGACCACCGCTGCGTCCGTGGCTCAGCGACACATTGCGGTGCGGAGATGACGACTTCTCTTCTCGGACTGTACACGTTTATTTACACTTTTTACAATTGGCTTATTTACACAAATGTCGTCGGATGCGACATCAAACGTAGAGGGCTAACTGCGACTGGTGAACGATCTGAGGTCAGAGGCTAGCAGCATCAGGCCTTGGCCTCCTGCTACACTTTAGGCCGGAGTCCCTTGAGACCTCCGTCAGCCTAGCCTCCCTCTCGAACAACCCGTCTGCCCTCGACTCTCGTCCGAGCCCAACCTCTTCCCCGAGCCCAACTCTCCAACGCTCACTTTCTTAGCGTTATCCAAAATTCCAGTTTAGTCCGTTGACCAATCAACGTACGCCACTCTGTGGCCAATAACATGCAGTCCTTTAAAATGGGCTGGCCAATCATTGTGCCACATATACCCTCTCCTACGCATGTCCATAAAACACACACACACACACAAAGCACGCACTAAGCGGCGAGTGGTTGCGCACACAAACACATACATCTACAACTTTTCCCTCTCCAAAATCCTGCCACGCAAGCGGCGCCAAGCAGTCGCAAAGACAAACGGCGTCCACGGTTACACTTCCGAAAATACATAAAAACACACACGCGCAAACCTCAGGCCCAAACATTCCGATCCCTGTTCTTGGTCGGTTGCGCGCGGGCAGCGGATTCAAAGGGACACACAGGCGTCTTCCCGGGAAGACATGTCAACAGCGCGTTCTCCCCAGGTCCGTGTTACGCCGCGTTTCGGGATTTATGGCCTCCGCGCCCTCTCCACTCAAACCGGGGGACATAGCAGTTAGCGCTGAACCCACAGCCACTGCGCTTATGCTGTGCGCTCTAACTGCACTGTTCTGCCTCCCTCGCAGCACGGGACGGAGAGAGCCGGCGGCGTCGCCCGCTGCCATGTGTTCTGGGCTCACTTCCGAGAAGCGGCCGTCTGCGCGACCGTCATAAATCTGCCCGCGTTAAGCTGCCCCTTGACCTTGGCCGCCCCTTTGGAATCTCGCTTCCGTGCGAAGCCCGCAAACTTAACCCCCCCCCCCCCCCACCTTCCCTAAAAAAAAATGAATGGGGGGGGGGGGGTGGTCTGGACATGGCGTGAATCGGATGTTTTCCTCAATTTGCTGCACCTGTTCTGCAGTCGACAACATTAACTGAACTGTGATTCATGATTTGTGCACAAAAAATGCATTATGGGTATTCCAAATTATAACTTTGGTAACACTTTTATGCGTTACTGGCACACGTTAAAGAGGCAGAAGTGTTAGGCTGTGACGTTTTGCTACTTCTGTAGCTATGAAATTTCAATGCTTGCTGGTAAGAATTCAGTGTTAACAAATGTGCAGCTATTCTTGTCTTCAGAATTGTACATATGTTACTGCTTCCCCATTGTTCACTGAACTGAATTTCTACTCTGCTGGCATTTGTTTCACTAAATCTTGCTTTGCATTGAGTAAGATGATGTTAAGGGTTAAAGGTTCTGCAAAAGTTTATATGGAGCTTCATCTATGGAATGGTTTTTGAATTGATATTTCATTGTACATTGTTCGAGTTGTTGGAACCTTTTCCGCTGAGTGCTCGGACACTGTGTTATCTATAACCATTCTTCCTCAACTGTGCTACATTTGCCTTTCACCACAGAATTTAAGCTTCGTTTGAGCAAAGTTATTGAGAAATGATCTTAACAGGGAAAATTGCTTTTCCGGTTCTACCTACAGAGCGCTGCTAAAGGGGCGAGTTTCTGACCTAGTTTCCGTGGCATGCCTGTAACGTTGTTGGCTCCAACCACACACAGGTTATCAAAGGAAAAGTTTGTGGCGACATCAACATTTGCGTGCAAGATGTCGAGGATTGACGAGCATCTGTTGCCAAAGCTGCAATCTCGGATACAGAACTGTCAATTGTGTGTCAAAAGTTGTTAAGGTAGGTTGACTTTTTTAAAACAGAATGTCTTGTTTATGGGTGTTGCTAAGAGAGAGTTGCCTACAACATTTTTCAGTAGATCGTTGCTTGAAATTATAGTTTGGCAAATATATATAAACATGCCATTGCCAGGTTACTGGAAAGGAGGAATCCAGAAGTACTTTTTAAAAATGTTGTTGTAAAGAAATAAAGTCGTGCTTCTTTCCGATCAAAGCTGTCCATAAGACGAGTTGTCCATAATATGCAAAGAAAAGTATTTATAAAAACATGCTAAAATTATGATCTGCTTTTGTTGACAGCGTTGGGCGCTTAAGTTGAAGCTATTCATAACTTGGGAAACTACGAGCCTAATATCCCAGACACCTTTAAGCTTGAAATAAACTGCAGTTGCACTTAACGCATCTAGCGGTGTAGATATGCCTTATGACATCGTGTGAATAAATGAGTTTCTACTACAGCTGCTCACATTCCACGAACTGCTGCTACATGATCCAGCACCTATTTGGCTGTAAGCTGCTTAACTTGTCTTTCTGCTCTGCACAAGCTGCAGATGGGATTTTCTTCCCAGCTCTTCATGCAAAGTGGAAAATGACAGTGCGCATCGGCTATCGAGGCAAATTTGCTCTGTAAACATGAAACCAGGAAAGAAAAGGGACGTTACTTAGTGATTTGCACTGCCCAATTTCAGTCAAGTGGTATGCACTCAAAGTGCAAAAATCAAGCAGCAGAATGAAACAGAGAATTGGCTCTCATTTTTGTCCATATTGACGCGACAAAACTACATGGGCCCTAATAGGGTCTGTGCATTTTTTCCTTGTCTATTGTCCGAACAGCGAGCTTTCATGTTAACGAGCCAGAAGCACGTGAAAAAGGATTGGTTTTCAGAAATATTGTCAATAATACAAGTGGTCCATTAACGAGGCACAACTGTATTGGTGGTTTGAAGAGGTGGACTGCTGGCTGCAGTGACTGTTATTGCCAACTTTGGTAATGAACTGAATGATGAGATGTGTGAAAACCTCACGTTATTAATGCTCATCATAGGTTATTCAGTCTATTATTGTCAATTTATAAAGTCAAGCGTTTTATGACATTAGACAAACCTAGCACACATTTTTGCAAATTTCTTGTAGGCCTTTTAAAATATAGAAATGTGATTACCACAAATATTTAACGCTGCATTCTACACCCTGCCGCAGTGGATGAATAATTCGGGTCCTTGAATATCCCCGGGCAGACCCAGGATCAATCCTGGCTGCGACGCCACATTTTAATGGGAGCGACATAAAAGGCTCCTGTGGGCTGTGCAATGTCAGGCCAAGTAAAGAACTTAATGCGGTCGCAGTTATGTGGAGCGCTTTACTATGGCGTCTCTGATAGCCTGAGCCACTTTGGGACACAGAACCGTGCAAAATGTTTAGACATACCTTTTGTGAAACAAGAATGAATGCACAAAAATTAGAAAAGCACAGAATCATAATAGAATCATAATGTTCGATGGCACCCAAAAGGAATTATGTTAAAAATGTTTTTCTTTTTGCAAGATTCATTATATGTATAGTCATTTAAGCATCAAAAGCATGCTGCATTGTATTAGCCATGTTTTAAATGGAGTACCTATGGTGGGACATCTTTTTATACACACTGCTGCGTTTAGAAACTTTAGCATTGGATACTCTGAGGTATCTTTTGAAAGAACACCTGAATTTTTCAGATGTCATTTCTGAGCTCTGTACAGCTTACAGGTCTAGAATGCCCATATTGTGCCCCAGTTTTACTGCCCTTTAAGTTTCCTGCGTGGGAGCAGGTTTGGAAGAGCATTGTTGAAGAAACAGCAGCTGTCTTCATGCTTGCATGCCAGAGTCTGAGTCTGTGTTGCTGACTGCTTCCCTTTTGAAATGTACCACCTGTCAGGGCAGCTGGAAATGAAGCAGCTGATGCAATAAAAGACAACTTGCAAAGTTTGGTTCCACAGCAACTAATTTTTGTGTGAGGTTGTTGATAGACCACTGGCACTCCTGAAGAGCAGCAGCCTTGTCACGACAAATGTCATGATTTTACTGCAGTACAAATTTCATATTACACGAAAATCTTGACAAATGTCATGTATCTTTTTTTTGACAGGGAGTGGCGCAAAGGAGGCAATGCATTGAAGACTCACTGCTGCATGGCATGCATTAGCAAAACCTTTTTAAAGCCTGTAAAGAAGGTGCGCTTTATACACCCAAAAATACAGTAGTTCTGGGTGTAGTTTATAATGCACTCATTATTGCATACTTCATGATGTGTTGAAATCTAGCTCTTTGGTGAGATTTCCCATTCACAGATGTGCAATGCAAGAATGCCCAAGAAATCTGTACATGTAAAATTACTATAATTCAGGTGGTCAAATGTCTGCATATATGTTTCTTTGGTATCAGGGACATACTTCATAAAATATACACCCGCCCCCCCCCCCCCCCCCCTTTATGGGTAGGGTAGCTTGGGTTATATGATAACAGATTTCTGAAAAAGTGAGAATAGGACAGACAAGGATACATGTGAAGCTGCAATCAAAATGAGAGGCACTACAATTTAGGACTTTCTTGGGTCAAGCTTATTGCATTTTTTCAAGATTAAGATTCTAGTTTGGTATTCTCACTTTCCATTGTGTCCCTAGTTAGCTGTTTTCAAAGAAAAAGTGGGAAATGCACTTCGAATGTAAGAGAGCAATAGCTGAGATAGCATAGTTTTTTCATAACCTTTTGAATATTGTGCTGAAAAAAAGCTCTTCAGATAAAAAACTTTCTCAAATAGATGCGTTCTTAAGTGTGCATTTCATTTTTATTACTGGACCTTTTGCATATCTAATAAGTTAAGGTTTGAGAATGCTGTCATTCTTAAATATGTATTGAGTATTATAAACATCAGGAAATAAATGCCTTCTAATGTGTAAATTTGTTCACTCAGTGAGGGGAACCTGGGGAAGTAGGTACTTAGCTAAATGCAACTAATAAAAACTGCGGTTTAACTACAGATGAAGCAGAAAAAACAATTTTTGTGTTGTGTTGTTGCTTTGGAATAATGAGGAGGACATTGCAGCATACAAATATGGATTGTGTGAGCTTAGATTTTCATGTTTTTTATGCCTCTGAATTATGGACGCCCCCCATGGCATATATGGCTGGAGGTGCTGTGTAAGTTTGTCATGACAACGATTAGGTGAAGCCTCCTAGGGTGGGATGTAATTTTGCACTCAGATCCTTGACATGCCATTCTTGTTTTCAAAGTATAGAAAAGGTCTTTGCACTTAAATTTAGCTTCCTAGGATTCATTTTTTTTGCTAATTCTTGATGCACAATAATTGTTGCATGAGGTGGAGAGAAAGCTATGACTTAAATTGCTGTATTTGTGCAATTGATTAGAAAAAAAAAAGGGCACTTAGTTGAGCTCAGAAACATTCAACATTAGTGCCTCTGTTTCTGTATTTAAAAATGCATTAGCTCTCTCTTCATCGGCTGCCTTCGATCTGAGGTATGTGAGAGGCATTGTGTGGAATGCAGGAAGTGTTATCAAACTGAAACGGTACCTATTATTTTCTTCCACTGCAGCATCTGTGCCTAGCAATGGATGTCCCTGGGATGAGTGCCTGTGCCTGCTTGCTGCCACCCAGAGGAGCAAGCTGTATTCCTGGCTGTGCACTGCATTGCAGTCCTTCTTGACCTTGCCGTAAAGCAATGCAGGCTTCAGTGGAGGCCAAGGCAAGTGCTTTATTCTTGGGCATCTGTAGGCGATGCTAATGGTGCACTTTGGAGCTTGTGTCCGCTTGTTCTCCACCTAGAGCGAAGTCAAGGTGCCACCAAAGTGGTCGTAAAATATTTTTGGCCAGCTTGGCCCATATCATCTTTGTGTAAAACAGATGAAATGCCAAAAAAAGAATTAACTCCTAAATAAAACAACTTTATGGCCTGGCTAGTTTACTTTATATGAGGTGGTTATTTCCACCGCTTGCACTCCTCGCAAAATACTGTGCTGCTTATTTATCAACTAATAGTCAAAGTGCACGACTCACATAAAGCCTCCTTTTTTTTAAACGCTCACTGAGCTGTTTGTAATTTGATATCAAGTACAGTCTCCCCTTGACCCAGATTTCTCTATCGCTCACTGGCAGATGCTGGACATCAGCGCTTGCACCGGGGTATCCCAAGTCCGACAGTGTCGGCTGGAGACTGTTACTTGCCGATGCCGCTGCTACCTCCCCCTCGCTGCTGTCAGATTCATCTCTAAAGATGACACTTATGCAGATGCTGTCTACAAAACAATGAAAGTGAAGAGGCTCGGCAAGCTACTATTGTATTATTGGTAGTGTGCCTTTCATGCTACTCATGCCTTCGTGGACAAAAAAACCTGCTACCAACCCATCAAAAACAGTGTTGGTGCACTCACAGTCTGTTTCGTATAGCAGTCATTCTCCTTCTTCGATTGTATGAAATCTGCTATCTTCAAGGACGGGGACCACTTATCACTCCATGTTATTCTCATCAACACACTTGTCGTCTGGTGTCGTCTGCTAGACACTTCGTGCACGATGTGAACCAAGTTCGCTGGGCATGCAAAGAACTTGTGGCTCAAAAGGCCTACATGATGTGAAATTGAGGATGGCATTGCAGGCAAGAAAGTGCAGCAAAATCCAGGAGACCTCATGCCAGAGAAAGGTGTTGGGTCCCAACCTGGAAAGCACCAAGTGCTACTCTAACCATGCTGAGTTTGCCATGAAAAGAAACAACTGCAAGCATTCCTGACTGTGACATCCAAAAAGAAATCTAGCCAGCTATTTTCTCTCGGCCATTTTTGGATTGGATGCACTGTACAGTATATGCATGAACACAGCCAATGTGGACAAAAGATTAGAAGCAAAGATTACCACGCATTTGGTCAGAATGTGTCCTAGCTGAGTTATTTTTTTTCGCCGAAATAACTACCGCATATTGGTGTGCTAGCGGATGATAGAGCAGATAGGTGGCGCCAAAAAAAACGAACATAGTGCGGCAGTATTGTTGCCTCCCCTTTTCTCTCTAACTGGTATGTATGCCATAAATGCATTAGTACACTGGCAATGCATCAACTTAGTCTTCAGTCATCTGTTTTGAGTAAATAGTCTCGCAGTCATGACTTGATTCGTACTGCCTTTATGTGCACCTTTACGAATGCATCTTTTGAAAGTATTTTTTTCCTTACCTGTATACAGTCAAACCTGGATATATATTGCACTCTAAGGGGACCGCGATATAGTTTCATATATATATAATTAGATATGCAGAAATTGGCTTGAGACACCACTTGCAATTGCGAAAAATAACATTTTTGCCGTGTAATCAGCCCACTGGAACAATGAACCCACCCTCCATTTTTGCTGCTGAAAATTTAAAAGAAAACCGTTACTCTGTGGCGCGATCCTTTGTTTCGGCCGTCGCATCCACATCTCATTTATTCTTAGCGCGCCAGGATGCTGCACAGCGATAACGTCAGGGCCTGTTTATCTTCTGACTATACTTTTGATAGCTCCTGCAGTGGCTGGGAGAAAGCTTGGTAGAGTGCCCATGATGCCTTGATTGCACAAGCCCAGGTGCGTTTTACCCGTCGCGCTTGGAGTGGGCGTAGTCTACCTCAACAAAATCATTGGAAAGCGGAATAGCTGCAAATGCTGTTTGAAGTGACTATTCTTAAAAACCGCTGTCGAGATCGCACCTGACCCCGTGCTTTCGTAGATTCATAGATGAATGGATTGACGGCTCTTGAAAAAAAAAAAAATCTGCTTCATAATGGCTGCAGCAGCCATAGCTTACGCTATGCCGCACGTTCAGCACGACGACAAGGATAGACGACTCTTGCAAAAAAAAAATCTGCTGCTTCCTAACGTTCGTTGCCGCCATAGCTTACTCTGCACCGCACGTTCAGCACGATGGCAAGAATTGACTTAAAAAACAAAAAACACACACGAAGAACATATCTGTTGCTTCTTAATGACTGCAGCCGCTATAGCATAACTACGCCCCACGCTCAGCACTACAGCAAGAATAGATTACTCTCGACTCATGCAAAAAAAGAAAAAATGTGCTGCGTCCTAATATCTTTTGCTGCCATAGCTTACTCTATGGCGCGCATTCAGCACAACGGCAGGAATGGACTCTCGCAACAACAAAAACAATACAAAAAATCAAAACAAATTTGTCGCTTCTTAACGCCCGCAGCCTCCGTAGCTTAAGCTACGCTGCACGTTCAGCACGACACAAGACGCGCATTGCACGTCACCTGCTGCGAGAGTAGGTTCACAACACACACTAGAGAAAGCGTCCGACGTTCCATCTGCCACGGGCTGAGCTTGTCGGCGCATGCGTAGTGCGTGCTGCTGAGAATGAAGACTGGGAAAGAAAGAGGAAGGGTAGAAAGCCCGGCAGGAGAATGTGTACATCCTTGCTCTTCAGTCCGTTGCATCGTTTCCCCTCCTCCGAAAACCTATGCTTCATTGGCTGCGTCTGCTCCATGCCGGCTGCTTCAATATCTGTTCCCTCTCGTTCCTTCACATGCATGGCTTGCTAACATCACATGCTGGCGTGCAGCAAACGATCACCCTAGATGCACGTGCCTTTGAGGGAAGGGCACGGCGTTGCTCTAGACCAGCCGTCGTCGAACTATTCTCTCTCATTTCTTCCTCACATAGCTTGAGAACGTCGTGCGGCAAACGGCCGAGGGTGATGTGATATTCTTTGGGAAAGGTGCACCTTCCAATATGTGGTGCGGAGTTCGATTTATTGAACGACCGGAGCAAGTGGAGTTAGCGTGAAAGGTTAGCATGAAAGAGGCTCAGCACGGCAGAATTCCTGGATGTTGAATTTTATAACATCAGAATGGCAAGATTGTAAAAATTCACCGCTGTAGTGTCCTAGTGGTATAATCATCCACTTCGCTTGCAGAAGGTCCGTGGTTCAATCCCCAGAGTCACCAGTTACCCAGCTGAGGTACAGTTGAGTGCAAGCTTTCCCATGGCAGGTGCTTGACTTGACTGTGTTGAAGTGCTTGGTAAATGAGTTTTGTTCTCACCTTGAGTAACAGAATAAATACCTTGTGCCATGGTACTCTTTGGCCAAAGCTGCCTTTGTGACTTAAGAATTAATTATTACCTAGAAAGAAGACAACCGTGAGAGAGCAAAGCAGGTTTTCCTGTTCAATATATCGGTTTCAACCCAGTTAGCTTAGCCCTTGTCGACATTGCGTCATTATAGCTTATGAATTAAACCTGATCAGTATGTTTAAACAGGAAAAATTGAATGGAAAAGCGTTCGTCTCAAATGTTTTAATCTTTAAAAATGCGGCTGTTCACTGTGGTCCATTTGTGAGTTAACACCCTCCCTTCTTAAAACTCTCAATTACCACATCTTGGTGCAAGGTGAGAGCAGTTCTCTTACTAGGTATTGCAGAATACAGTCCAGATCAGAGTTATCATTAGCAGGGAACCAACTTTGCAAGCATCCATGTGTCAATGGCATTGGCAAAAGTAAATATGTCTTGACATCTTTTTAAATGTTTTGCTCTTGTAAACCTGCCCCTTCCCCCCCCCTTACCCTCCTGATAACCTTCCCCTTATGCACTCCGAAAAATTAGGTGGGGCTTAGTTTTCGTTAATCCCAGTAGGTTTCGAAAGTATTAATAGCATGGCTATGCTATAGTTTAGCTCGTAATGTAGCCAATTGTGGTGTACCATGTTGACCGTACGATTAACACAGGACATGCATTGGAGTAGGATACATGAGCTAGCTTACCAGTGTCAAGCAGTCTTTATGCAATAGGCGATCACACGCCGAGCACACACTTCCGAAGGGGTTATTTGTGAATCGTCTATGAAATTGATGAGTAGCCGAGTCAAATTGACTAACTCTTCTCGCATACTTTGAACGTCGTTGCTCTTCCCAGTCCCTCATTGACACAGTGAAACCAGCCTTCACAAGTGACAGTTCCAGTCTCTCTTTCAAACATACAGCTCGTTCTTGCGACATCTCTTCTGCACGCCATTTCTCCGGGTCTCGTTATACTTTACCTGTCGAGCAGCACGACCAACACGCTCCTTTTCAAGCCGTTGTTGCTGTTCTTCTGTTTCCTGAACACGTCATTGCCGTGTTGTTGCATTCCAACATTCCTGACTGCTGCGTGAACACGTCGACAAATTCTTCACTGTTCAAAGCATCCATTACAGTGTCGTTTTCCTCCTCTTTCTTTCAACTTTGAGAGAAGAGGTGACAGCAGCGCCTCCACTCGGTAGCAGCGCGGCTCCAGCTACAGCGCGCCGTGCCTACCGATCGCCGCCGCCACCCGACGACTAGACTTTGTAGCCCATCTCTTGCGGCTGGTATGACTTCACAGCCATCACGTGCCTACCGACCGTGGCTACGCGAAGGGTTGAATAATGGGAGTCACGGCCGGTCTCGAGGGAGAGCGCGCGCTCTTCCTTACAGCCTTCTCAATCACCGCGGGAACAATATGAAAGTTTCTCCTTGAATTTTCTCTCCCCCGCCACAAGGGGCGCAACCTGCTCACTGTTCGCTCCGCGTCTGCTTCAGCGGCGGTGGGCGGATTTTGCCTGGTTTCGCGCTGTTGCTCGCGGGTTTCGTCGTGAGTGCAGCCCGGAAATGAAAGGAGGAGGATTAAACAACTTTATTCAATGCATTGCTAAGCGTCAAGATTGTCCTGGGCCAGGGTCACCAAGGCCAACTGATCATTCAGCTGTTCAGACGCTAACCAAGCCCGCCACGTGGGGGGAGGAGGGGGTGGAAAGTGGGGTAATCGAAATGAAAGAACACGTAAGGTAGATGCTGCAGCGGCATGTCGTCAGCGTACTTACAGACATGAACGGATATAAAAAAAGAGTCGTTCAGCAAACATTCGACAAGCATGACATACATCTTGGCACAGTAGCTGCTTTTGTCCATTTTAGTCCGAATTTTTCCCAAGCCTGTACAAGAGTAAGAATAACAGAAAAACTGAATGAGCAGTGATCACATCGAAGCTTCTTCAAGGTTAACATGACAGCAACTCGTCTGCAGCAACAAAACCGCCTTTCAGCGCTAGATGCGATACCATCCATGTAGCACCAAAGATGAAATTAATTTCATAAAAATGTGATGTAAATTTCAAAATGCTTGCATGATGTAAAGTATTAGTATAACAGTCAAAGTAAACATTGTATCGTTGAGTTTTAAATGTTACTACAATTCATATTAGCCAATGTGTTGTATATTCAAATAAACATTTTTAATGAAATTTTTACAGAATAATAACCTTATTATGAAAACAATAAAGTATGGTTTGATATTCATGACACTACTTGTGCTGGAAGTAGTAAAAAGAGGCCAATAAATGAAAAAGGTGATACCCGATGCAGTTACTTACAAATGAGTTCACCTGCTATATCGAGGCTCTCTTGGTGAAAATAAGGCTAATAACGACATGCTACATGCAAGGGCCGTAACAGCTAGCGGCACTTGACTACATTGTCAAGACGGAAATTTCATCTGAGAGCAAAATCAAGGCACTTTCTTTTTGCGTCGATGCCAAAAAAAAAAAAAAAGTCATTTCTGCTGTGCCGCATCAGTAATCGAGGAACTGAAGGAAGTGATGGCATCTCCTGCCATCCCATTACCCGCTGTCACATATTCCAGTTTACCTTTAAGTCGCTAGATGTACAATTAAGTTAATCAACTTCGGGTGTCACGCTTGCGCTATTCTTCTTGAAACTAGCGAAAAATAGCAGCTCCATGTACTAGTGCCCGCAAAATAAAGCGGAGTGCGAGTTTGGGGGAAAAGTGGTCTCCTTCGTCCGGGCTGCTGAAGGCGAACACCAAATGTGTTAAGCTGAACATCCGGGTGACCCACACGCATTCAATCTATACACATGCGCATCCGCTTGCAGGGCGCACCACGAAATGAAATTTTGGTCGTATGTCTGCTCTGTTTTATTCTGGGGGTACTAGTACACTCTTCTACGAGGAGAATATTCTAGTGGGCTGCGTTATCCGAAACCAGAGCTTGTTGCCCTATTGGACAAGCTTTAAAAAAAAAAAAAAAAAAGCTGCCGTACGCCTACGCTGGACAGGCCGCCATTGGAAACTGACCCTGGCAACGTTTAATGCTAGAACCCTAGCTAGTGAAGCTAGTTTAGCTGTGCTCTTAAAGGAACTAGAAGGTATGAAATGGGATGTCATATGGCTTAGTGAGGTTAGGAGGCCGAATGAGGCATATACTGTACTGAAGGATGGGCATGTACTGTGTTATCGAGGTTTACCGGACAGGCGACAACTCGGAGTAGGTTTCCTTGTCATAAGTATATAGCGGGTAATATCGATGAATTCTATAGTATTAATGAGAGGGTGGCAGGCATCGTAATTAGGCTTAATAAGCGGTATAAACTGAAGGTTGTACAGGCCTATGCACCTACATGTAGTTATGATTACCAGGCAGTCGAAAGCTTCTACGAAGATGTAGAATCGGCAATGCGAAAAGTAAAGACGCAGTATACTGTACTAATGGGCGACTTCAATGCCAAGGTAGGGAAAACGCAGGCAGGAGACAAGGCAGTAGGTGACTATGGCATTGGTTCTAGGAATAGCAGGGGGAAGTTACTAGTTGAGTTTGCAGAGCGCAATAACTTACGAATCATGAATACCTTCTTCAGCAAACGGAGGAACCGGAAATGGACATGGAAAAGTCCGAACGGGGAGGCTAAAAATGAAATCGACTTCATAATGTGTTCAACCCCCGCCATTATGCAAGATGTTGAGGTAATCGGGAAAGTGACCACAGGATGGTGAGGTCCCGAATTAGCCTAAATCTGAAGAAGGAACGCAACAGATTAGTAAGAAAGAAACCCATCAACGAATTAGCGGTGAGGGGGAGGGCAGAAGAGTTCAGGATCTCGCTACAGAATAGGTATTCAGCTCTAACCAAGGATGGCGACATTACCCTAGAAGCAAGGAACAATAATTTCAGAGATATCATTACTGAGTGCGCGGTAGAAGTAGGCGGTAGGACAGTTAGGGAGGATACCAGTAAGCTGTCTAAGGAGACGAAAGATTTGATTAAGAAACGCCAGAGAATGAAAGCTTCCAATCCAACAGACCGGATCGAATTGGCCGAGATATCAAAGCTAATCAATAAGCGCAAGGTGGCCGATGTAAGGAAGTATAACGTGGAGAAAATTGAGCATGCTGTAAAGAACGGGGGAAGCCTTAAAGCGGTAAAAAAGAAATTGGGCATAGGCGAAAACCAGATGTATGCGATAAGGGACAAGGCGGGCAACGTCATCAAGAATATGGATAAGATAGTCAAAGTAGCCGAGGAGTTCTATACAAATCTCTACAGTAGCCAAAGTAGTCAGGACCGTAATGAGATTGGCGGTAGGGAAAAACATTCAGACGTTCCACCAGTGACGAAAGACGAGGTCAAGAAAGCATTAGAAACTATGAAAAGGGGGAAATCAGCTGGAGAGGATCAGATAACTACGGATTTGCTGAAGGACGGGGGGGATATCGTGTTAGAAAAACTGGCCACCATGTATACGCAGTGCCTGGTGTCATCGACGGTACCGGAACCACGGAAGAATGCAAACATTATCCTCATTCATAAGAAAGGGGACTCTAAGGACCTTAAGAATTACAGACCAATCAGCTTACTGTCTGTTACGTATAAGGTATTTACTAAGGTAATCGCTAATAGAATCAGGACAACCTTAGACTGCAGTCAAGCAAAGGATCAAGCAGGGTTTCGGAAACGGTACTCTACTATCGATCATATCCATACTATCAATCATGTGATAGAAAAATGCTCGGAATATAACCAGCCCATATACATAGCATTCATTGATTACGAAAAAGCATTTGACTCAGTTGAAACCTCGGCGGTGATGCAGGCATTGCGAAATCAGGGGGTAGACGAGCCGTACGTGAAAGTGCTGGAAGATATATACAGTGGCTGCACAGCAACCATAGTTCTGCATAAAGAAAGTAACAAAATTCCCATAAAGAAAGGTGTTAGGCAAGGAGACACAATCTCCCCAGTACTATTCACAGCTTGCTTAGAGGAAGTATTCAGAGACTTGGAATGGGAGCAGTTAGGGATAAGGGTAGATGGACAATACCTCAATAATCTGCGATTTGCTGATGACATTGCCTTGCTAAGCAACTCGGGAGATGAACTACAAATAATGATTGATGACCTAGACAGGAAAAGTACAAAGGTAGGCTTGAAAATCAATATGCAGAAGACTAAGGTAATGTTCAACAGCCTCGGGAAGGAACAGCAGTTTACATTAGGTAGCGAAGTACTGGAAGTAGTAGGCGAATATGTGTACTTAGGACAGGTAATAACCGCAGATCCGGACCATGAAAAGGAAATAACGAGAAGAATAAGATTGGGATGGAGCGCATTTGGCAAGCACTCGCAGATTATGTCTAGCAGCTTACCGGTATCGCTAAAAAGGAAAGTATATAACAGTTGCATCTTACCTGCACTCACCTATGCCGCTGAAACGTGGAGGCTAACCAATAGAGTTCTACTTAAGTTGAGGACAACCCAGAGGGCTATGGAGCGAAAAATGTTAGGGGTAACATTAAGAGATCGGAAGCGTGCAGAGTGGGTCAGAGAAATAACTCAAGTTACCGACATTGTAGTGGAAATTAAGAAGAAGAAATGGACATGGGCAGGACATGTAGTGCGAAGAGAGGTTAACCGATGGTCGCTTAGGGTAACAAACTGGATTCCAAGGGAAGGAAAGCGTAGCAGGGGGCGGCAGAAAGTTAGGTGGGCGGATGAGATTAAGTTCGCAAGGGTTAAGTGGATGCAGCTAGCAGAGAACCGGGTTAAGTGGAGAAATATGGGAGAGGCCTTTGCCCTGCAGTGGGTATAGTCAGGCTGATGATGATGATGATGATGACGCCTACTACACACGAATGTTCTCGAAGTACTCAAGATCCTGATTCAATCAGCATTTGAGCATTCAGCACTGAGTTGCCTGAAAGGAATTGACAACAACCATGTTAATAAATCCGCTTCTTTGAGATTTGAAAAATTTCTCAGAATTCTTCTCAATTAATTATGCAGTAAAAGCTCGTGAATTCAAACTCGAAGGGGCCGAGAAAATTGTTCGAATTAAGCTGAGTTAGAATTAACAGTCAGGCACTGGAATGAGCGCCATCGTGGCCCACCATGCTGGCCGAGCCCACATGTTGACTTTTACCATGAGTAAAGAGGGCTAGGCGCTACTGCACGTTTACAGAGGGCAATTTCGATAATTTCTGCAATCGAGCCGCAACGGCGAATGAACGGGACTAATCGGTCAGTCATGCGCCGCAAACAAGAACCGGAATGCATTCGTGTGAGTAGCGAGCTTCAAAACATGTTTATTTACATGGAAAAATATTCGGTAATGTGCGTTTGCTTGCGTTTCTTGTGCCGCGACTCCACAAGCATCGACTGCAGCTTGCCCAAGAGTTCCAGCGCAGGATCTGAATTCTCATCGGCAGAGCAGTATCGTGCAGCGAGATCGAGCGCCGACGCTACTTCACATGCACTGGGGGGTAGCACCGGATCGTCACCTTCGTCGGTCTCATCGCTTTCAGCCGGGTTCGCCACCCGTGAGCCCTGTGGAGCACATGCAGCCGCGATTATATCCTCATCACTCAAGGGCCCAGATGTTTCCACACCGTTGTCAACGTCAACGTAGGCTTCAAAGGCGACACCCTCCGACAAAGCCGCGTAGCCACGATCGAGCACGACGGAGTCATCATCAGACGAAGCCTCCGCTACCTCCGCGCTGCATGCTTTTGGGGCGTCACCGAAGCCACACTTGCGGAAACAATTTTTGATGGTTTCTGGCTTGACGGTATTCCACGATGATGCCAGCATGTGGACAGCTCCAAGCAAATCGATGTCGTAGGACTTGCCACTGTCCAAACAAAGAAGTCTCTCTAGGAGATGGCGCCTGTAAAGCGTTTTTAAGTTCTGAATAACTCCGAGATCCATAGGCTGGAGCACAAAAGTCGTGTTTTTAGGCAAAAATTCCAAGCGGATTGCTGTCAGTCCACTCACGTCACAATGAGTTGTACAGTTGTCCACGAACATGAGAACATTCCTGTTCTGTGCAGCGAATTTCCTGTCTAGCTTGCGCAGCCAGTCGGTGAAAATTTCCCGTGTCATCCACGACTTTTTGTTTGCGGTGTAACCAACAGGAAGCGTCTTGATGCCTTTAAAACAGCGAGGCTTCTCTGCCTTGCGATCACCAGCAAGGGGCACCGTTCTGTGCCCGTCGCATTTGCGCATATCATGACGGTGATTCTTTCTTTGCTTCTCTTTCCGCCAGCACACGTGTCGCCTTTGTAAGTGACAGTCTTGTTGGGGAGCAATTTGAAATACAGCACCGTCTCGTCAGCATTAAATACATCGCTGAGCGCATAATCAGCGAGGAGTTCCTTCAGTTCACTGGAGACCCACTGTTAACAAGTTTCCTTGTCGACTTCATCTGACTCCCCACAAACGTTTCTAAATGTCAGCCCGTGACACGCCTTGAAACATGACAGCCAGCCTTCCGACGCGCCGAACTCGCTGATGCCCATTTGGCTGGCAAAGACTGCAGCCTTCGCAGCAATTATGGGCCCGCTTAACGGAATGTTCCGGCTGCGAACTTCTTTTATCCATGCCATTACGGCACTCTCCACTTCGGGATGGGCCGACGTCTGTAGCCTTTTGCGAGAGGGCTCCATAACATCTTTACGAAAGGCAGCACTGATCGATTCCTTGTTCCTGAGATACGTTGACAGCGTGCTCTTCTTGATGTCGTACTTTTTGGCTATATCTGTCTTGGATAGGACACCACGTTCCACCTCACTCAAAATCTCCATTTTCGTCTTGAGGTCCTTTGCCGTGTATTTACCGCGGTTTGCCATGGCTGTCACAATCGATGAGTCGTCACTGGTAAAGCGGTGAGGCAACGAAAACGGTAAAACTTGGACCACCGCGGCACGAACAAATGCACGACACCGACAACTGCGTTGTGCACACAACATGACCGCAGGACAAAAAGAAAAAAGGCTTGTCAAAAGCGCACCCAGCAACCGCGGTGCAGCCAAAACCTGCAACGGCTTGCGCCGGATCGTTGGTGTGATGGAGCCTGGCAGCACCCAGCAGCGAAAACCTGCTACGGCATGCACCGGAATGCTCGCTGTGACTGTCGAGTGCGCACCTCGTCTCACGCGCTCGAGCAGATTTGAAACATTGTTTTTTGCGTCTTTAGTAATCTTTCTGCGCGTTGTACACGGTATGGGCCGACTTCTGTCTGCGAGGAGCTGTGTGAGCCACGGGCTCCTAGTTCGAATTAACCGTTGTGGATACTGGCATGCTCGAATTATCGGGCGTTTTCTCCTATTGAAATACATAGGGCCATGCCGGGACCCGAGCGTCAGTTCGAATTAACCGTAAGTTCGAATTAAGAGTTCGAATTAGCGAGGTTTTACTGTACCAGGAAGGTGACAGAGAAGAACGAAATGCCAACTCCTTATGTGCACAAGCCATACAGGAAGATTTTGAGACTGAATTTTCTGGACGCAGGTCGCATATTGATGAATTGATGAATATGTAGTGCAATTGTAACTTTGAAGGATAATCGTTTTATTGTTTGCCGCTCTTTTCAATTCTGCATAACTGTTTATGCCCGTTTCTTTGATTAAAAGTGGTCGCGAGACTACATATACATCTTCGGTCTTTCAACCGACTGATATGTTTTGAACGAAGCTAGAACAGCCCACTCCACTAGACAAGTGAAATTTTTACTATATGAGTAAATTTTTGTTGTTTACTCTGAATCTGAGACGCGCCATGAATTTTCACCGGTGCCTTTTCTGATCTAAACGAAAACTCTAATGGTTGACAGAATCTCCACCCAACAGTTCACCATGCACTCATGTCAGGCCGCGCTACACCTGCTTAAAGCATTCAAAGGCAGATTGCATAGCCTGGTAAATTCATTTTTGTACAAAACTTAGGAGCAAAAAATGTTGAAGTGTACCCGAAGCTTCATTCGACCCTGCACGGCCGCACTGACGAAGGCGCGCGCATGCATGAATGGATTGTTGACTGTATATTATTCCTCGTGCATGATAAATATTTGATGCTGATTGCTACTGCCTTTGTATAAACCACAAGGGGCGAAATGTCATGACCTGCCGGTTGCAACTGACGCGAGCGGAGCTAAGAGCGAGCGCACGTTTCCCTTGCGCGTGAACGGCGGTAGCGGAGGAGCAGCAGTGGGGCAGTGGCGACCCCACCGAGGCGCAGCGGGCGGTGGAAACAGACCCCATTGGAGAGGCTGTAAGAGAAGAGAAGCGCGCTCTCCCTCAAGACCGGCCGTGTGGGAGTAGTATTGCTTGCGCAATGAAAACCAGCTGTATTTCTCCTCCTTCTCTCACCCTGCCCTGATAGCCAGCTTTTACATTATTACAGTTTCTTTCAGTTATTTTTCCCATTATGCCATTACACTGCAGAGAAGCTATCACAGTGGGAGCTTGCAGCTGCATTTCAGACCCGTATGCTGAATGCTCAGAGTGTGGGCAGCTCTTGTATTTGTACATGTCTGTTTGGTCACTAAACATATATGACAAGCATGTGTTGAAATTTTGAAATTGTTATCTAGAAAGCAATAACTGGAAGAAATACCTTGTAAATATGAGTTTTGATATTTCCCATGATTTTAACCTGTGAACTGGGAAATGAGCCAGAAATGTAACAAAGGTTTCATGGTAGTCATCTGCAGAACTGTATTGTAACTAAGTGGTATCTTATGCACACTAATTTGCTTATGTATTGGCACCTATTCCTTTTGTGACCAGCTAAGTTTCAGCCAGTAATGTTCCAGAATTTCACTGGCTTTCATAAAGGTTATAGTTTTGGTGATGGGAGCCATGAAATGAGTGCAGTGTGGCAGAATCAAATGTTCAGTCGTTGACTCCATTTTGTTTACATTTATGAAAATAACTTTAGTGTTGATGATTTTTTGTTATCTTGACCAACAGTTTGGTCTTTCAAATACCTGCAGTACAGTATTTCTTCTGTTTGGTTTTGCATATATTGTGCTTTCTTTTCCAGGGTGTGGTGCAAGAATTTCCTATGCTGCTTCAATGCCACGATGTTCATCCGGAAAGCACTGGTGACAGCCTAGGAGCTGCTTCTCAACACATTCATCATGGTGAGCAACACCTTGTGTGTTGTTCCTGAAAGTTTTGCAGATCCACCTTTGGGTGCATGCTGCTTTTCTTGACATGCTGCTTACAGAGCACAAAAGTTTGATGTTCATGATGAATCATTCGATATGCGACACTAAATATTTTCTTTGTCCGGTGCAAGAAATTGACCTGCATTTGCATTTTTAGGCTATTCTTCACTGAGGATCCTGTCGTGGTCCTTAGCAGCACATTATTGAGCACATATGGCCTTTTTGTTGCCTAAAAGCAGCCATAGGGAGCTGTGGTGTTGAGGTATGTTAGATATTCTAAAGAAATGAGACAGCAGATACGAAGCATGCAAGAAATGTGTGCATTTCTCAGAATTAATGTGCGCTGAAGCTTAAATGCACTTTTTGCCAAGTCACAAAGTGTAAAGAACCAAAGAGCCATCACGTGCAAAGCTGACATCATCCTTGTAGGTGGGCAGTTCAGAGGGGTAGAGTTTATCCTAGTGATGCAAGTAGATCACAGTATTCCATTGCAGTCAACTTCAATGGTTTTGGTCATGAAATTGCTGATCAGTGAATTCTGAGAAAACTCTGTAAAAGCCATTCCTTCTCCGTATTGGTTGCCACTGCAAGCATCATGTAGATTGGAGGATTTAATGTTGGTGCTGCCAGTAATGTTTATGCTGGGTGATTCCGAGAGAGATCAAACTGCCTAATGATTTTATGTTTTGAATTTATTTTGTTTTAGATATATTATGCATGAAGTGCTGAGTATGCCAAGGGCGCAGTTATTTTTTTCTAACGTTACTATTAAGGGAGAAAAAAGAAAATGAACGTTATGCTACAGGCAGACTTTTCACACATCGCTCTGTTCAGATTTTGATATGATGAAAACAAGTGGAGTCATTTAAACCATGCTTAGTACATTTTGTGCAGTCAAACTACAGGTAGCAAGGAGTAAGTTAGCCATTTTTCCACCATTCTAAGGAAGTTGCAGCTTCTAAGGAAAAAAATTCAAAAAGTAGAGTTATATGTGAAATTAGGCCATGTTTATGAACTATTTTCTGCACGACTAGAAGGCATACATTCTTGAAACTTTCCGAACTAATAGGCACTTGTGCAATAAGCAAGCTCATTACCTTAACCTATTATACATCAAGAGGAAGCGTAAAAATACTTTTTAGGCCCAATATTGAATTTTTGATTGTATGAGTTCTTTCCTAATTTTGCTCAAGATTCTACAAATAATGACAGTGCAAATAATGGAGTACAAATTCGTGTACTCCACCCACTCCCCTCTGTAATGTTCTTACCTTGAGGGTAACAATAAATAAATAATTAAATGGTCAAGATGCAGGCAAGAAATTGTATGAAAAAGCATGTTGCATTTTTTATTCCTATCAAGCTACGAGAGCCTAAACATGTCACTTCTCCAATATTGGCAATAGCAGCTCAATGAAGGTTGTGAAGCAGCTGCTACTCTGCCCGCAGCTGAAATAAATTTGCGAAATACTATTCGATACATAGCTCAAGCCCTGAGTAGATAAGCAAAATGTTATTTCTTTTTATGCGCTGCGCATGCACAGAACTTTGACTTCCAAAAGGAAACTGCATGAAAGCAAAGCATATCCATAAAACAGCTTCAATAAGGGAATGGAGACATTTTTGTGGTTGAATTTTCCTATCAATGAACTGGCATCATAAATGGGCCAGGATATGGATTAAAAATGCTTCGTAAATGGAGGCGTTTGCTCTCTTTCGATGGTAGAGGTTCAACTCAACTTGTGATTATTCTTCCCGCTTGTTATTCTTGTAATTGAATGTATCACCCCTGCTTTGGATCTGTAATTGTGCTCTTGAATTCCGTTGATAATTTAAGTGTGCTTGTTTTGGGCTTCTTTAAACCAGTCCATGTGTGTTCTGTCGCTGACTGCCAATTTCAGAGCTTCTTGAGCACCTGTCAATCTATCTGTAGCAGCTTTTATCCCTTGAGCATTTCCAGGATGTAACTTTTTGTCTTGTAGAATTAAAGAATTTAATTGAAGATAAAAGTGAGCTGAGGTGTATGAAGATGACGAACTGCAGAAACCTAGACGGAAGTGCAAAACGATGTCAAAATTATTTTATTTCCATTGTGGGTCAAAGATGAATCGGCATCTTGATACGTTGCGAACAAACCTTCATGTGCATGAATGTATTCTTGCAACCAGTTGCAAGTCTTCACACTCACCTTTTTTCTGGTCAAGTGATTGATGAAGTTTGTCCCCAAGCTCAGGGACCATTTGCATGCTCTTCAGCCTCTCTGAAAAGATACCATTTCAGCGGCCGATTGTATCATGTTCGTGCTGCCTGCTCCCTGGTTGCTAAGGGATGACTGGTGTTTTACTAATCCGCAAATGCCATTGCAGTTTTTCCCATCTCCTGTTGCAGAGAACAGCACTTTATGGATGCGCAGCTGTTTGGCCACACTTTGTGCAATTGATATTTGTATCGAAATTCTTTGCAGCCTTGTTGCTCAGACATGCGACATGACCTTAAAGAAGGTTTTTGTTTTGGCACGCGTGCATTTTGCATAGCACGAGGCGGACATGTGCGACGTCATGGGTCAGATAAGAGTTCTTTTACTTGAGGCACGTTTTAGATCCTATATGTAATCCTGAAAGATCAGCATATATAAAATGCTTTGTTCTTTAAAGTGGCAATGTGCGCCAGTCATTGTGCAAAAGGCCTACAGGTGGAGCAGGCAGTCACCGGAATTAGTGTTAACAGTGTTAACAACTTGGTCTGCTACAGTGGGCGGTTAGCCTATGATGCCGGTTGGGAACTGTATTCGACTCAGGTTGTCCAGGCTGTCGGGTTTTCTCAGCTGTATCTATGACCGAATGTAGCGTAGAAAGTAGCATGTATGAATACACAAGGCACTATTCCAATTCGAAGTAATACACAGCTATATCAGTACATGTTAGGATGTGGAAGGGGTTGCATCAGTGCACACATTTCTCATGATAATTTAAAGTATTTTCACCTTGGATACATCTTATTTACTTATTTAGTCTATACAGGGGGGGGGGGGGGGGGGGGGGGGGGGCAGCCTTGGTAGGCCCAGGCAGGACGGGAATACAATGCAATACAAAACAAGGTAACATTCAGCATACAACTTAAAAGATAAACAAACTAATGACAACGCGGGCATGATTCAACACAGACACAAAAAATAAGCAAATTGAACACAGTTTATCGCCAGAACTGAGCATATACAACATTGAAAAGTATTTATAAATAACTGGAAACGCTTTCAGGGGTTAACAGTGCACTCAAAGAAAGCTGGTTCCATTCTGTTATTGTGCGTGGAAAATAAAAATATTTAAACATTTTGGTTCTGGCAAAATAAGGTGTTAAGGACTGGGTGTGACGATGTCTCGCTGATCGCGTCACTAGTGGTTTTATGTAAGGGTCCGGGTTCATTGATAACTTGTTATTTTTCAGCAAAAATAAATTTTAATTGCAAAAGCTTTTTTCGAGTGTTTATACTCCGTTTCATACATCAGGTGCAACACAGCGAAAGCTACGCATGTAGTCCACAAGAAAAAAAACAGGAGGCGTATCACTACGCGCTCGTTCTGTAGGTGAGTGGTTCCTGCTGAAACGGGCTCTATTCCGAGCATACACGTTTGCAATAACATGCTTCGCACGCTTAAACATCTTCACAGAGCGGATCTTATAGAAAAAATGCGCACTAAAGGACCATTTTCTGAAAAAGAGATGCGCAGCGCGGAGGGCACAGCCAGCGCCATCTGGTGGCACAGCTGGCAAGGTTGCAGGGCAGCAAAACGCGGCACGAACAAAAACGACATAAAAAAACAGAAATTAGCCGAATCCGTCCTTTTCTCCCTAAAAAAGGTGCTTTTTATGAAGTTGATGGCAAATGTAAAACGTATTAAGCTTGCAGACAAAGCAACTATTATTTTCTCTCGTCAAGTTCAGTTCAGGCGTTCAGTCGTGTCCGACTCTTCGTGACCCTATGGATCATGTCACGCTACGCTTTCCGGTCTCTCACTATCTTCTTAACATCACATAGCTTCATCTGCAATGCCTCGAGAATGCCATCTAACCATCGCGTTCGCTGCCTACCCCTTCTCCGGCGACCCTCAACCTTTCCCAGCATCAAATCTTTCTCCAGCGACTCCTCTCTTCTCATCAGATGACCAAAGTAGCTGAGCTTTAACTTTAGAATTTGACCCTCCAATGAGCAGTCAGGGTTTATGGTCGACAATATCGACTGATTTGATCTTCTGGCAGTCCAAGGAACTCTTAAGAGTCTTCGCCAGCACCACAATTCAAACACGTCAATTCTTCGGCGGTCAGCCTTCTTCACAGTCCAACTCTCGCATCCATACATCACAACTGGAAAGACCATAGCACGGGTTATACGGATCTTGGTTGGCAGACTAATGTCTCTGCTCTTTACTAGGCGGTCAAGGCTAACCATTGCTCTCTTTCCCAGAAGCAGGCGTCTCCTAATTTCATGGCTGCAGTCTCCTTCCGAGGTAATCTTGGCGCCCAAGAACAGAAAATCTGTCACAGCTTCCACTTCTTGTCCATTGATGCTCCAGGACTTGATAGGGCAAGACGCCATGATCTTCGTCTTTTTAATGTTCAGTTTAAGCCCAAACTTCTCACTCTCTTCTTGTACGCGCATCAGAAGTCTCTTGAGATCCAATTCACTTTCTGCCATTAAAGTGCTATTTTTTATCGCGGATGCGGAGAGCGCGAACAAGAGCTGTAGCTTTGGTAGTGTTGCACTTGATGTATGAAACGGAGTATAGTGTTCGTATGCCGTTATTTTCATTAAAGTTGTAAGGGAATCGGTAGTGCGGAATAAAAGTTAATGCAAACGCTCAGAAATCGCATATTCCCATTTCTGTTTGGGATACCGCAGCTACTAAAACATATGCCGCCGCAGAGTGCTTCATATAGCAGAATGCAGTTTGAACAGACCACTCTATGCCTACTATGCCTTCTGTATTCACGATAGAGTTGTGTGAGTACGTTTTTTTTTTTTTTTTTTTTTTTTGCTTTTAAAGCTCTGTCGCGATGTCTCAATGGTAAGGGCGCTCGACTGCTGATTTCGAGAACGAGGAATTCAATCACAACAGTTTCGAAAGGCGCTCCTCTGCTGTGGGATTTGACTGCACAATAAACAATCCCATGTGGTAAATGTGGTGTTAATAATGAAAAAAAAAACACGACCAATCAAAACCAGCCTCTGCAATCATCAGTCATAGCCGATGCCGCTTTCGTGTATTAAACCTGGGCCAATATGCATTTTTCATTTTTTTTTTTTTTTTGTTGTTGTTAAAGGCTCCTGTGCATCCGTAAAAGTTTTAGTGAGCACATTTTGCTTTAGAGAAATGCTCGAATGTTTGGTAAACATATTCCCTGCACCTAATTGTTACCCTAAATATTACATAATACACCTAGATCAATGTACTTTAGTGGTAGCCTATTATATTCATTATAATCCCTTTTCGTCCAAGTGCTGTCTTCCGAGCAAACGCATCGTTTCTGTCAAGGGGAGTAAAACAGCTTCATGCGGGCTTAAATATCAGTGTTTAGTTCGGAAATAAATACATCTTTATAATCGCATGATAAGATGACCTCCATTTCTTTCGGAATAGTTTCATATCCGGCATCTGTTTTGGAAGCAACCCTAATATTTTACTTCGCATAAGATTTAGTCACTGCTAAATAATTAGTGACAAAGAAATTTTCAGCCTGTAAAATTGCTTCCCAGAACATGACAGTGTCCATGCACAGTTTATAACGATGTTTTCGCAGTGAGTAATTCGTAGCTTGCGCATTAACTATTAATATAAAGAGCGCGAACACAAAGACAAAGGACAAGATAAAAGAAAGCCACAGTACAAGCGCTGACTCACAACTTGTCCTTTGTCTTCGTGTTCGCGCTCTTTATATTAATAAGGAATAAGTACCAACTCGCCCAACAAAGTATCTTGGTTGCGCATTAATGTTACCGAAAATTAATCGCTGATTATTGTGAATTCTGTCAAGTGTGTAAAAGTTCTCTCACACGGTGAAATTTATTGGCATTGCAAAACAAAATAATTACAGTACTAATTTACCATTATATATTAACATGACACACATCAGAAATCCCTTATACTTCCCTCGGTTTCAGGAAATCATTTACAGTTAGTGGCGCATGCAGTAATACATTATCACATTCTATGACAGTGGCCGCAAAAAGCATCTTGGCAAATTCAATCCACTCACCGCTCTACACTGAGCAGTCAGCTTTCCTGTGCGGCGCGGTTTCCTGTATAGTGTCGGCATGATCTCATTTGCGGGGAATACTTGTGCGTGGTTGTCTGGGCCAGAGTTTATGTGCACTCAGTCTAAAGCAACTCGCCATGCAGTGTGCTGCCAGTGCTACATTTAACCTGCATCAAGTACGATATAATGAACCAGCTTTCTCAATTCAATCAAAGGTACTGCAGGTATCTGCATGGGCTTGACACTAAATTCGCCGGTCTCACTCGCATGAGAGACGCGCAAACGGTTTAAAAGTCGATAAGAAAAACAAAGCTGTCATTAGGCAGGCCCAAGCATTAGGGACGTGAGCGCGCTACAGCGCCAGAAACGTGAAAAGTAAATCTAGAAGTCTGGTGGCTGCGTGCATTGTTTTCCTAAAATCCGCTCTTCTTCTGCTGCATTGGCGAAATCCTTGGATTTTTTTCTGCAATATTGCAGAAATACTGCAGAAGACAAGTTTTCGTCGCCAACAAACCCACCGTAAACTCGGAAGCAGACCTACACTGCGTGCGTTTCTGCAAGCACCGCCGGCTGCCGATCCACACTACCAGAGTGACGGTGGCGCCACCTCTAGGTCGATCTCGCGGCGAATACGACCCTTTCGCCAGTCATCAGGAAGGTTGGTCGAAGAAATGGACGTTCGGAAAATAAGGACTAAGAACTTTGATAACATTTCAGCGTAACTGAAGTGCAATTTACATTAAGTGTAGTAGAAAAAAGATCAGGGATTACTTTCTCTTTTAAAGCACTGGCGTCCTCATCTTCATCTTCCTTAATGCCAAAATAACTAAGTTTGAGCGCCTACTGTGATCCTCCATTTCTGTAAGCTTCATCTGGAGAAAGTTGACTTCCTTTTCCAGGATGTCCACTACTGCTGCTCGTTTTTCCAGTTTCGTATACCTGAGATTCCTATTGGAAATAAGTTTTCTCATCTCCGCTTGCCCAGTCCTGAGTGCAGCTATCTCATCTGTCAGTTTATTTGGTCTTAGCAGCAGTTATGACCCTAAATCTACTGCCCATAAAGCGATCAAAAGCTGTCTCTGTTGGTTGAATATGAAAAGAGAACAATATACTGTAAAGTATGTTATATGGCCTTTGATATGGCCTACTCTTCCACTCCGAATGCATAGTAGACGTTTCAAAAATACATTGCCTCTTAAATTGTTTATTATATTGTGATGTTCACGGTTTTTATTAAGAAAGGACGGCAAGACAAGTACACAATAACACAAGAACACTTTTCTCTTCATCAATTATTATGGCCTGTTCCCTCCGCTGTTGTCTTCATTTGGCGACAGCAGCACCACTTCATCGCGCTTAAGTCACCGATTGGCGCTGCCTAATAAAAATTTATTACAACGTCCACAGATGAAAAATATTTTTCATTGTAATAAAGACAATTTAAAGCAAGGGGCGCGGTATCAGGTGTTTCACGACCACAGTTAATGTGCTTTGCAAATGCTGAAGAAATGACAAGTTTGAGCTCTCATAACTTGTTAGGAACAAAATAATACAACATTGCCTTTTCATAATGCTTCTTGCCTACGTCTTGAGCATTGTTGGTAGGCCTAAATCACGGCACTAGTTTACGTCATATCAAAATCCAGGCACAGTGATGTGTGTGAAAATTCTCCTTGTGGCATGCAATCGTTTGCATATTTTTATCCTTTCATATTAACATAAAAAATAATTGCTGTATTGACATTTTGAGCACTATGTGCAAAATATATCCATAAACAAAATAAATAAAAAATATCAAATAATTAGGCAGTTTGATCTCTAGTGGAATCACCCTGCTACATCCTACAGGCTCCCACTGTGTGGAGGATCAAACACTTTACAAGAAAATTCGGACTGAACAAAGAAGTTTGATGCCAAACATGGATCGGCAGAACGGGAAGGCGAATGAATTGTGTTGAAGGAAAGCATAGGTAAGGGTGAGATGGCAGGTGAAGATGGGATTGGGAATTGGAACCTGAGTCCTACCCCTGAGCCATATGCAGGCCCGTGTATTGGGCTTGGTTAAAGCAGGACTTTGTAGAATATCTGTGACACGTGGTCTTCCAGATAATGGGACAGCTTACAATTGCATGCTGACGAGTATATCCATGATTATAGATGCAATGACCTCTGAGATCACCAAATCACGGCAGATTTCAACCAATAACCTTATTAATTATCTGTTTGCTTGGAAGCACTCAATTATGAACATATAGCAAAATATGTAGTGGCATGATATTTAACTGACTGAGGAAATTATCTCTATCTTTGAAACAGTGGTATGTGTACACATGCTGGCTTAGGGCGAGTGTACCTAAAAGAGAATTCGCAAGAGCAGCTGCGGACAAGAACCAAAAACTCCCAAAAAATGCACCAGAGTCGCTTTTTTATTTAAGAATTCATAATTTGCTTATGTAGTTGAGATTATGGAAATATATTACAGCATTGGTTTCTTGCTTGTATTAGCTCAGAAATTTGGGAAAGAACAAGCTACTTTCGAAGGCGGCTTTCTTTCACAGGATTAAGTTGCAATGGGTAATACTGAAAATAAAGTATACTTATTTGATGCAATACACTTAATACATAGTATTCAAACCATGTGTGGTAGATCTCAAAGCAGGGTGTTGCACAAACCCCAACTTGTCAATCCTTGTACCACGTAGTTGCCGTTGCTTTGATCATCATCTGAAGTAGTAGCCAGCTAAAAACAGATATTCACTGTCAGAAACAAATTCAAAATCCTTAGCAATGCTTCTGCCCCGCCGGGGTGGTGCAGTGGTAAGACGCCCGACTACTGTCCGGAGCTCCCGGGTTCGAACCCGACCTCAGCGGCTGCCTTTCGATGGAGGCGAAACGAAGTGGCGTCCGTGTGCTTTGCGATGTCGGCGCACGTTAAAGATCCCCAGGTGGTCAAAATTACTCCATAGCCCTCCACTACGGCTCCCCTTTCTCTCTTTCCACTTTCACTCCCACCTTCATCCCTTCTTTTACGGCATGGTTCAGGTGTCCACAGAGTAAGTGTGACAGATACTGCACCTTTCTCTTCCTGTGAACCAATTATTATTATTATTATTAGCAATGCTTCTGTCGGACCTGCTCCTAGAAGCACTTCTTTTTCTTGAAACAATGCAGCTACAAGGACTCCTCATGTGTACAACAGCCAGCATAAAAAAGTCTTTACGACTGTTGTTTAATAAGCCTGGCAACAGCGATTGCGAAATGAATTTTGTAAGGCTTAAAACATCTAAGAAATATTCAAAATGCATCTTCCTTTTTTTTTTAAAAGACAGTTACTGCTATCCACGATTAAAAACTGCAACCAGTGTAATTAAATATGACTCGACTAACTGGTCGCACTCATTGGTGCAGGCAAATGTGATCTTTCGGCGATTTTGGTACAAACTGCCATGACAAGTACAGTTAGGGGTGGCAGTTAAACAGTTGATGTTGCCATTTCATACCCTTATGTTGGATATCAAGTGCACCGAAGCCTTTTATTCTGTGAAACCTTGATTTCAAATGCAGTGCTAATGTTTTTTGAAAAGAAAATTTCTGAACATTTTGATATTTCAATGACATCGTGTTCCTTGGAGTTCTGTATCCAGATAAGTTCACCTTAGGAGTATGATGCTGTAGTGTTAAAATGAGTCTGAAGTTGCTTAGGCGGGGATGTCTTGGTGTGCCCTGTTTGGGCTTAACAAACTGGTTTTTAATCCCTTTCATTTTGTCCGTTTGCAGCAAGATGCCTCAGTGGTGTAGGGGCAGTGTGTCTGAGTTGCAAGCAAAGGATCAGAGGTTACACTGCAAACATTGACTGCCCATTTTTCTTTTGACATGCTGTTTTGATCTCTCAAGTAATCTGAACTTCTGGTAGTATGTCGTGCATTCGTAGCTTCTGGGAACAGCATTAAATGAAGGCTGCTGTAGCGGGGCTGAAAAACATGTTTGCATTGGTTGATGCTCAAAGCTTTTCTGCCAGTCTTAGCTCTAAGCTCAAGTTTTGAATGTCACACTGGCAAGCCAGTGGCGACTTGCATGAATGGTGGCTACTTGTGGTGCAACGTCCTGTTGTGGACATCCTATCTCGTCGTGTGTTGGTGTGAGGACTGGCATGCCTCAAGCATGCTTGCTTGTGCCGAACGAGGTGATTTCCAAGGGCTCTATTGAACACAGGGGGTATGGTAATACTGGTCATTAGCACTGAACTTCAAAAAGATGGGTAAAGTTATGTACCCAAGACATGCCCCCCCCCCCCCCTTCCCTAAAAAATATGAATGGGGGGGTGGGAGGCAAGTGGTCTTCAAGTCTGGACATGGCGTGAATCGGATGTTTTCCTCAATTTGCTGCACCTGTTCTGCAGTCGACAAAATTAACTGAACTCTGATTCATGATTTGTTCACAAAAAAATGTATTATGGGTATTCCAAATTATAACTTTGGTAACACTTTTATGCATTACTGGCACACATTAAAGAAGCATAAGTGTGGGGCTGTGACGTTTTGCTACATCTACAGCTTCGAAATTTCAATGCATGTTGGTAAGAATTCAGTGTTAACAAATGTGCAGCTATTCTTGTCCTCAGAATTGTACATAATATAATAATGCTTCCCTATAGTATTCACTGAACGGAATTTCTACTCTGCTGGGATTTGTTTCACTAAATCTTGCTTTGCATTGAGTACGATGGTGTTAAGGGTTAAAGGTTCTGCAAAAGTTAATATGGAGCTTCATCTATGGAATGGTTTTTGAATTGATATTTCATTGTATATTGTTCGAGTTGTTGGAACCTTTTCCGCTGAGTGCTCGGACACTGTGTTATCTATTGCCATTCTTCCTCAACTGTATATCATGCTACATTTGCCGTTCACCACAGAATTTAAGCTTCGTTTGAGCAAAGGCATTGAGAAATGATCTTAACAGGGAAAATTGCTTTTCCAGTTCTACCTACAGAGCGCTGCTAAAGGGGCGAGTTTCTGGCCTAGTTTCCATGGCATGCCTGTAACATTGTTGGCTCCAACCACACACAGGTTATCAAAGGAAAAGTTTATTTCGACATCAACATTTGCGTGCAAGATGTCGAGGATTGACGAGCATCTGTTGCCAAAGCTGCAGTCTCGGATAGACAACTGTCAACTGTGTGTCAGAAGTTGTTAAGGTAGGTTGACTTTTTTAAAACAGAATGTCTTGTTTATGGGTGTTGCTAAGAGACAGCTGCCTACAACATTTTCCAGTAGATCGTTGCTTGAAATTATAGTTTGGCAAATATATATAAACATGCCATTGCCAGGTTACTGGAAAGGAGGAATCCAGAAGTACTTTTTAAAAAGGTTGTTGTAAAGAAATAAGGTCGTGCTTCTTTCCGATCAAAGCTGTCCATAAGACGAGTTGTCCATAATATGCAAAGAAAAGTATTTATAAAAACATGCTATAATTATGATCTGCTTTTGTTGACAGCGATGGGCGCTTAAGTTGAAGCTATTCATAACTTGGGAAACTACGAGCCTAATATCCCAGACACCTTTAATCTTGAAATAAACTGTAGTTGCACTTAACGCATCTAGTGGTGTAGATATGCCTTATGACATCCTGTGAATAAAAGAGTTTCTACTACAGCTGCTCACATTCCACGAACTGCTGCTACATGATCCAGCACCCATTTGGCTATAAGCTGCTTAACTTGTCTTTCTGCTCTGCACAAGCTGCAGATAGGATTTTCTTCGCAGCTCTTCATGCAAAGTGGAAAATGACAGTGTGCATCGGCTATCGAGGCAAATTTGCTCTGTAAACATGAAACCAGGAAAGAAAAGGGACGTTACTTAGTGATTTGCACTGCCCAATTTCATTCAAGTGGTATGCACTCAAAGTGCAAAATCAAATAGCAGAATGAAACAGAGAATTGGCTCTCATTTTTGTCCATATAAAATGCGACAAAACTACATGGGCCCTAATAGGGTCTGTGCATTTTTTCCTTGTCTATTGTCCGAACAGCGAGCTTTCATGTTAACGAGGCAGAAACACGTGAAATAGGTTTGGTTTTCAGAAATATTGTCCATAATACAAGTCTATCATTAACAAGGCACGATTGTATTGGTAGTTTGAAGAGGTGGTCTGCTGTCTGCAGTGACTGTTATTGCAAACTTTGGTACTGAACTGAATGGTGAGATGTGTGAAAACCTCACATTATTAATGCTCATCATAGTTTATTCAGTCTATTATTGTCAATTTATAAAGTCAAGCATTTTATGACATTAGAGAAACCTGGCACACATTTTTGCAAATTTCTTGTAGGCCTTTCAAAATGAAGAAAAAATGATTACCACAAATATTTAACACTGCATTCTGCACCCTTCCGCAATGGATGAATAATTCGGATTCTTGACTATCCTCGGGCAGACCCAGGATCAATCCTGGCTGCGAGGCCGCATTTTAATGGGGGCAACATAAAAGGCTCCTGTGGGCTGTGCAATGTCAGGCCAAGCAGAGAACCCAATGCGGTCGCAATTATGGGGAGCGCTTTATTATGGCGTCTCTGATTCCCTGAGCCACTTTGGGACACAGAACCGTGCAAAATGTTTACATATACCTTTTGTGAAACAAGAATGAATGCACAAACATGAGAAAAGCACAGAATCATTATAGAATCATAATGTTCGATGGCACCCAAAAGAAATTATGTTAAAAGTGTTTTTCTTTTTGCAAGATTCATTATATGTATAGTCATTTAAGCATCAAAAGCAGGCTGCATTGTATTAGCCATGTTTCAAATGGAGCACCTATGGTGGGACATCTTTTTATACACACTGCTGCGTTTAGAAACTTTAGCATTGGATACTCTAAGGTATCTTTTGAAAGAACACCTTAATTTTTCAGATGTCATTTCTTAGCTCTGTACACCCTTATTGTGCCCCAATTTTACTGCCCTTTACGTTTCCTGCGTGGGAGCAGGTTTGGAAGAGCATTGTTGAAGAAACAGCAGCTGTCTTCATGCTTGTATGCCAGAGTCTGAGTCTGTGTTGCTGACTGCTTCCCTGCAGAAATGTGCTACCTGTCAGGACAGCTGGAAATGAAGCAGCTGATGCAATAAAAGACAACTTGCAAAGTTTGGTTCCACAGCAACTAATTTTTGAGTGAGGTGTTTTTTAGACCACTGGCACTCCTGAAGAGCAGCAGCCTTGTCACGACAAATGTCATGATTTTACTGCAGTACAAATTTCATATTACACGAAAATCGTGACAAATGTCATGTATCTTTTTTTTGACAGGGTGTGGTGCAAAGGAGGCATTGCATTGAAGACTCACTGCTGTATGGCAAGCATTAGCAAAACCTGTAAAGAAGGTGCGCTTTATACACCCAAAAATACAGTAGTTCTGGATGTAGTTCATAATGCACACATTATTGCATACTTAAGATGTGCTGAAATCTAGCTCTTTGGTGAGATTTCCCATTCACAGATGTGCAATGTAAGAATGCCCAAGAAATCTGTACATGTAAAATACTATAATTCAGGTGGTCAGATTTCTGCAGATATGTTTCTTTGGTAGCAGGGACATATTTCATAAAATATACCCCCCCTTTGTGGGTAGGGTAGCTTGGGTTATATGATGACATATTTCTGAAAAAGTGAGAATAGGACTGATAAGGATACATGTGAAGCTGCAATCAAAATGAGAGGCACTACAATTGAGGACTTTCTTGGCTCAAGCTTATTGCATTTTTTCAAGATTAAGTTTCTAGTTTGGTATTCTCAATTTCCAATGTGTCCCTAGTTAGCTGTTTTCAAAGAATAAGTGGGAAATGCACTTTGAAAGTAAGAGAGCAATAGCTGAGATTTCGTAGTTTTTTAACCTTTTGAATATTGTGCTGAAAAAAAGCTCTTCAGATAAAAAGCTTTCTCAAATAGATGCGTGCTTAAGTGTGCATTTCGTTGTTATTACTGGACGTTTTGCATATCTAATAATTTAAGGTTTGAGAATGCTGTCATTCTTAAATATGTATTGAGTATAAACATCAGGAAATAAATGCTTTCTAATGTGTAAATTTGTTCTCTCGGAGAGGGGAATCTGGGGAAGTAGGTACTTAGCTAAATGCAACTAATAAAAATTGCGATTTAACTACAGAAGAAGCAGATAAAACAATTTTGTGATGTGTTGTTACTTTGGAATAATGAGGAGGACATTGCAGCATACAAACATGGATTGTGTGAGCTTGGATTTTCATGTTTTTATGCCTCTGAATTATGGAAGCCCTCCATGGCATATATGGCTGGAGTTGCTGTGTGAGTTTGTCATGTCAACGATTTAGTGAAGTTGCCAAGGGTGGGATGTAAGTTTGCACTCAGATCCTCAACATTCCATTCTTTTTTTCAAAGTATAGAAAAGGTCTTTGCACTTAAAGTTAGCTTCCTAGGATTTATTTTTTTTGCTAATTATTGATGCACAATAATTGTTGCATGAGATGGAGAGAAAGCTATGACTTAATTTGCTGTATTTGTGCAATTGATTAGAAAAAAAAAGGGGCACTTAGTTGAGCTCAGAAACAGTCAACATTAATGCCTCTGTTTCTGTATTTAAAAATGCATTAGCTCTCTCTTCATTGGCTGCCTTCGATCTGAGGTATGTGAGAGGCATTCTGTGGAATGCAGGAAGTGTAATCAAACTGAAACGGTTCCTATTATTTTCTTCCAGTGCAGCATCTGTGCGTAGCAATGGATGTCCCTGGGATGAGTGCCTGTGCCTGCTTGCTGCCACCCAGAGGAGCAAACTCTATACCTGGCTGTGCACTGCATTGCAGTCCTTCTTGACCTTGCCACAAAGCAATGCAGGCTTCAGTGGATTCCAAGGCAAGTGCTTTATTCTTGGGCATTTGTAGGCGTTGCTAATGGTGTACTTTGGAGCGTGTGTCAGCTTGTTCTCCACTTAGAGCGAAGTCAAGGTGCCACCAAAGCGGTCGTAAAATATTTTTGGCCAGCTTGGCTCATGTCATCTTTGTGTAAAACAGATAAAAGGCCTAAAAAAGAATGAACTCTTAAATAAAACAACTTTATGGCCTGGCTAGTTTACTTTATATGAGGTGGTTATTTCCACCGCTTGCACTCCTCGCAAAATACTGTGCTGTTTATTTATCAACTAATAGTCAAAGTGCACGACTCACATAAAGCCTCCTTTTTTATAAACGCTCGCTGAGCTGTTTGTAATTTGATATCAAGTACAGTCTCCCCTTGACCCAGATTTCTCTCTCGCTCACTGGCAGAAGCTGGACATCAGCGCTTGCACCGGGGTATCCCAAGTCTGACAGTGTCTGCTGGAGACTGTTACTTGCCGATGCCGCTGCTACCTCCCCCTCGCTGCTGTCAGATTCATCTCTAAAGATGACACTTATGCAGATGCTGTCTACGAAACAATGAAAGTAAAGAGGCTCGGCAAGCTACTATTGTATTATGGGTAGTGTGCCTTTCATGCTACTCATGCCTTCGTGGGCAAAAAACCTGCTACCAACCCATCAAAAACAGTGTTGGTGCACTCACAGTCTGTTTCGTATAGCAGTCATTCTCCTTCTTCGATTGTATGAAATCTGCTATCTTCAAGGACGGGGACCACTTCCCACTCCATGTCATTCTCATCAACACACTTGTCGTCTGGTGTCGTCGGCTAGACACTTCGTGCACGATGTGAACCAAGTTCGCTGGGCATGCAAAGAACTTGTGGCTCAAAAGGCCTACATGATGTGAAATTGAGGATGGCATTGCAGGCAAGAAAGTGCAGCAAAATCCAGGAGACCTCATGCCAGAGAAGGGTGTTGGGTGCAGGCATGCACTGCCACAATGGTGTCCCAACCTGGAAAGCACCAAGTGCTACTCTAACCATGCTGAGTTTGCCATGAAAAGAAACAACTGCAAGCATTCCTGACTGTGACATCCAAAAAGAAATCTCGCCAGCTATTTTCACTCTGTCATTTTTGGGTTGGATACACTGTACAGTATATGCATGAACACAACCAATGTGGACAAAAGATTAGAAGCAAAGATTACCAGGCATTTGGTCAGAATGTGTCCTCGCTGAGTCATTTTTGTCGTTGGAATAACTACCGCATATTGATGTGCTAGCGGATGATAGAGCAGATAGGTGGCGCCAAAAAAAAACGAACATAGCGCGGCAGTATTGTTGCCTCCCCTTTTCTCTCTAACTGGTATTTGTGCCATAAATGCATTAGTACACTGGCAATGCATCAACTTAGTCTTCAGTCATCTGTTTTGAGTAAATAGTCTCACAGTCATGACTTGATTCGTACTGCCTTTATGTGCACCTTTACTAATGCATCTTTTCAAAGTATTTTTTTCCCTACCAGTATAAAGTCAAACCTGGATATATATCGCACTCGAAGGGGATTGCGATATAGTTTCATATATCCATAATTAGATATCCAGAAATTGGCTTGAGACACCGCTTGCAATTGTGAAAAATAACATTTTTGCCGTATAATCGGCCCACTGGCACAATGAACCCACCCTCCATTTTTGCTGCCGAAAATTTAAAAGAAAACCGTTACTCAGTGGCGCACTCCTTTGTTTCGGCCGTCGCATCCACATGTCATTTATTACAGTGAAAGCTCGTTAATTCACAACTCGTTAATTCGAAATTTTTGATAATTCGAAATAGTCATCGTGGTCCGGTCCGCAGTGCATAGAAGTCTATGCGCGTAACAGCTCGTTAATTCACTCAAAAATTGGCGCCGCCACCCATAATTCGAACTGCGCGCCGCCAAGCGGCGCTGTTAAAAACCATCGTTGGAAGCTTTCACGGCAGAGCGATAGATGGCACAACCATCGGGGCGCCGCTAGGGTGCTGGAACAAGTACTAAACGGTCTTTCCTGCCGCGACTCCTTCGAGGAACGACGTTTTAGTGTTATCGACCACGGTTTCGTGTTGCATTTCGTGAGCCCTCGTTTTGCACGCCGCTTGTTGTGAGCTTGTGTCCGTGAGATGTGTTCGCGTGGGAAATACTGTGCCAAGACGGTGAAGGAGAAAGTGGCTATTTTACGCGAGGTGGATGAACAGAAGGCCAGCAAAGTGGAAATCGCGAAAAAGCACGGGATTCCACCAAGCACGTTGTCGACGTACGTCCGAAATAGGAATGCCATCGAGGATGCCTATGAAGCCGAAGATTTCGCCAGCAACAGAAAAAGGCTTCGGTTAGCCAAGTATCCGGAAATTGAGACCGCTGTGATCACGTGGGTGAAAGAAATGAGAAGCGCTGACATTCCACTGAGCGGCCCAATTATCATGGCGAAGGCGGCCGATTTCGCCCTGCGCTTGAATGTGGAAGATTTTGTCGCCTCCGAAGGATGGTTTCACCGCTTTAAAGAGAGACATAATCTTGTCTTCCGGGTGTTGTCTGGAGAAGCCAAAGAAGTGGATGCTGAAACTTGTGCCACGTGGCGAAGCGGTGCTCTGCAACAGTACTTAGAAAGCTACTCGGCACATGATATATTCAATGCTGATGAGACGGCTTTGTTTTATAAGCTCCAGCCCGACAGAACAGTAACATTTAAAGGGGACAGCTGCGCTGGCGGCAAGCGAAGCAAAGAGCGGATTACTGTTCTGGTCGCCGCTAATATGACCGGGACGGAGAAGGTCCCTCTTTTTGTTGTCGGCAAGACACATAAGCCTAGATGTTTCAAGAACATTAGGACGCTGCCGACGGAATACTCCGCCAACAGCAAGGCGTGGATGACGGGCGAATTGTTTAAAAAATGGCTCTTGAAATTCGATCGGAGGATGGAGCTAGGGAAGCGTCAAGTTCTCCTCATTGTGGATAACTGCTCGGCACACAGTCTACGCCGAGCTGAAAGCCACAAGGCTCGTCTTTTTGCCCGCCAACACAACTGCGGCCTTGCAGCCGATGGATCAGGGGGTAATCAGAAACATCAAATGTTTCTATAGGCGCCACATGATCGAGCGCATCACTTTGTGCACTGGAAACCAGAAGACCAGCACCATCACATTGCTCACAGCAATGCACATGTTGGTGCGTGCATGGGAGCAGGTTACGCCGTCCACAATTGCAAACTGCTTCCACCACTGTGGCTTTGCTGCCGGAAGTATGAAAGAAAGTGGAGACGATGAGAGTCCGGAGCCTCTGCCTGCGGCTGTGCGTGCTGTGCGGCAGGACGTCAGTTTTGATGATTACGTTGGAGTAGACAGCGATGCAGCAGTGTGCAGTGCCCTAAGTGATGAGGACATTGTCGCTGAAATTGTTGGGGAGCAGTCTGTCCCAGAAGAGGCAGAAGACGACGACGACGACGAGGAGCAAGAGCCCGTGCGTCCATCCGCGGCAGAAGTTATGGGAGCGCTGAATGTCGCGCGCCTTTTCTTCAGCTTTGAAGAGGGGGAAGAAGACTCCCTGCGTCGCATTCGCTTGCTAGAAGACCGAGTGAGTACGGTAGCCCTCAGAGAGAAGAAGCAGAAGATGATAACAGACTTTTTTTGCTAAATAAATGTTTTTCGTGCCCTCCGGGCATCAAACGCCTTCATTTTTGCTCACTTTCATTAGTTCGAATTTTGGTTAATTCGAACTGGCCTGGCGGCCCCGTGGAATTTGAATTAACGAGCTTTTACTGTAGTAGCGTGAAAAGATGATGCACAGCGATAACGTCAGGGCGTGTTTATCTTCTGACTATACTTTTGATAGCTCCTGCAGTGGCTGGGAGAAAGCTTGGTAGAGTGCCCATGATTCCTTGATTGCACAAGCCCAGGTTCGTTTTACCACATCACGCTTGGAGTAGGTGTAGACTACCGCAACAAAATCATTGGAAAGCATGGTAGCTGCAAATGCTGTTTGAAGTGACTAATGCTAAAAACCGCTGTTGAGATCGCACTTGATCCTGTTGTTTCGTAGATTCATACATGAATGGATTGACGACTCTTGAAAAAAAAAAAAAAATATGCTGCTTCATAATGTCTGCAGCAGTCATAGCTTACGCTATGCCACACGTTCAGCACGATGACAAGGATAGGCGACTCTCTCTGAGAGAGATCTGATGCTTCCTAACGTCCGCAGGTACCATTGCTTGTGGTGTTCTTCACGCTCATCACCACGACGACAAGGATAGATGACTCTTGCAAAAAAAAAAAATCTGCTTCCTAACGTTCGTTGCCGCAATAGCTTACTCTGCGGCGCACATTCAGCACGATGGCAAGAATTGACTTAAAAAAAAAAAAAAAACCACACGAAGAACTGTTGCTTCTTAATGACTGCAGCCGCCATAGCATAACTACGCCCCACGCTCAGCACTACGGCAAGAATAGATTACTCTCGGCTGATGCAAAAAAAGAAAAAATATGCTGCGTCCTAATATCTGTTGCTACCATAGCTAACTCTATGTCGTGCGTTCAGCACGACGCCAGGAATGGACTCTCGCAACAACAAAAACAATACAAAAAATCAAAACAAATTTGTCGCTTCTTAACGCCCGCAGCCGTCATAGCTTAAGCTACGCTGCACGTTCAGCACGACACAAGATGCGCATTGCACGTCACCTGCTGCGAGAGTAGGTTCACAACACACACTAGAGAAAGCGTCCGACGTTCCATCTGCCACGGGCTGAGCTTGTCGGCGCATGCGTAGTGCGTGCTGCTGAGAATGAAGACTGGGAAAGAAAGAGGAAGGGTACATCCTTGCTCTTCACTCCGTTGCGTCGTTTCCCTTCCTCCGAAAACCTATGCTTCATTGGCTGCGTCTGCTCCATGCCGGCTGCTTCAAAATCTGTTTCGTCTCGTTCCTTCACATGCATGGCTTGGTAACGTCACGCACTGGCGGGCAGCAAACGATCACCCTAGAGGCACATACCTTTGAGGAAAGGGCACGGTGTTGCTCTAGACCAGCCGTCGTCAAACTATTCTCTTTCATTTCTTCCTCACGTAGCCTGAGAACGTCGTGCGACAAACGGCCGAGGGTGATGTGATATTCTTTGGGAAAGGTGCACCTTCCAATGTGTGGTGCGGAGTTCGATTTATTGAACGACCGGAGCAAATGGAGTTAGCGTGAAAGGTTAGCATGAAACAGGCTCAGCATGGCAGAATTCCTGGATGTTGAATTTTATAACATCCGAATGGCAAGATTGTAAAAATTCTCCGCAGTAGTGTCCTAGTGGTACGATCATCCACTTCGCTTGCAGAAGGTCCGTGGTTCAATCCCCAGAGTCACCAGCTACCCAGCTGAGGTACAGTTGAGTGCAAGCTTTCCCATGGCAGGTGCTTGACTTGACTGTGTTGAAGTGCTTGGTAAATGAGCTTTGTTCTCACCTTGAGTAACAGAATAAATACCTTGTGCCATGGCGCTCTTTGGCCAAAGCTGCCTTTTTGACTTAAGAATTCATTATTGCCAAGAATAAAGACAACCGTGAGAGAGCAAAGCAGGTTTTCCTGTTCAAAATATCGGTTTCAACCCAGTTAGCTTAGCCCTTGTCGACATTGTGTCATTGTAGCGAATGAATTAAACCTGATCAGTATTTTTAAACAGGAAAAATTTAATGGAAAACTGTTCATCTCAAATGTCTTAATTTTGAAAAATGTGGCTGTTGACTGTGATCCACTTTTGAGTTAACACTTGCCTTCCTTAAAACTGTCAGTCACCATATCTTGGTGCAAGGTGAGAGCAGTACTCTTACTAGGTGCTGCAGAATGCAGTCCAGATCAGAGTTATCATTAGCAGGGAACAAACTTTGCAAACATCCATGTGTCAATGGCATTGGCAAAAGTAAATAAATATGTCTTCACATCTTTTTTAGATGCTTTGCCTTGTAAACCTGACCCCTCCCCCCCCCCCCCCCTTTCCGTCCTGATAACCTGCCCCTTATGCACTCCGAAAAATTAGGTGGGGCTTAGCTGTAGTTAATCCCTGTAGGTTTCGAAAGTAATACAGTAGAACTCGGATACTATATCGAACTCGAAGGGGATTGCGAAATACTTCGATCTATAGATAATTCGATATACAGAAATCGGCCTGGGACGGCACTTACGATGCGAAAAAACGATACCGTATTTGTCGCGTAATCAATCCACTCGCATAATGAACCCACACTCCACTTTTGCACCAGAGAATTTGGAAAACAAAGAAAAAAGAAGAGTTAAGGCTAGCTCGCTCACAAGCGATTGAGCTATCTCAGCGACGAGCGGCAGCGACAGAGCGAAAAATTTCCAACTTGTTGGAATTGCTTCCCTCTCGCCGCTCGAGCCACCGCGGCAGCTCAAAACAAGGTTTCTGTGTCGCCGCGGCGAGGCGTTTTCGCTTGCATGTCGATGGCGCGAGTCACTCCGTTTCAGTGGTCTCATCCACAGCTCGTTTCTTGGCAGCGTGCCAAGATGCTGCGCAGCGATAACGTCGCGGCGTGTTTATCTTTTGATAGCTCCTGCAGTGGCGGGGAGCGAACTTACAGCTGATTGCACAAGCCTGGTTCGATTTATCACGCCGCGCTTGGGGCGGGCGTAGTCCACTGCCACAAAATAATTGGAAAGCGTGATAGCTAAATGCTGTTGGAAGCGAAAAATGCTAAAAGCCGGTGTCATGATCGCAGCAGACCGCATGCTTTCGTTGACTCATACATGCAAGAAACGACTCCCGCAAAAAAAAAGAAAAAAAAAGAAAAAAAAAAAAGACTGCCACTTTTTACCTTCCCGCAGCCGCCATATCTTACGCTACGCCACACATACAGTACAACGATAAGAATGAACGACTCTCGCAAAAAGAAAAAGAGACGGAGAGATAGAGAGAGAGAGAGAGAGATCTGCCGCTGATTGGCACCATAGGCATGTAGCTGCGCTGGGCAGAGGGTTTGCAACACGCTCTGGAGAAAGCGTGTTATGTCTGAAAAGGGGCTGAGCTGGCTTGGCGCATGCGTAGCGCGTGCTATTGATAACGAAGGCCGGAAGAGAGGAAGGGGAGAGATAGCTCGGCAAAGGAATGGTCACACCCTTGCGCTTCGCTATATTGCATTTTTCCCCTCTCGTTCCCACCCGCTCTCCCTAGTTCATTCACGCACACGGCTTGAAAACGTCACGTACGTGCTGGCACGCGGGAAACAATAACGCAGATGAGCGCGCCTTTGAGGAATGGGCGCGGCGCTGCCCTAGGCCACCCTAGACCAGCCGTCGTCGAACTGTCCCCTCTCATTCCTTCCGCGCGTGGCTTGAGAACGTCACGTGGCAAACGGCCGAGGGTAATGCGATCGTCTTTGGGGAAGGCACACTTTCCAGTGCGTGGTGCGGAGTTCTATATATCGAACGACCGGTGAAATTGAGTTCGATATATGATGCGGCTTTCCTATACTTTTACATGGGATTTTCAAGGGGATATTCCGCGAGTTCGATATAACCAAAATTCGATATATCAGGGTTCGATATATCTGGGTTTGACTGTAATAGCATGGCTATGCTATAGTTTAGCTCGTAATGTAGCCAGTTGTGGTGTACCATGTTCACTGTACGATTAACACAGGACACACATTGGAGTAGGATACATGAGCTCACTTACCACTGTCAAGCAGTCTTTATTCAATAGGCGATTACACGCCGAGCACACACTTCCGAAAGGGTTATTCGTCAATCGTCTATGAAATTCACGAGTAGCCGAGTCAAATTGACTAACTCTTCGCGCATACTCTGAACATCGTTGCTCTTCCCAGTCCCCCGTTGACACGGTCAAACCAGCCTTCACAAGTGACACTTCGAGTCTCTCTTTCAAACATACAGCTCGTTCTTGCAACGTCTCTTCTGCATGCCATTTCTCCGGGTCTTGTTAGTATAATCTCAATATAACAGACCTCGATAGTGTTCAGGGTTTTGGTCTGTTTTAAGAGAAGTCTGTAGAATCCAAATACTGTTACAACAGACTTTGGTCTATAACTACGCATGAGTCTGTTATAAACAAAAGAATCTACAAGCAATGCCTGCCGACAACATATGCTTTAATCATTACTCAGCACTTCTGAAAGAAGTTAATCAACTTTGACTGAACTGAGTAGGTAATGGCTTTTGACACTATTTGTGCCTCCAATAGCACAAGGCGATTTACTTCTTCAGGTGCAGCATTTTGCTTGAAGTATGATTTCAGGCCTTGGATGTGCTCGAGTGCTTCGGAGGTGGTAACCTTTTTAGGGACAGTGTCACCTTCGTCCTCTTCATCATCCTGTTCTTGGCCAATGGCAGGCATTTTCCTGACTTGGGTAACAATCTCGTCATCTGTGAGCTGTTCTGTGCTGATCAATTCAGCATCCACATCCGCATACTCTGTAAAGTCTTGTGTGCCAAATGCTTCTTGCACAGCTGCCCATAGTGCTGCGTCCGGCAGGTCTGGATCCTCTGTTAAAGGTGCTGGTGGCTCATTGTTGCTCAAAATAAATCCAGCTTTACGGAGGCAATTCTTTATAACATTTGCATCCATTTGGTTCCACAATGCTGAAATTACCTGTACGGCAAATTTCGTCTATCACAGACTCCCTCTTCTGCTGCATGTCATAGAGCAGGCGCTCTGCGAGCCGAGTGCGGTACCTTGCCTTCAGGGAATGAATAACACCCTGGTCTATTGGCTGTGCTTTGGAAGTTGTGCCAGGAGGAAAATATAACACTTTGGTGGCCTGCAGATCGGGTACTTGCATATGGCTCGAGCAGTTATCAAGGAACAGCAGCACATTCCTCTTCTCTTTCCTCATCTTGCTATCAAAATTGAGCAGCCACTTGTTGAAGATGTCCTTTGTCATCCAGGCGCTCTTATTTGACTCCCAGTCTACAGGAATGTGCACTTTGCGCAAGCACAATGGCCTTTTAGATTTTCCTATGACGAGGAGCTTTACTTTTTCGCTCCCATCCATGTTGCAGCAAAGAAGAATGCTCACACGTTCTTTGGATTGCTTCCCTCCGTGACACGAATCTGCAGAGAAAGCGAGCGTCTTTCCCGGTCTCAACTTGTAGAAAAGTCCGCTTTCATCAGCGTTGAAAATGTCCCGCGGAGCGTAGCCTTCAAGCAGACCCGGCAGCGAATGGTCTTTCCAGTCCGCCACCACACTGTTGTCGACGCTCTCCGACTCGCCAGAAATGCACTTAAAGGTGATTCCGTGCCATGATTTGAACCGGTTTAGCCATCCTTCACTGCATTTGAACTCCTTGTAGTCTAGAACAACGGCTAGTTGTTCCGCCCGTTTCCGTAGCAGAAAACCATTCACTGGTATGTTTCGAGAACAGGCGTCCCATAGCCATACCAGCAAGGACTCTTCAACGTCCGGATACGAAGCCTCGCGGAATCGGAACCGCTTTGGTTGCAGATCGCCGGTCACTTGTTTGGTCAGGATCGCATCCTTGTTCTTGACGATCGTGTGGACGGTCTGTTTCGATAGGCCAAAAGCCTCTGCGACGTCCGACTGCTTCTTCCCCTTTTCAACTTGTTCGATAATTTGAAGCTGTTCTTTTAGAGATATTTGCTTCTGTGGTGTTGACTTAGAAGGCCCTGCGCTCACCGAATCGTCCGTATACATTCTGTCCACACGCGTTAGCCAAGGTAGATGTAGATCCTTGCGTTAGCCGTCACACACGTGGGCACTGGGCAGGTAAGGCTAAACAGAAAAAAACCGCTGCAAAAGTCTACGGCACATTTGCGTGATACGAAACTAATACGAAACGACCCTGTTTATGGGCTCTCTGCTAAAATAAAATAACTGCGATAGTGATTCGAATTATTTGCTGTACTCTGTCCAGAAAGCAGAATTTAATCTCTAAAAGGTCGTCAAAAAGCTCTATGGAAAAATCTACTCCGTTTCTGGCTTTCCGAACTGTGCAACAACGCTGGACTGCTGGACGGCAGCATGGGCAGTGGCTAGCATGGGCTAGGGCGCAAAGCGTAGTTAGTAAAGCTCCTCAATAAAGTCTCTGTTCGGTTTACTGTTTACCGAGTAGTTATTTTGGAAGTTGGAGCATGTGGGTGTGCAGATACACTGTTTTATCATCTTGAACCTCCTTCCAGCAGTTGGCCTCGCGAGGCCGTCTCCTATGTGCGCATGCCACGATGTCAATCTGCCACGGACCAGTGATGGGCCCCAGTGATGCGATAAAAGTAATTGTGAACAGCGTAACGCTTACGAGCTCCGCTGCTCAAATTACCATCTTTCTTGTACGCCTAATTCGTCGTCCATCATTGCGTCATGGATGATTCTAGCATCGTTCCTTCTCATTACCACCCGGTCGCAAACGCGACGAACGAAATTTCAAGCAGCGGAGCGCGTGTATGCCGTGCAGCTTGAATTATATGTAATCCTATATGTAATCCTATATGTAATCCTATATGTAATCCTGAAAGATCAGCATATAAAATGCTTTGTTCTGAAGAGTGGCAATGTGTACCAGTCATTGTGCAAAAGGCCTACAGGTGGAGCAGGCAGTCACCGGAATTAGCCAGCAGTGTTAACAACGTGGTCTGCTACAGTGGGCGGTTAGCCTATGACACAGGTTGGGAACTGTATTCTACTCAGGTTGTCCAGGCTGTCGGGTTTTTGCAGCTGTATCTGTGACCGAATGTAGCGTAGAAAGCAGCATGTATGAATACACAAGACACTATTCCAATTTGAAGTAATGCACAGCTATATCAATACACACATTTCTCATGATAATTTAAAGTATTTTCACCTTGGATACTTCTTATTTATTTATTTATTTATTTATTCTATAATGCCAGCCTTGGTGGGCCCAGGCAGGAGGGGCAATACAATGCAATACGAAACAAGGTAACATTCAGCATACAACTTAAAAGATAAACAAACCAAGGACAACGCGGGTATGATTTGAACACATAGACACAAAAAATAAGCAAATTGAACACAGTTTTTCGCCAGAACTGAGTATATACAACATTGAAAAGTATTAATAAATAACTGGCAATGCTCTCAGTGGTTAACAGTGCACTCAAAGGAAGCTGGTTCCATTCTGTTTTTGTGCGTGGAAAATAAGAATATTTAAAAATTTTGGTTCTGGCAAAATAAGGTGTTAAGGACTGGGTGTGACGTTGTCTCATTGATCGCGTCACTAGTGGTTTTATGTAAGGGTCCGGGCTCGTTGATAACTTGTTATTTTTCAGCAAAAAAAAATTTTAATCGCAAAAGCTTTTTTCGAGTGTCTAGTGTTCGTATGCCGTTAGTATTCATTAAAGTTGTAAGGGAATCGGTAGTGCGGAATTTAGAAAAAATAAATGGAACTGCTTTCTGCTGAATCATTTCTAATGCATGGGTATTAGTTTTAGTGAACGGATCCCACACTGTACAGGCATATTGTAATTTTGGTCTGATGGTCTGATGATCAATGAGCTTGGCTGCAGAAGGAGCACGTTTTAATTTATATCTAAGAAAACAGTTTACGGAAGGATGATGCACAAATGTTAGAAATGTGAGCATTCCAACTTAAGGTATTAGTTATTGTTGCACCAAAGTACTTGTACTGCTTTACTTCTGATAGGCACCTTGATGATAGGCGGTACTGATATGATAAACTGTGCTTTTTATTATTTATTCTCATGTAAACTGTTTTTTTCAGCACTTAGCTTCATATCATGTCTGTGACACCAATCGTTAAGGCTGTTGAGGTTAGAGTTAAGTACTACTTGGTCCTCCGAAGTTTTAATTTTTGTGAATGAAACGCCGTCATCCATGAAAAGCCTAATTTGAACTTAATCAGTGGTAACATTAACAATATCATTTATGTAAATAAAGAATAAAAAAGGGCCAAGGATGCTTCCCTGAGGGACTCCAGATGTTACCAGGAGGGAGCATGAAGAGTGACCACCAACACAAACTAGGTTCTGTTAGTGAGGTATGCGGTTACAGTTTCGAAAGGCGCTCCTCTGCTGTGGTATTTGACTGCACGATAAACAATCCCACATGGTGAATGTGGTGTTAATAATGGAAAAAAAAAAACACCACCAAATTCAGCCTCTGCAATCATCAGTCATAGCCGATGCCGCTTTTGTGCATTAAACCTGGGCCAATATGCATTTCTTTTCATTTTTTTTTTTTTTTTTGTTGTTGAAGGCTCCTGTGCATCCGTAAAAGTTTTAGTGAGCACATTTTGCTTTAGAGAAATGCTCGAATGTTTGGGAAACACATTCCCTGCACCTAATTGTTCCCCTAAATATTACATAATACACCTAGAATAATGTACCTTAGTGGTAGCCTATTATAATCATTATAATCCCTTTTCGTCCAAGTGCTGCCTTCCGAGTAAACGCGTCGTTTCTGTTAAGGGGAGTAAAACAGCTTCATGCGGGCTTAAATATCAGTGTTTAGTTCGGAAATAAATACATCTTAATAGTCGCATGATAAGATGACCTCCATTTCTTTCGGAATATTTTTATATCCGGCATCTGTTTTGGAAGCAACCCTAATATTTTACTTCGCATAAGATTTAGTCACTGCTAAATAATTAGTGACAAAGAAATTTTCAGCCTGTAAAATTGCTTCCCAGAACATGACAGTGTCCATGCGCAGTTTATAACGATGTTTTCGCAGCGAGTAATTCGTAGCTTGCGCATTAACATTACCGAAAATTAATCGCTGATTATTGTGAATTCTGTCAAGTGTGTAAAAGTTCTCTCACACGATGAAATTTATTGGCATTGCAAAACAAAATAATTAACAGTACTAATTTACCATCATATATTAACATGACACACATCAGAAATCCCTTATACTCTCCTCGGTTTCAGGAAATCATTTACAGTTAGTGGCACATGCAGTAATACATTATCACATTCTATGACAGTGGCCGCAAAAAGCATCTCGGCAAATTCAATCCACTCTACGCTCTACACGTGAGCAGTCAGCTTTCCTGTGCGGCGAGGTTTCCTGTATAGTCTCGGCATGATCTCATTTGCGGGGAATACTTATGCGTGGTTGTCTAGGCCAGAGTTTATGTGCACTCAGTCTAAAGCAACTTTCCATGCAGTGCGCTGCCAGTGCTACATTTAACCCGCTTAATCCTGGCGTCAAGTACGATATAATGAACCAGCTTTCTCGATTCAGTCAAAGGTACTGCAGGTATCTGCGTGGGCGTGACACTAAATTCGCCGGTCTGACTCGCATGAGACACGCGCAAACAGTTTAAAAGTCGATAAGAAAAACAAAGCTGTCATTAGGCAGGCCCAAGCATTAGGCACGTGAGCGTGCTACAGCGCCAGAAACATGAAAAGTAAATCTAGAAGTCTGGTGGCTGCGTGCATTGTTTTCCTAAAATCTGCATTGGCGAAATCCTTGGATTTTTTTCTGCAATATTGCAGAAATACTGCAGAAGACAAGTTTTCATCAGAAGACAAACCCGCCGTAAACTCGGAATAAGACCTACGCTGCGTGCGTATCTGCAAGCGCCGTCGGCTGCCGATCCACACTACCAGAGTAATGGTGGCGCCACCTGTAGGTCGGTCTCGCGGCGAATACGACCCGTTCGCCAGTCATCAGGAAGGTTGGTCGAAGAAATGGACGCTCTGAAAATAAGGACTAAGAACTTTGATAACATTTCAGCGTAACCGAAGTGCAATTTACAGTAAGTGGAGTAGAAAAAAGATCAGTGATAACTTTCTCTTTTAATGCAGTGGTTTCCTCATCTTCATCTTCCTTAATGCCAAAAATAACTATGTTTGAGCGCCTACTGTGATCCTCCATTTCTGTAAGCTTCGTCTGGAGAAAGTTGACTTTCTTTTCCAGGATGTCCACAACTGCTGCTCGTTTTTCCAGTTTCGTATATCTGAGATTCATATTGGAAATAAGTTTTCTCATCTCCGCTTGCTCAGTCCTGAATGCAGCTATCTCATCTGTCAGTTTATTTGGTCTTTGCAGTAGTTATGAACCTAAATCTACTGCCCATAAAGCGATCAAAAGCTGTCTCTGTTGGTTGAATATGAAAAGAGAAGAATATACTGTAAAGTATGTTATATGGCCTTTGATATGGCCTACACTTCCACTCCGAATGCATAGTAGACGTTTTAAAAATACATTGCCTTTTAAATTGTTTATTATATTGTGATGTTCACGGTTTTTATTAAGAAAGGATGGCAAGACAAGTACACAATAACACTAGAAAACTGTTTTCTCTTCATGAATTATTTTGGCCTGTTCCCTCCGCTGTTGCTTTCATTTGGCGACAGCAGCACCACTTCATCGCGCTTAAGTCACCGATTGGCGCTGCCTAATAAAAATTGATTACTACGTCCACTGATGAAAAATATTTCATTGCAATAAAGACAATTTAAAGCAAGGGGTGCAGTAGCAGGTGCTTCACGACTACAGTTAAGGTGCTTTTGCAAATGCTGGAGAAGTGAGAATTTTGAGCTCTCATAACTTGTTAGGAACAAAATAATGCGACATTGCCTTTTCATAATGCTTCTTGCCTACGTCTTGAGCATTGTTTGTAGGCCTAAATCACGGCACTAGTTTACGTCATTGCAAAATCCAGGCACAGTGATGTGTGTGAAAATTTTCCTTGTGGCGTGCAATCGTTTGTATTTTTTTATCCTTTCATATTAACATAAAAAAAATTTGCTGTATTGACATGTTGAGTACAATATGCACAATATATCCATAAACAAAATAAATAATATCAAATAATTAGGCAGTTGGATCTCTAGTGGAATCACCCTGCTACATCCTACAGGCTCCCACTGTGTGGAGGATCCAACACTTTACAAGAAAATTCGGACTGAACAAAGAAGTTGGATGCCAAACATGGAGTGGCGGAACGGGAAGGCGAATGAATTGTGTTGAAGGAAAGCATAGGTAAGGGTGAGATGGCAGTTGAAGATGGGATTGGGAATTGGAATCTGAGTCCTACCCCTGAGCCATATGCAGGCCCGTGTATTGGGCTTGGTTAAAGCAGGACTTTGTAGAATATCTGTGACACGTGGTCTTCCAGATAATGGGATTTACAATTGCATGCTGACGAGTATATCCAAGTATATCCAAGAGATTGTAGATGCAATGATCTCTCGGATCACCAAATTGACGGCAGATTTCAACCAATAACCTTATTAATTATCTGTTTGCTTGGAAGCACTCAATTATGAACATATAGCAAATTATGTAGTGGCATGATATTTAAATTTACCGACATTCTAGTAGAAATTAAGAACAAGAAATGGACATGGGCAGGACATGTAGTGCGAAGAGAGGTTAACCGATGGTCGCTGAGGGTAACAAACTGGATTCCAAGGGAAGGAAAGCGTAGCAGGGGGCGGCAGAAAGTTAGGTGGGCGGATGAGATTAAGAAATTCGCAGGGGTCAAGTGGATGCAGCTAGCACAGAACCGGGTTAAGTGGAGAAATATGGGAGAGGCCTTCGCCCTGCAGTGGGTATAATCAGGCTGATGATGATCATGATGATATTTGACTGAGGAAATTATCTCTCATATCCTTGAAACAGTGGTATGTGTACACATGCTGGCTTAGGGCGAGTGTACCTGAAAGAGAATTCGCAAGAGCAGCTGCGGAAAAGAACCAAAAACTCCCAAAAACTGCACCAGAGTCGCTTTTTTATTGAAGAAGTCATAATTTGCTTATGTAGTTGACATTATGGAAATATATTACAGCATTGGTTTTTTGCTTGTATTAGCGCAGAAATTTGGGAAAGGACAGGCTACTTTCGAAGGCAGTTTTCTTTCACAGGATGAAGTTGTAATGGGTAATACTGAATATAAAGTACACTTATTTGATGCAATACACTTAATACATAGTATTCAAACCATGTGTGGTAGATCTCAAAGCAGGATGTTGCACAAACCCCAACTTGTCAATCCTTGTACCACGTAGTTGCCGTTGCTTTGATCATCATCTGAAGTAGTAGCCAGCTAAAAACAGAGATATTCACTGTCAGAAACAAATTCAAAATCCTTAGCAATGCTTCTGCCCCGCCGGGGTGATGCAGTGGTAAGATGCCCGACTACTGTCCGGAGTTCCCGGGTTCAAACCCGACCTCGGCGGCTGCGTTTCGATGGAGGCGAAACGAAGTGGCGTATGTGTGCTTTGCAATGTCAGCGCATGTCAAAGATCCCCAGGTGGTCAAAATTACTCCGTAGCCCTCCACTACGGCTCCCCTTTCTCTCTTTCCACTTTCACTCCCACCTTCATCCCTTCTTTTACGGCATGGTTCAGGTGTCCACAGAGTAAGTGTGACAGATACTGCACCTTTCTCTTCCTGTGAACCAATTATTATTATTATTATTAGCAATGCTTCTGTCGGACCTGCTCCTAGAAGCACTTCTTTTTCTTGAAACAATGCAGCTACAAGGACTCCTCATGTGTACAACAGCCAGTATAAAAAAAGTCTTTACGACTGTTGTTTCATAAGCCTGGCAACAGCGATTACGAAATGAATTTTGTAAGGCTTAAAACATCTAAGAAACATACAAAATGCATCTTCCTTTTTTTTTTAAAAGACAGTTACTGCTATCTACGATTAAAAACTGCAACCAGTGTAATTAAATATCATGACTCGACTAACTGGTCGCACTCGTTAATGCGGGCGAGTGTGATCTTTCGGCGATTTTGGTACAAACTGCCATGACAAGTACAGTTAGGGGTGGCAGTTAAACAGTTGATGTTGCCATTTCATACCCTTATGTTGGATATCAAGTGCACCGAAGCTTTTTATTCTGTGAAACCTTGATTTCAAATGCAGGGCTAATGTTTTTTAAAGGGAAAATATCTGAACATTTTGATTTTTCAATGACATCGTGTTCCTTGGAGTTCTGTATCCAGATAAGTTCACCTTAGGATGTGGGGTTTTAAATGGGGGAACGGTCTTCCGCTCCGCTCCTACTCTGCAGGTGTAGCGTCTAGCGACCCACGGAGGGAACAAAGGGACAAAGGACGGGGACGACACATCGTTAATACTCGAATGCTATTTATTGCACTTGCAAATAATACAGAGCATGGCGGCTAGCTATACAACAACAAGGTTTTCCTTGGAAGGGCAAGGCTACGTAAAAAGGACTTTTGACTCACCGGCTGGGGAATGGGGGTGCGATTTCGGCGGCGCACATTTGAACGCGCCGTGAATATGGCGGCCGGGATCTCCCGTGCGCGCCGCATTCTCCGGACGAAGCCATACCACGGCGTTTGCCGCAGGAGGCGGCGAGAGCATGCGGTATTTACCGGTCGCTTCGTCGTTGGGAACCAGAAGATGGGCGGTCGTGCACGACGGGTCCTCCCATGTGCGCAGCGTACTCCGTGCCCGCTATCCCCCGGCATTTGCCGGGAGAGGCGGCGGTAGACGACCGCTCTCGTTGCCGGCTGGATCCAGAAGCTCCCTCTCGTCTTCTCACGGGAACCCGCGTAGACGTCTTGGTGGCGCACCCATCGCTGGTCTCCTTCCCCCAAGGGGAGGTATTTACCTCCTCTCCCAGCCGGCGCTGCCATGAAGCTCGTTGGGGTTGTGGTGGTCGGTCGCGGCGAAGGGGGAGGAAACTGGTTTTCCACGAGGAGTATGATGCTGTAGTGTTAGAATGAGTCTGTAGTTGCTTAGGTGGGATGTCTTGGTGTGCCCTGTTTGGGCTTAACATACTTGTTTTTAATGCCTTTCATTTTGTCCGTTTGCAGCAAGATGCCTCAGTGGTGTAGGGGCAGTGTGTCTGACTTGCAAGCAAAGTATCAGAGGTTACACTGCAAACATTGACTGCCCATTTTTTGTTTGATGTACTGTTTTGAACTCTCAAGTAATCTGAACTTCTGGTAGTATGTCGTGCATTCGTAGCTTCTGGGAACAGCATTAAATGAAGGCTGCTGTAGCGGGGCTGAAAAACATGTTTGCATTGGTTGATGCTAAAAGCTTTTCTGCCAGTCTTAGTTCAAAGCTCAAGTTTTGAGTCACACTGGCAAGCCAGTGGCGATTTGCATGAATGGTGGCTACTTGTGGTGCAACGTCCTGTTGTGGACATCCTATCTCGTCGTGTGTTGGTGTGAGGACTGGCATGCCTCAAGCATGCTTGCTTGTGCCGAACGAGGTGATTTCCAAGGGCTCTATTGAACACAGGGGGTATGGTAATACTGGTCATTAGCACTGAACTTCAAAAAGATGGGTAAAGTTATGTACCCAAGACATGCCCCCCCCCCCCTTCCCTAAAAAATATGAATGGGGGGGTGGGAGGCAAGTGGTCTTCAAGTCTGGACATGGCGTGAATCGGATGTTTTCCTCAATTTAATGCACCTGTTCCGCAGTCGACAAAATTAACTGAACTCTGATTCATGATTTGTTCACAAAAAATGCATTATGGATATTCCAAATTATAACTTTGGTAACACTTTTATGCATTACTGGCACACATTAAAGAAGCATAAGTGTGGGGCTGTGACGTTTTGCTACATCTACAGCTTCGAAATTTCAATGCATGTTGGTAAGAATTCAGTGTTAACAAATGTGCAGCTATTCTTGTCCTCAGAATTGTACATAATATAATAATGCTTCCCTATAGTATTCACTGAACGGAATTTCTACTCTGCTGGGATTTGTTTCACTAAATCTTGCTTTGCATTGAGTACGATGGTGTTAAGGGTTAAAGGTTCTGCAAAAGTTAATATGGAGCTTCATGTATGGAATGGGTTTTGAATTGATATTTCATTGTACATTGTTCGAGTTGTTGGAACCTTTTCCGCTGAGTGCTCGGACACTGTGTTATCTATTACCATTCTTCGTCAACTGTATATCATGCTACATTTCCCTTTCACCACAGAATTTAAGCTTCGTTTGAGCTAAGGCATTAAGAAATGATCTTAACAGGGAAAATTGCTTTTCCAGTTCGACCTACAGAGTGCTGCTAAAGGGGCTAGTTTCCTGCCTAGTTTCCGTGGCATGCCTGTAACGTTGTTGGCTCCAACCACACACAGGTTAGCAAAGGAAGAGCTTATGGCAACATCAACATTTGCGTGCAAGATGTCGAGGATTGACGAGCATCTGTTGCCAAAGCTGCAGTCTCGGATACAGAACTGCCAACTGTGTGTCAAAAGTTGTTAACGTAGGTTGAGTTTTTTAAAACAGAATGTCTTGTTTATGGGTGTTGCTAAGAGGCAGTTGCCTACAACATTTTTCAGTAGATCGTTGCTTGAAATTATAGTTTGGCAAATATATATAAACATGTCATTGCCAGGTTACTGGAAAGGAGGAATCCAGAAGTACTTTTTAAAAATGTTGTAAAGAAATAAAGTCGTGCTTTTTTCCAATCAAAGCTGTCCATAAGACGAGTTGTCCATAATATGCAAAGAAAAGTATTTATAAAAACATGCTATAATTATGGTCTGCTTTTGTTGACAGTGTTGGGCGCTTAAGTTGAAACTATTCATAACTTGGGAAACTACGAGCCTAATATCCCAGACACCTTTAAGCTTGAAATAAACTGTAGTTGCACTTAACGCATCTAGCGGTGTAGATATGCCTTATGACATCCTGTGAATAAATGAGTTTCTACTACAGCTGCTCACATTCCACGAACTGCTGCTACATGATCCAGCACCCATTTGGCTGTAAGCTGCTTAACTTGTCTTTCTGCTCTGCACAAGCTGCAGATAGGATTTTCTTCCCAGCTCTTCATGCAAAGTGGAAAATGGCAGTGTGCATCGGCTATCGAGGCAAATTTGCTCTGTAAACGAATCCATGAAAGAAAAGGGACGTCACTTAGTGATTTGCGCTGCCCAATTTCATTCAAGTGGTATGCACTCAAAGTGCAAAAGTCAAGCAGCAGAATGAAACAGAGAATTGGCTCTCATTTTTGTCCATATTACGCGACAAAACTACATGGGCCCCAATAGGGTCTGTGCATTTTTTCCTTGTCCATTGTCCGAACAGCGAGCTTTCATGTTAACGAGGCAGAAACACGTGAAAGAGGTTTGGTTTTCAGAAATATTGTCCATAATACAAGTCGTCCATTAACGAGGCACGACTGTATTGGTGGTTTGAAGAGGTGGACTGCTGCCTGTTTTGACTGGTATTGTCAACTTTGGTAATGAACTGAATGGTGAGATGTGTGAAAACCTCACATTATTAATGCTTATCATAGTTTATTCAGTCTATTATTGTCAATTTATAAAGTCAAGCGTTTTATGACATTACACAAACTTAACACACATTTTTGCACACTTCTTGTAGGCCTTTTAAAATATAGAAATGTGAGTACCACAAATATTTAACGCTGCATTCTACACCCTGCCGCAGTGGATGAATAATTCGGGTCCTTCACTATCCCCGGGCAGACCCAGGAACAATCCTGGCTGCGAGGCCACATTTTAATGGGAGCAACATAAATGGCTCCTGTGGGCTGTGCAATTTCAGGCCAAGTAAAGAACTCAGTGTGGTCGCAATTATGTGGAGCGCTTTACTATGGCGTCTCTGATAGCCTGAGCCAGTTTGGGACACAGAACCGTGCAAAATGCTTAGACATACCTTTTGTGAAACAAGAATGAATTCACAAACATCAGAAAAGCACTGAATCACAATACAATCATAATGTTCGATGGCACCTAAAAAAAATCGTGTTAAAAATGTTTTTCTTTTTGCAAGATTCATTACATGTATAGTCATTTAAGCATCAAAAGCATGCTGCATTGTATTAGCCATGTTTTAAATGGAGTACGTATGGTGGGACATCTTCTTATACACACTGCTGTGTTTAGAAACTTTAGCATTGGATACTCTAAGGTATTTTTTGAAAGAACACCTGAATTTTTCAGATGTCATTTCTGAGCTCTGTACAGCTTACTGGACTAGAATGCCCTTATTGTGCCCCAATTTTACTGCCCTTTAAGTTTCCTGCGTGGTAGCAGGTTTGGAAGAGCATTGTTGAAGAAACAGCAGCTGTCTTCATGCTTGCATGCCAGAGTCTGAGTCTGTGTTGCTGACTGCTTCCCTGCAAAAATGTGCCACCTGTCAGGACAGCTGGAAATGAAGCAGCTGATGCAATAAAAGACAACTTGCAAAGTTTGGTTCCACAGCAACTAATTTTTGAGTGAGGTTGTTTTTAGACCACTGGCACTCCTGAAGAGCAGCAGCTTTGTCACGACAAATGTCATAATTTTACTGCAGTACAAATTTCATATTACACGAAAATCGTGACAAATGTCATGTATCTTTTTTTTGACAGGGTGTGGTGCAAAGGAGGCAATGCATTGAAGACTCACTACTGTATGGCATGCATTAGCAAAACCTGTAAAGAAGGTGCACTTTATACACCCAAAAATACAGTAGTTCTGGATGTAGTTTATAATGCACTCATTATTGCATACTTCATGATGTGTTGAAATCTAGTTCTTTGGTGAGATTTCCCATTCACAGATGTGCAATGCAAGAATGCCAAAGAAATCTGTACATGTAAAATTACTATAAGTCAGGTGGTCAAATTTCTGCAGATGTGTTTCTTTAGCAGCAGGGACATACTTCATAAAATATGCCCCCCCCCCCTCCCTTTGTGGGTTGGGTAGCTTGGGTTAAAGGATGACATATTTCTGAAAAGTGAGAATAGGACAGACATGGATACATGTGAAGCTGCAATCAAAATGAGAGGCACTACAATTGAGGACTTTCTTGGCTCAAGCTTATTGCATTTTTTCAAGATTAAGTTTCTAGTTTGGTATTCTCAATTTCCAATGTGTCCCTAGTTAGCGGTTTTCAAAGAATAAGTGGGAAATGCACTTCGAATGTAAGAGAGCAATAGCTGAGATTTCGTAGTTTTTTCATAAGCTTTTGAATATTGTGCTGAAAAAAATCTCTTCAGATAAAAAGCTTTCTCAAATAGATGCGTGTTTAAGTGCGCATTTTATTTTTATTACTGGACCTTTTGCATATCTAATAATTTAAGGTTTGAGAATGCTGTCATTCTTGAATATGTGTTGAGTATAAACATCAGGAAATGCCTTCTAATGTGTAAATTTGTTCACTCAGGGAGGGGAATCTGGGGAAGTAGGTACTTAGCTAAATGCAACTAATAAAAACTGCAATTTAACTACAGAAGAAGCAGATTAAACAATTTTTGTAATATGTTGTTACTTTGGAATAATGAGGAGGACATTGCAGCATACAAACATGGATTGTGTGAGCTTGGATTTTCATGTTTTTTATGCCTCTGAATTATGGAAGCCCTCCATGGCATATATGGCTGGAGGTGCTGTGCGAGTTTGTCATGTCAACGATTGAGTGGTCGCCAAGGATGGGATGTAAGTTTGCACTCAGATCCTCGACATGCCATTCTTTTTTTCAAAGTATAGAAAAGGTTGTTTGCACTTAAAGTTAGCTTCCGAGGATTTTTTTTTTTTTTGCTAATTCTTGATGCACAATAATTGTTGCATGAGATAGAGAGAAAGCTATGACTTAAATTGCTGTATTTGTGCAATTGATTAGAAAAAAATATGGGGCACTTCCATTGTGTGGTGCGGAGTTCGATTTATTGAGCGAGCGGAGAAAGTGGAGTTAGCGTGAAAGGTTAGCATGAAACAGGCTCTGCATGGCAGAATTCCTGGATGTTGAATTTTATAACATGCGAATGGCAAGAGTTTAAAAATTCCCCGCAGTAGTGTCCTAGTGGTACGATCATCCACTTCGCTTGCAGGAGGTCCGTGGTTCAATCCCCAGAGTCACCAGCTACCCAGCTAGGTACAGTTGAGTGCAAGCTTTCCCATGGCAGGTGCTTGACTTGACTGTGTTGAAGTGCTTGGAAAATGAGTTTTGTTCTCACCTTGAGTAACAGATTAAATACCTTGTGCCATGGCGCTCTTTGGCCAAAGCTGCCTTTGTGACTTAAGAATTCATTATTGCCAAGAAAAAAGACAACCGTGAGAGAGCAAAGCAGGTTTTCCTGTTCAAAATATCGGTTTCAACCCAGTTAGCTTAGCCCTTGTCGACATTGTGTCATTGTAGCGAATGAATTAAACCTGATCAGTATTTTTAAACAGGAAAAATTGAATGGAAAACTGTTCGTCTCAAATGTGTTCATTTTGAAAAATGCAGCTGTTGACTGTGATCCACTTGTGAGTTAACACTTGCCCTTCTTAAAACTGTCATATCTTGGTGCAAGGTGAGAGCAGTTCTCTTACTAGGTGCTGCAGAATGCAGTCCAGATCAGAGTTATCATTAGCAGGGAACAAACTTTGCAAACATCCATTTGTCAATGGCATTGGCAAAAGTAAATAAATATGGCTTCACATCTTTTTAGATGCTTTGCCTTGTAAACCTGCCCCCTCCCCCCCCTTTCCCTCCTGATAACCTGCCCCTTGTGCACTCCGAAAAATTAGGTGGGGCTTGGCTGTAGTTAATCCCAGTAGGTTTCGAAAGTAATACAGTAGAACTCGGATATATCGAACTCGAAGGGGATCGCAAAATAGTTCGATATATCGATAATTCGATATACAGAAATCGGCCTGGGACAGAATTTACGATGCGAAAAACGATACCGTATTTGTCGCGTAATCAACCCACTCGCATAATGAACCCACACTCCACTTTTGCACCCAGAATTTGGAAAACAAAAAGAAAAGAAGCGTTATATAGCTCGCTCACAAGCGATTGAGCTATCTCAGCGACGAGCGGCAGCGACAGATCGAAAAATTTCTATCTTTTGGAACTGCTTCCCTCTCGCCGCTCGAGCCACCGCGGCAGCTCAAAACAAGGTTTCTGTGTCGCCGCGGCGAGGCGTTTTCGCTTGCATGTCGATGGTGCGAGTCACTCCGTTTCAGTGGTCTCATCCACAGCTCGTTTCTTGGCAGCGTGCCAAGATGCTGCGCAGCGATAACGTCGCGGCGTGTTTATCTTTTGATAGCTCCTGCAGTGGCGGGGAGCGAACTTACAGCTGATTGCACAAGCCAGGTTCGATTTATCACGCCGCGCTTGGGGCGGGCGTAGTCCACTGCCACAAAATAATTGGAAAGCGTGATAGCTAAATGCTGTTGGAAGCGAAAAATGCTAAAAGCCGGTGTCATGATCGCAGCAGACCGCATGCTTTCGTTGACTGATACATGCAAGAAACGACTCCTGCAAAAGAATAATAATAATAAAAAAAAGAACTGCCACTTCTTCACTTCCCGCAACCCCGATATGCTACACCGCGCATATAGTACAACGATAAGAATGAACGACTCTCGCAAAAAAAAAAGAAAGAAGAGAGACAGAGAGAGAGAGAAGGAGATCTGCCGCTAATTGGCACCATAGCCACGTTAGCCGCGGCGCGCAGAGGGTTTGCAACACGCGCTGGAGAAAGCGTGTTATGTCTGAAAAGGGGCTGAGCTGGCTTGGCGCATGCGTAGCGCGTGCTACTGATAACGAAGGCCGGAAGAGAGGAAGGGGAGAGATAGCTAGGCAAAGGAATGGTCACACCCTTGCGTTTCGCTATATTGCATTTTTCCCCTCTCGTTCCCACCCACTCTCCCTAGTTCATTCACGCACACGGCTTGAAAATGTCACGTACGTGCTGGCGCGCGGGAAATGATAACGCAGCTGAGCGCGCCTTTGAGGAATGGGCGCGGCGCTGCCCTAGACCACCCTAGACCAGCCGTCGCCGAACTGTCCCCTCTCAATCCTTCCGCGGCGCTTGGCTTGAGAACATCACATGGCAAACGGCCACGGGTGATGCGATCGTCTTTGTGGATGGCACACTTTCCAGTGCGTGGTGCGGAGTTCGATATATCGAACGACCGGTGAAATTGAGTTCGATATATAACACGGCGATATATAACACGATATATAACAAGTGTGGAGTGAAAGCTTTGGTTGTGGGCGACCAAGTGCTGCATCAAACACAACCAGCGTTCTGACCAAACACATCAAACTTTACAGGCTTGACTTGCCGGCAAATGCTTTCTTGCTCCGCTCAGACAGCTCACTGCAGTGGCATGTACACGTGCAATGTGGGAACTACCCTTCTTCTCTCTGCGTCAGTGCGTGCACTTGCTGGGATGCCACTACCCTCCTCCTTCTCTCTGTGGCAACCTGACAAGTCATAGGGCGACCTGTGAACAATTTGAGCATGTGCAGTGAGGCTGTGTAAGGAGGCACATGATGCCGCCACGAGTCAGTGCAGCTCTTTCGAGGCCAAAGCTTTTGTTTTATATTTGTTCTTTTCATGCCATCTGTAGCCTCAGATGCACAGTTTCTTTAACTGGTGGTCAGTGAGAATAATCAAAGTTTTCACCGGGAAAAAATCTGCTGCAGCAGCAGACTGTAACTTGGTACCTTCCCCCATGATCATTAAGCTGGGCCGCTTCTGTGTGTATGTGCATTGTGACCCAAAAGGGGAGGAAAAGGCATTAAATACTAATTACTTTGCTGAAAATTTTAAAATAACAAAAATGTAATAAAATTACATAATTACTGCTCCCAAAATGTAATGGCATTATTAACTTCACAGTTAATAATGCGATCACTTCTGAACTATTTTTGAGTTTTAGTCCATACAAGCCTGAGGAAATCTAGTAAATAAAACAACACTACCTCTCTAGACATGCCACATGCATTATTTTGTCTTTCTGCCAAATTCCAACAAGACTTCCTCCTTTCCTCTCTGTCTCCTACAGCATGCGCTATGGCAACAAAACTACAAAAGCAGAGGCATCGTCGAACGCTGCAACTTTCATAGTGCTCAAGACAGAAATGAGCAGTGAATCTATCTTGCTGACTCGGAGCTGTCTCCACCGTTTCAAGTGCCCGAAGCAGCTAGGTTATATATTGGTTCTGTGGTCATATGAATAGACCTCGGCACGTTGCGCTTAGTAATGTTCACGCCATGGACCTTTCCACATTGTGTCCTAGCTGATGCAACAGGGCATGTCACTGCATTCTCCTCACTAGTTCTGAACTCCAGCTGTCCTGCACCATCTGCCCTGCAGTGTTCTCTTGATGCATTATATCTTGCTGCTTGGGGAATGGTTATGACCAGTCATGGAATAGCCGCAGTAAATGACCTGGTTACACGGGACACTGCAGGTCTCAGACATGGAGTTCTCAACTCTGCCTTTTGCTGATCTGTTAAGCTGGCCTAGGCTTGCCGCGTGTTGTTCCTGCTTTCACGGCACTCTAATGCGTTGTCTATTTAAAGAATAGTGGTGCGCATGAGTAAATTCGAAAGGAATTAACTTTTCTGCAAAATTGCTGCCCTAAAGTATTCCAGTACAATACTAAACTACCACATTAGAAAAGTAATTCATTTCATTACTAGTGAACGAGAAAAGAAATTAAATTACAGTAATAAAATTACTGCCATGTCTGGTCATATGCATAGACCTCGGCACGTTGCGCTTAGTAATGTTCACGCCATGGACCTTTCCACATTGTGTCCTAGCTGATGCAACAGGGCATGTCACTGCATGCTCTCTGGCCATCGGTACATGATCGTGCTTAAGTTTATCTGTGAGCTAGCGGTCGCTTCTGTGGGGAAAGAGCAAGTTAACCTGAGTGACAAGTGCAGTTGATATTGCCGCGAAACCGCGATGTTTTTTTAAGGGGGGAGTAATGCCACGAAACCTCCAAAACAGTATTTGTTGTTTTTTAACAGCCGCCAGCATATGGGCTTATCACTCTGATTCTGGACCGCGTTTCAGTTCCGTAATCTTTGTTTGTTGGTGCTCGATGTCGCAAGTCACACCTTTATCAGTTTTGTTGTAGCGCAAGATGCACCGAAATCTGTCTCGAAGGTTCCGGCCACTCGGGTGTCTTTCCACAATGTTACAGCCCGTGCTGGTAGCTGTTTGCGACGTTATCTAGATTGTTCTGTGCAGCCTTTAAATTGAGCGTTGACGAGTGTGATGGGAATTCTTTGTTCGACGATCGACGAGCACGTTTGTTTCTGTCGCCGCCGCCGAGTTGCTTAGTTCTTTTGCGGGCGCAAGTCAGCCCAAATAAAAAGTTTCTTTAGTGCAATCATCGACCCTTCATGTCTGTCGTCGACCTCGTCACCACTACGTGACAATATCATTTGGAAATATCAGTGTCACTGCCAGTTTAGATGAGCTTAAAATTCATAATTCCTGAACAGTTAGTAGGTTCGAGTGGCTAAAATAGTGAAAGTGCAGCACCAGTTCAATCAAAAAGAGAACGCTACTAAAAGTTTGAAATTTAAAATTTTGCACACCTGAACTATTTTTATTTCAACTTTCATCAGCAGTGCCGGTCCTGAGTGCGACTTTGCTGGCACCTGTATGCCGTTAGCTGGTTATGGTATGTCACACTGCTGTATATTCTTGCTTCATGTCATAGACACTCTGAGCGCTGCAATGCATCCATGCGTGTTTGTCTGCTTGGTTGTATGGAATGCACCATATACAGTTATACATATTCATACATATTCCAAAAACAGCTGAAATTTTTGCATTGAGTTAGAGTGCAGTTTTTCTGGCTGACACTGTGTGCTAGATAGGGCATGTAATGCTGCTTCAAATTTCTTTTGCAGCATTCATTTCACATCCAAGAGGATGCGAGGGGTGGAGCGCTGTGCATGAGGATGTAACGTGGTGTTCCCTTTGGGCAGTGCCCGTGTAACGCAGTAAGTAGCTTAAAGCGCATTGAACTGCTGCGGCATGATGCTTTCCTTGGCAGTTTAGCTGCATTTTAATGTTACATATATTGATTTGTTTCAAATACACTTGGGTCTTGGTCTATGAGGCTCAATATGAGGTATTAGGCCCTCTCATTGAGCAAGTCTTGCAGGGGGCATTGGTTACAGCAGATGTTTGTGTGTACTGTGCGACACCATGAACCCTGAGCACCCATGCTTAGCCATGTATGGCATCGTCATGGTAAAAAGAGTAAATGGTAGCGTAACTCCCATAGAACCCTGCGTGTCAACTCTGAGCAAGGCTTTAGTTTCTTGGCGCCCCCTGCGAACTGTGCGGCAAAGCAATCACGTGACATTATGACGTCAGAAAAGCTCGTGACGTCACAGTGACGTATCATTGGCAGGAAATTTGATTTTTTTTTTATTTTTAGAGAAAAACAAGGCCAATGACAACGGAGGCAGAACAATGCTTGGATAAAGCGGAAAAATGGACACCGTGACTGTTCAGCCAACAAAACTTGACATGGATTTCTACTGTCAAGTTTTACGTTAACTGAAATTTTACGGCATTTTCAACCACCTTATTATAGCATCGTTCTTCCTCCGTCGTCGTTAGCCTAGTCTTTCGTCGTGCGTCATGTAAACGCATTATGGGGCTTATTCTTCGGGCACGTTTGTGAACAAGGGCCTTCAAGTGAATTTGGCAAGCACATGGATAGAATCACATGGCTTGAGGCATTTCACTAAGGGCATAAATGAGTGAAGCTATACTGCATCGAAAGCCAGGCTTTATTAATTCACTGTTACTTACATCGACGCATCATAACAATGCAAATCTTGAACTGTAGGAAAGCAACCACCAGTCATTCGTCTGTCAGTCTTCATGAAATCCTGGTGATAACAAAATGACCTGAGCGTAGGTCTCCAAACGAGACGTGGGGAGATTATAAAAGGGTGAGAGATTTTGTGAACAAGTAAAGTACATATCAGTGCCAAAGAGTAATGAAAAAAATTGGCTGGGGCTTAGCTTTGGTTAAGCCTGGTAGGTTGCGAAAGCCGTGGATACAGTCAGCTTCTCTGTTCAGAGCATCCATAATGTTCCATTCTGGATTATCGTCAGATGAGCAGGATTCATGAGAAGATCGACGTGCCCGCCAAGCTGCATCTTGAGCATGCTGTCGAGCGAGATGCTTTTCACACTGTTCATCTGTCTCTGTAGCTTTCCGTTGCTTCCTAGCAGCAGCGAGGCGACGAGTCTCTTGCGGAGGCATGGCAACTGACTTGGCAGATGGTGAACGCTAGTATATGCCCCGGCTCCGCCACCTACCTCTCTATTGCGACGTCAAAGCGAGCGCAGGGCCTCCAACAGAAGGAACACAATGCGCCACGTCTTCACACGTGCTACTGACCGCCTCTATGCGACGAATCGACTTGCTAGCCTGTCTCTCACCCTGGTATGACGTCAGAGGTCATTCTAAAGGTCAAACGTGGCTACTGGCCGCCGCTACGTGAAAGGCCATTCATGAGCGTAGTATTGCGTTCGCAATAAAATAAACGGGATAACTGTAACACTAGCATTAAAACGCCAATCTGTAAGAGCTCAGGTAAGAAATTCAAATTGGGATTGTTATTAGAAGTTAATGCGTCTGAGAAGTGAAAATAACAGCGATACAGCTTCGCTCCCTACAACTAAAATTTCGCCTTGTTCTCGATTCCATTCATTTACTAGCACTTCATTTGTCGCTGAGAGGAGTCAGTGTGAGGCTACAAATTTACAGCTTCAACATTCATATACATGAGAAAGACCCCACTGACAATAGGAACCTCCCTGAGATACCATCTAAAGCACATTCAGCGAATGTTAATTGGTGTGGTAATGCGACGCAGTAAGCAAAACATGCAGCAAACGGAGTGGAACAGAAGGCTTTGCGCAATGTGACATGCGTCTTGGGGGCAATAAAATCTCACCTTCCCCATTTAATTAAAATAGATGCAGCGAGATGCCGCTCATGCAAACATGTTTTCGTAAAACAAGTCGCCACTTTTGCGACGTGACTGGGCGGCCGAGCTGGCCAAGCCGCCAAGCTGTGACGCAGCATTGTCCCATCGTCCCGCAATGCGCACATGCAGCGGCAGTCAGTTTTTCATCAGGCACGCACAGTTTTCATCTTGCTGTAAAGCACTACCACAACCAGCAGAACGAAATACTGACTGTTTGACACAGATAACCCACTTTAAATGCAGCATGCAATGTTGAACGTTGACCCGGGGCCGATGACTCATCCACACCGCAGGTGAAAAAGCTTTGTTCTGAGCCATATCTGAGCTTTGGGCAACTACGCAGCAGATACTAAATGGCCAAGAGAGGTCAGTACAAACAAGTTAAAATATTGTTATAGACATGACACGTTTTTCTTATGCAAGAAATAAAAACTGCGTTCACTTCTGCACGTGAATATTATATTTACTTTCTAGTTCTTAGCAGTAATTTTATTTTTTGATTTAATATTTTGCCAGGCAGTTCGCAGGGGCCCTCTGCATCGTTCATCACCATCGAGTTGATGCCACTGGCAGTAGGCAGCTTCACGCACTTTGTTCCAAGTAGTGTGATCTGTTGCTTTGACCGTGGCATCGCCATGTCTGGGAAAAAGGGGATCCCGGTGGTTAAGCTGATGCTGAATGTTCCAACCTTTAAAGGGATAGGGACACCAAATTATTGTGCTGTACTTTTGCATTGTAAATAGTGCGTAGCGATTCTGTAAGCATGGAGCATGGTGTTAGAAACCGAAAATCGCATTAAATAGTTTATTATCATCTTATTAGTATGCAGCAGTTTTGGTTTCAATTCGTAGTTGCAAGGTTTCTACTTGACGTCAAAAAACAGAAGACATAACATTGAAATGTCACGTGGGCCAAAAACTCGTGACGTCAAGGAGCAGTTGCATCGTCTGCCCTGTTTGCAGTGTGACTCCGCCGTATGTTCTCATGGCACAGTCACACTGCAGAAAGAGTTGGTCAACTGTATCTAGTTCACTATATACAACTGCATCTGTAAACATGTTTGCTTCATTTCGGCGATCTTGTCACGCTGCGCCAACACGAAATATTCGGAAACATGCCATTGTCGCCTGCAAACAGCTGTCGCCAACAGTGCCGATGTCAGCCACTCGCTTCGCTACAATGTTGCCCAAATTCCTATATTATGCGAGCGGCTGGGAAAAATTGATGCAGCGCGCGTAAATGCTCATGAGTATGTAGTTTGAACGGCACTGGTCGAGTCACCCTTTCGTGCGTTGTTTTGAGCGTCGCCTCATGTGTGCGAATCTGGTGATCGTTTAGCGAAAATCTACAAATTTTATCGAATGAAAACAGTCATAGAGTATAGTTTTGGCAATAGTGAACTGAAATTGGCAATTGACATCGCAGGAAGCGTGTAAAATCATCACAAAGTGCTGGTGTTACTCCGGTGCGCCGAGAAATGCTGCAAGCAGCTCGGAACAGTAGGCATTACTTGTGGAGAGAAAATTAGGCCGATTGAGGATAGTCTTCATAAACAGGTTTTATCGAGCTCATTTTATTATGAGATAGGCTTCTATAGTCAAGTGGTGACGGAAGACGAACCTTTATTACAGTGTTGAGTCGCTGACCCGTTCTGAGTGCTGTCCGGCGAAGCCAACTAGGCCTAGCGACGAGTAGTGCAGGCAGAGAGCAGTGCAGTTAGTCGCCAAGCACACCTGCGGGAGGCGCCGTAGCCGAAGGCTTCACACTTGTGCAGGCATGCTATTGTTGCACGAGTATAGCAGGCAGTCCTGATAATATTTGTCTTTTCTGGTACAAAGCCAAGGAGTGCTACACTGCCTCACTGCTGCATCGCTGGTCAATCCGGTATCGCCTACGGCGACCGACACTGCTGACCATTGCCGCGCCGTCGGCCGCAGCCTTCGAAAATTTTAGCGAATGAATATTGCCATTAAGCGTAATTTTGGTTACAGTGTAGCTGTCGTGCTGTCCATGCGTTAGAACTGTTAGAACGCTACAGGTGCGAAAGAACAGCTGAAACGAGCTGACCAGCAGCATCGTCTCTTACGTCAGAAAACTGTTCAATGACGTCACAAATACTTGATTATGGTTTTTTCAGTGAACCTACGTCACAGTAAATGCACTAGCGATAGGTCCGGAATGCAAGAGTGAGCATTTTCACAAACCTAAAAAAGGAATTAATATATTTTCTACGCTTCCCTAGAGTCTAACACTTGATTGTGATGGTCTTCAAACACAAAGGTTTCTCGTGACAAGCTTTGCACAACCTTGTAATATGGTGTCTCTACCCCTTTAAGGCCCCTTGGCAGAGGCAACACACCACTTTGGCCCATGCTTCTCATAGATGGGCCTCTGGCCGAACCACCTGGGGGATAAGTTCCCTCTATCTTTTGCTTTCCTATCTTCTTTCTTACAACTGTCCTATCTCCTCCTCTTTTCTTGGATTTCTGCTTCCTCCAGGTAGCGAGGATTAACTATGTGTGGCTAACCACCCTGCGTTACACAATATTTGGTTATAGTCAGGGTGTACGGCTGGCGTGGGCTGGACTTTCTCAGAAAGCTCCTGCTCCGTCCCCTTGTTGGGATTGGTGGTGGGTGGCCACCACCCTGGCTGAACAACAGCAGTATTTCATGGCTTCTCAACTCTCACATGATCGATCCCGAAAAAGGGGTCGTAACTTACGAAACCTCCAAATTCTTCTTAAAAAGGCAAACAGGTTCCCACGCTTTCATATAGTACACAGTGACAACACTAAGAAAAGACCTAGACAAATCTCGCCTAGTGACCAAGATGTTGACGGAAGCAATAGGTCAGGGCTACAAACTGAAGAAGCTGCAAAACGGAGACCTTCTGCTAGAAATCCTGTATATTCATCAGCAGGAAGAACTGTCCACATTCATTCAAGTCTTTCGGCGAAATCTCAGTGATGATCAGTTCACATCGTTCTCTAAACACTGTCTGCGGAGTTATCTTTGATGATGATCTCAGATGCCTAACTGAAAAGGAGCTCTTGGAGGGCTTCATAGACCAAAACATGACAAATGTGTATAGAGGCGTGATAAAGATTCCTACAAAGCACCTAGTCCTGACGTTTGCATCAAGCATTCTTCCTGAATTAGTCGAAATAGGCTATGTAAAACCAACTCGGGAAATATATTCCAAATCCTTGATGCTGCTTCAAGCGCCAACGTTATGGTCACGGCTCTCGAACCTGCCTGGGCCAACTCAGATGTGCAAAATATGCTTCCCATGAACACGATTCCCAGAAATGTAAGGTCTAGCCACAATTGTGTGTCAACTGTGAGGGTAGTCATCCTGCCTACTCACGCACATGCCCCGTATGGAAGCAAGAAAAGGAAATTATTACCATCAAGGTCAAAGAAAACATAACTTTCCGGGAAGCACGAAATCATGCTTTGTAAAAAATTTGTATATTCTGTTGTGGCGCAACAGGGCACAGCACCACAGCAGCCTCTGGCACCTGCCCAAGCCACAGACAGTGAACTTGGAGCAGGGCCACCTGTGGCCTCGGTGCCAGTGACCAGTGCTGTGCCACGGCCAAAAAAAGCAGGCTGCACAGACCTCCATGTCAGCCAGCCACAAGGCTTCTCCCCATGCATTGAGGACAAACACAAACCCGTGCATTCCACACGGGTGTCCAGCGTATCTGAAGACGCGATGCACACGAGCCAAGGAAGTCCTATGCTGTCGACATCAGATGGGTGGCGCAGCTCCTTGAATTGACAAAAAAAGCCATGAATCAAAGGGCCCGAAAAAAATTCCTAGCTTTCTGTGAACATTTAATGCACAATGGCTTTTATACACTAGAACTGCAGTTTCTGGAAATGAAAAATATCAATTAAAAAGTATTCAGCCTGATTGCGGTGGCCGCTTTTCATTGGAGGCGAAAAGCAAAGTGCTTGGTGTGCTGTGCGATGTCAGTGCACGTTAAAGAACCCCAGGTGGTGGAAATTTCCGGAGTCCTCCACTACGGCATCTCTCATAGCCTGAGTCGCTTTGAGACGTTAAACCCTACAAACTAAACCAAACTAGAACTGCAGAGGACTTTTAACTAATATGAATGACATTAAATATTTATTTGCCACAAACTCACCTCTAGCCTTGTGTTTCCAAGAAACATATTTAGGCCCCAAACACAAGAATACAGTCGAACCCGGATATATCGAACTCAAAGGGGATCGCGAAATAGTTCTATATATCGATAATTCGATATACAGAAATTGGCTTGTGACGGCACTTATGATGCGAAAAAACGATACCGTATTTGTCGCGTAATCAACCCACTCCCATAATGAACCCACCCTCCACTTTTCCCTTTGAGGAATGGGCGCGGCGCTGCCCTAGACCAGCCGTCACCGAACTGTCACCTCTCATTACTTCCGCACGCGGCTTGAAAACGTCACGCGGCAAACGGCCGAGGGTGATGTGATAGTCTTTGGGGAAGGCACACTTTCCAGTGCGTGGTGCGGAGTTCGATATATCGAACGACCGGTGAAATTGAGTTTGATATATGACGCGGCTTTCCTATACTTTTACATGGGATTTTCGAGGGGATATTCTGTGAGTTCAGTATAACCAAAATTCAATATATCCGGGTTCGACTGTATACTTAAAACCTATGCAGTCTTCCGTCATGACCGAGAGCAGGCTCTCAGGCTCTCAAATGGCATTGCTATCATAGTAAAAAATGGAGTAGCAGTTCGAGAGCACAAACTTAAAACTCTGCTTGAAGCTATAGCGGTGACCTTACAGGCTTTTAAAGCAATAACTGCGTGCTGCTTATACTTACACCAACACCTTAATTTTAGTATTCACAAATTAGAATGTCTTTTAGAGCAGCTTCTAGAGCCATTTTTAATAGTTGGAGATTTTAATGCACACTCCAGCCTTTGGGGTAGTGGAAAAGCAGATACGAGAGATGAAGTCATATAGGATTTCATGGTGTAATAATATCTGTCTACTTAACACCAAGAAACCAACCTATTGTTGACCTAGTTGAGGAAGATAGAGCTGTATTGATTTATCTCTCAGCTCACCCTCTATTTTTGCACATTTTAATTGGGACGTATTAGACAATTCATATGGAAGCGGACACTTACCTGTACTAATCAGCTTAACATCTTCACCACAAATCATCCCAATAAAGCCACAATGCTCGAAGCTTCATTTAGCCGATTGGACACCCTTCCAAGAGAAGACCAGCCTAGATAAAATTATTTTGGATAATTAGGTGAACTTCGTGATGCTTACACAAATTGTATCATTACTGCAGCACACATAGCAATTCCTCAGTCCTCTGGAGTGGTGAAACAAAAGTATGGTATTCAAAGGAATGTAAAGAAGCAAAAAGGAACAAAACAAAGCTTGGATAATTTTTTGCAGGTACTCAGCACAGGACAATTTCATAAAGTTTAGAAAGGCAACAGCCAAAGCCCGATACATCTGCCGCAGTGCCGAAAAGACTTCCTGGCAGAATTTTGTATCTTCAATAAACAGCTTAACATCAAAGCAACTGTGGGAACAGGTTCGAAAACTAAATGGCAGCTACTCTCTATTCACCGTTCCCCTTCTAACAGCCCCCGTGTACAGACAACTATTTAAGAACAGGCCAACATTTCAGGTGAATATTTTTCTGCAGTTTCCATTTCATCACACTACACTGAAACGTTCCTAAAATACAAAAACATAGTCGAGAAACAAAAACTCCCAACAAGCAGTGGTACAAAAGAACCATACGATAGCTTAATTACACTACAAGAAGTAAAAAAAGTCTTAGCTGCCAGTAAGCAGACTGCACTCAGTCGTGATAAGATTCACTATGAAATGCTCGCCCATCTATCCGAACCCGCTATAGAGGTACTATTAAAATTTTTAACAAAATTTAGGTAGTAGGAAAACTGCCAGTGTTATGGAAAAAAGCTGTTGTCGAACCATTTTTGAAGCCTGGAAAGAAGCTGACATCGCCTGGTGGCTTTAAACCGATTGCTCTCACCAGCTGTTTAGCAAAATCATTTCAAAGTGTTTTAAACTTTTGTTTTAGAATCCCACGAAATTTTAAATATTCATCAGTGTGGCTTTAAAGAAGTATGCTCAACAACTGATCATCTCGTGCATCTCGAAAATGCTATCCGAGAGGCTTTTCTACACAGACAGCATAGTCTTGCTTTTTTCTTTGACCTGGAGAAGGCATATGATACAACTGGGAGGTTTGGGATATTGCACGACCTGGCAGATTTAGGCATACGTGGCAGAATGTTAAAAGGTTTAAGCGACTTTCATCCACATCGTTCATTTCAAGTACGCCTTGGGGACCACCTTATTAATGACCTTTTTCAGGAGAATGGTTTTAGGCACAACACTTTTCGTTGTAAAAATGAATACAATGAACAAAGTAATGCCAAATTACATAATGTTTTCACTATATGTGGATGACCTTCAAATAGCCTGCATATCGTCCAACATGTTCACATGTGAGAGACATGTCCAATTTACAATAAATATAAGCTGACAAAGTGGGCCAGTGAAAACAGATAAATTTTCTCCGCAGAAGACAATGGCGGATATGTTTTCACTCAAATGAGGCATATAGCCCAACCCTACCCTACACCTAAATGAAATCGAATTAACCATAAACAATGAACACAAATTTTTAGGCATTACTTTTGACAAAAAATTCACTTTTCTTCCCCATATACAACCTCTAAAGAAAGCCTCCAAATCTCTAAACATACTGAAGTTTCTTCCACGTAAACATTGGAGATCTGATAGAGCATGCCTTTTACACACACATCGCTCTATTATACGCTCCTCCTTAAACTATGGAAGCACAGTCTATGGGTCAGCTAGGCCATCATATTTAAAAAAATTAGACTCTGTGCATAACTTAGGCCTCCCCCTTGCTTGTGGTGCATACAGAACGTCTCCTGTGGACAGCCTCTGTGTGAAACTAATGAGCCTTCACTGAAAGTTACACGAGCTTCACTTACACGTACTTATGTCCTCAGAATAAATTCACAGATATAACACCTGTTTTATTCAGTAGTCACAACTTGCCCCTCCCAAGTCATTTTCACAACTAAACCACAGTCGACAAGGCCATTGATAGTGGGGTTTGAAGATGTAAGTAAAACCTCGTTGATACGTTTTTTTTTTAAATGCGAGAAAAAGACGTATTATCCGGGAAAACGTATGATCCAAACTCACCTTGATTCCGAAAATCAAGACTCGAGAACGATGTGCAAGGGCATTTATTTCCATTTTCACTGCTTAAAGTAGTCGGCCAGCGTTCGCTGATGAAGGGTGCGACCATTAGAAAGGTAGAGCTGCTTTTCTAGCTCACGCATGTTTTTACCTGCAGTGCGGATATCTTTGTCACGGAAAGAACTCCGCAGCGCATCAAGTTCGGCGGCGGCCTGGGCGAAAGTAGTCGGGATATCCTCTTCGTCGTCTTGGTTGCTATCAGATGCTTCGCCGCCTCGTACCTCGGCCACAATTTCGGCTACGCTTTGCGGCTCACAGGTCAGCGCGTTGTCGTCGACAGCAACAAACTCTGCAAATAAGCCATCGGCACCGGTTGACCGAAACTCTTCATCGATCTCTGCATAGTCGTCACTGGGCTCCTGGGTCTCCTCGGCCCCTGGCACGCGCCGAAAACCGCACTTGTGAAAGCAGTTATGCACAGTTTTGCTCGTAACGCTTTCCCACGAACTGATCAAGTAGTGCATTGCGTCTAGCAGCGACAACTTCCCCGGGTCCTGCTGTCGTGAAACACGAGCCAGGAATCGTCGCGCAATGCACTTTCTATACAAGTGTTTTACGTTTTTTATAATCCCAGCGTCTAAGGGCTGTAGATGACTCATTGTGTTGCGCGGAAGAAAAATGACGCTGGCGTTTCAAAGAAAAGAAGTGTCCTTCGGGTGGGCCACGCAATTGTCTAGAAACAGCAGCCCGTTCCGTCCTCTCGATCCGAGTCGTCCGTTGAGGTACCGAAGGAACACTTCAACAATGCTGCACGTCATCCACGCCTTTGTGTTATTTTTATAAACACAAGGCAAATGTGCGATATTGCGCAAATAGCACTGGTTCTTGGCTTTCCCAATTACCCAAGGCTTGAGCATATCGCTCCCATCTTCATTGCAACATAAAAGGACCGTCACGCGGCCTTTGCTTACTTTGCCGCCGTGACAATCGTCGCCTTTCAGGCACAGCGTTTTGTTCGGTTGTACCTTGAACAGTCCCAGTTCATAAGCGTCGTACACGTCTCGTGGATCGTATGCATTCAAAATTCCGGGCAGCAACGAAATCCAGTTTTCGATGTCAGCCGCTTGCCGCTTCGCCGTTCACTTGGCGATACGCAATGGCATGCTGAGCACGAAAGCCGCTAATCCAGCCATTCGAGGCGGTGAAGTCATCAATCTCAAGCACATCTGCAATTTCCATTGCTTTCTCGGGAAGAATACTTCCGTCAAAGTTGACACCGGACGCCCTCGCTTGTTTGAACCACTTCAGAAGTGCTTCTTCCAGCTCCCCATGCCTGGTTCCACGGGCCTGTTTTGTCCCTGCGCCGAACACCAACGCGTTGCCTTCGATCTCCTTCCGCTTCGACACGATCGTGTTGACAGTTGATGCTGGCAGTTCGAGGTCATTTGCAATGCCGATTCGCTTCTTTTTCGGATTTGCGTCGACAACTGCCAAGATGTTCAACTTTTCCTTCAAGGACAATGGCTTACGCTTACGAGACGCCATGGCAGCCAGCAAACGACGCAGGAAGAAGGTGGAAATGAGAATCGGTAGCTATTCGTCCGACTGCAGGGTGGTGGGAACTGATAATGATAGTAGTGTCTGGGAGCTTTAAAAGTAGGCAATCGTCAAAATAAACCCGCGTCAGCCTAAACAAAGCTGCATAGTCAGACCTGCAGTAGATTAGGAGATAAAAATTTTGACAGGCTTGTGAGTCCAGATTACGCAACCAGAGCTTGTGGCTCTGTTTACCGGCTATAAAAGCAACCAGAGTGATGCTCGCTTGACTGGCGGAAACTAAGCGATATTGCGAGCGCTTTCTGTTTGCTGCATACAGTGAACATAGTAACTCTGCTAGGAATTGGAGGGACTGGAGGAGGTGGGGCACATGGAGGAAGGAAAAGCTAGGAGGAAGCATGACGTCACGCAGCCAGCCTTCGCAAGCCAAGTGTCGATGAAGCCGCTCCCTCCCCCGTTTTTTCGCTCTCCTAGTTAGACCCAATGTTTTGATGTCGGTGCGTTTTAGTGCGCGCGGCTGTCTGCTGCACCATGGTCTGCTGTGTGGGCTGCTAGGTGCTGCGCGCGCGGCAGACCCAGTGCTACCCGCGCGGTAGTAGATATCACCGCACGCTATCACGTGGTCTAACACGTAGGGGCCGACGCGCTCCCTTTTATTTTTTATGGCTAGGCTTCACGGATATTGCCGCACGCTCCCTCCTTCATGGTGAGGCAGTGCTGTTGACATGCAACCGCGCTGAGCGGAGCGCCGCGGCGGTTTACGCCTTGCTCATGCAAGTCGCGTATGCCTGCTCTCAGCCAAATCGTTTTCTTCTTTTCGTTGCAAAACGTATTGTTTTGCTAAAGTCTGAACATATTTACCGGGAAATCGTGCAATCCGGGAACGTATAAACCAAGAAACAAATACATGTAACTCTATGGGGCATTTTTTTGTGCTCTCGATTTTGATCGTATGAACCGGGAAATCATACGAACCGGGAACATATCAACGAGGTTCTACTGTATGTTGTGAACTCCATATTCTGGGCACATTGCCTGATATCGCTCAAAACAACAGCCCTCTACCTCCCTAGTACAATCTTCCTGAAATTGTGACATCACTCTCTCACAGATTCTAAAAACTAAAACCCCACAGCAACGCATTATTCAGGAATTTTTTAAACTGCAGGAAGAATACAGAAGCTTCACAGACTTTTATACTAATGGACCGAAAACAGCTGTGTACACTGGAAGTGCAGTTGTGCGAGGAGATTCTGAGAAAATAGTAAGACTTCCACACTGTGCATCTTTTGCACTGCTGAATCCCACACCATTTCTGCTGACGTAGAGAAAATAATAACAGAGAACGTCACAAACAGCATTATCTGTACAGACTCCCTGAGCGTTCTTCCAGTTCTTCCAGAAGTGCAGTCGCTCCTTTACTCAGAGACATAATACACAATATAGCAACAGCCATTGCTCGAGGATATAACATAAAATTCTCTTGGGTCCCGAGTCACATGAGCAATAAAGGCAATGAGAGAATAGACATATGTGCTGCTAAAGCCCGTGACAAGCAAATGAAGAGTATAAACATACCCTACAAAGACTGTATGAAACTTCTACATCGCAAACTAAAAGAAAAATGGCAGCCTTCCTGGAATAGTAAAGTGGATAATAACAGTTGTGCCGGCATCAGAGACGCTTTATAGAAGTAATTTTATGCCGTCTCCACATTGGACACAAACACCTGATACACAATTTTCTGTTGGCAAAAGAAGACAAACCCCAATGCAAAAAATGTGGAGAGGAACTAACTATTAACCATGTTTTATTCTCATGCACAGTTCTTTAAACGCTAAGAGAAAAATATTTTACCCCATTTTACAAAGAACATATTCCTTTTCACCGAAAAGTGATTTTAGGTGATGATGGGCTTGTTGATTTTTCTTGTGTGTTGTTTCCTAAGGAAGCAAATATGTTACACAAACTTAGAATAAATGAAGCGTGCTTCAGTAAACAAATTAAAACCTTGTGCTTGGCGCATCGTGGCCTTAGCAGCTGATGCACCATTAAAACCAACACAACTCATTCAGGAAGAAAACACTTCACTAACTCAGTGCGAGGTGTGGAAGCATAGCTCGGCCAGTTTTAACCAATGGAACGATGTCACATACCGGCCAGCATTGTTGTTGCTGTTGTTAAAGTGAACCTGCCAAACAACCACTCAGAGGTAATCTCAGTAATCACATTTACTGTAAAAATGTGCATACTGTATAGACCCATTCATAATATGAGGTGTAATTTTGGAATAGCAAAAACGAAAAAAAAAGTAATCTGCTATGCAAGTGGAGAGACATCAGCAGAAGCATTTATTTGCACTGCATTTCACGGTTGCCCTGTGAATCGTACGCTCTCCATGCTTTCACGCCCAACGCAATCCTGCACCAGGCGTCGAATAGTGCCACAAACTTTTATGGGCAGTGCTGACTTGCTCCCCTTCTCACACCGACACGCTTGATCCGAGAATTTCACGCACCGTGAGGAAAGAGCACATCACATTCGTCTTGTCATTCGGGGAAGCCACACGGTCCTGCGGCTGTCCGGTTCAGTGGCTTCCAGCTCGAACGCGGGATGGCAGCGTACGAGCACCAGCCATTGCGCGCCTGTCTGCATCTAGCGCTGCATGCAGGTACACGGCTTGTGCACCCGGCAGTTTTCTCAGATTTGCAGTTTTCGCAGTCACGTCTTGTACGTGTATCGTCTGCTCAGAATCCCTTGCTGGAGACGGCTTTCTGTACAAAATTTTTTCGGCACACCTAAACGCATTTGGTATCCCGCATTTCTCGAAGGCACAATCGACACGTTCCTTGAGAATACTGTTTAAGCATCCGTGATTCGGCTGTAGGTCATAGCAGCATAGCTGGAGAGGTCCATGAGGGACCCGTGTGAGGTGTGAGAGATAGCGTGAAGTGCGCTCGGCATGCTTCTGGTCACGTGTGTATCACGGACACCATGGTCGCGAGGATTGCAAGCTTCACAGGGTCAGCGTGTAACTGATACCATCAAACTAGTCAGCTGACACCACCGCTAGATAGCGCCTTCTCTCGCTGGAAGCCTGATGCTGACAGTACTGTTTAGTAACTAGGCCTAAACTGCAATTTTAGGCTGCCATATTTACGAACCCACATATAATACAAGGCAGAAATCAAAATAAAATCGGAAAACAAAACTTGTTATACGCGGGTTGTTTTGCTAGGAACGGTGCTGTCGGTGCTTAGTATATGCAGAGCACTTCAGAAAGTGCCGGCCGTGTAGTGGTGCCATACGATCGCTCCCTTGAACATAGTAGAGCAGGCAAGTTGGACATTGCAGGTGATGCGGAAAAATCTTTAATGCAACTGTGCAGAGGTGTGTTCCACATTGACTTTGACCATTGCGACTCGATTTCCAGGTTGGTGTTTGTTTTCCCACATGAAGCAGTTTTTGAGGATCCTTACATCGGCAGATGATAGCAGTCTTATTTGCTTTCTCGGTCACTTTAAATTACTGCTGAAGCTGCCAGAGGTGATTTATCATGCCTACCACTAAGCACAGCAACAGAATATTTTAGTTTGTTTCAGTGCAGATTTCATTGTCAGGTATCAGTGCCTTAATTGAGAAGAAATTTGAGAGCTGCCCACTTTTGAACGAACCTTTCTTGCTCTGGGAAGGTGCTGCTCTGTGAAGAATCTAGCATTTTTTTCATCTTGCCAGCAATGAGACTTTGTTAGCTTCACAAGTGATGAGTGCAAGAATGTAACTTTCACACTGGCCCTTCTGCAGGTACTCACTGAACTCCATATAGACAAAACTAAAATCTTACTAAAATCTTACTAAAATCAATGCTGTGCAAATGAGAGTAACCACTTGCTTCTTTGTGTATTCACAGCTTCATTAACCAAGCATCTTTAAGCTTATTTTGGGGGGCAGAAATGGTAGCTTACACCGGGCTCCATTGCATACAGCTTGGTAAGAGACTATGTCAACTGCTTAAATTAACTGCTGCAACCCCAGAGATGGTGCAAGATTAAATTGTGGAATGCTAGTACTGATTAAGAAGCAAAAGTGGAAAGAAAAATGTTACTTTTATCTTTTAAAATGCACAAATGCATATGCTTCAGCAGTTCAGCAACAGGAAGAGGAGTGACATGATCCCACTTGCTCTTCTGGATTGATGCTTGCGCAGCTCGCCCCACTGGGGAAGGTCGCACCCAATAGCATAGACACTAGGAAGAGCAGAGAAGAGTTAAAAAGCACTTGGTCTCAGCAGCTTTTTACCCACACTGATTGGTTCACATTATAATGTTAGCTATCACTGAACTTTGTGTTTTTGATAAGGTGCTGCTATAGAGCATAGATTTTCAGATGTGAGCATTCATGAGCTATTCATAAAAGGACTTCCCCATTACTAGACCATTGGCATCCTGACTCAGTAAAACCTCGATAATTCAAACTTGCCAAATTTTTAGAATTTCTGCTTTTTCGTAATTTCTAATGTAAATTTTACCACACAATATTAAAGCGGCAGCACGCTCTAACCCTCTTAATTCAAAGGTTTTCGGTGCTTTGCTGGAAGACTCGACCCCAGTTTCGCCTCAAACCAATAAAGTCCTCAGAGCCATGATGCGGCGCCACAAAGCGATGCTTATGCTTGATATACTGTAGCACTTCAACCCTACAGCTCCCACCATAGAATACCACTCTGTGGTACAGCTTGCCGATAGCTGAAATGCACCCCTGGAGGCGCTGGCATCAAAGCATCTCCCACTACTAGCAGTGGAAGCACGTGTCCTGCGACACGTCCACTCTTGCTCTGTGCCCCGACAGCGCGCAACATCAACCTACACTGTTTATTATAATGGTACGCCATAGCTTGGGCGTTAATGGGCATCCCGATTACCATATTTACTTGCATAATGAACCCACTCCCATACCCCTTACCTTTGCCGCTGAGAATTCGTAAAAAAAAAAAATGTTTCTTCTTAGTGCGTCCCTCCGTTTCGTACATATTTCTTGACAGTGCACCAAGATGCTGCCATTTTGTGCAGCCATAACATCACGGCATGTTTATTTCTTGACGTTACGTTTTGTGGTGGGTGTGTGTGTGTGTGTGGCAGAGTGCTAGCAGCCTTGTCGGGAGGTGGTCTTACTTGGCTCATCCGGTTGCACAAGCCTGGTTTTCAGTACATCTGCTTTGCCATGCCGAGATTTGGGCGTGCACTGTCCACTGCCACAAAATCATTAGAACGTGTGATAATAGCAAACGCCTTTTTGAACGAACAATGCTAAAAAGCTGGCGTCATGGTCGCAGTGGACCGCATGCTTTCGTTGACAGGTGGCTGGAAGAATGAATGGGGATGTGGGGGTATGCCCAGTGTGTTCTCGTAATAAAATTTTTTGCCTGGGCCAGATTCTTCTGATGTTCGGTTATTTTGATAACCCAGGTAATTCGAACATGTGACTTCGAATTAATGCAGTTTTACTGTATATGGGTGCTCAAGTCAGTGCTGCAAAAAAAAAGGGTAGCAATTTGTCAGCATCGGTGCACTGCTTCTTACAACTACACCTGAGACAGAAGAAGAGACACAGCTTTCACTCTGGCTCAGGTTGTAGAGCACAGTTCAGAGATCATGAATCCAGATTCCACTGGAAGTATTGATTGGTTTTCTCCTACTGTCTACTCAGTTTTTTCTGTTAATCTTAACCAGTGCACATACTGGCAAAGGACGTGAAAGCTATTGGCTCCCACCAGGCTACCGTTAACTCTTTGTCTGCCATGGGGAAAATTTGTTTTTGTGAGTCTCCATAGTCCTTTTCTTTTTGTGCTTAATTTAATATCTCGCATAACACATCAAATTGAAGCCAAATGAGCATACATATCAGTTTGAAGAACAGGATATGGATTTCAATACAAAAATATAATTGCCAAAAGAAGATTTTTGCAAAAAAAGTTCAACAAAACTTGTGAAAATACAATGAAAATGATGTGTATGCCTTCCCAACCTAGCAACCGTTAACACTTGTGCAATGTGTTACAACTATCGCTTGCCATAACATGGCCGCTGTGGCCCTTTTCAGAGCTGCTGTGGATCTGCTGCACTCTGAAAGGGCCAATGACTACGGCTACACTGACATTAATTGACTGCGACGTGTGCATTGCGGCTGCCAGTGTCTTGGACTGGGATCATGCCAGGTACGAAAACATTGTAAGCAGGTAGTACGAGTGAGTTTAAGGTGCTTGTTCAGACTGTGGAGATTTCTGGCTGGTTCAGTGGTAAATTAGGGATGTCGGTCTTCTGTTTAAATGCATTGCAGATGCCTACAGATATCTGTTTAAAAAGCGTGGCTTATCGATGTGTACATTGGATGACAAATTTCTCCACAGTCGAAGAATTTGTTGCAACAGAGTCTGTGTATGCTAGTGTGGCACGAGTCATTCACTTCATTCATGCAGTCAACAAAATCATTCTGGCCCAGTGGTGTGAAGATGGCTAGCATTGACAGCAGACCATGAACCAGAGTGTCATGCTGCCCCTCCGCGGAGAAGGGCCTATATTACATAATGTGACACCTTAAAAGACAGAAAATGAAAGGGAACGGGACCAGAAACAACACTATGAGGCTGTATACATCGACAGTGGCACCGCTATACATGTGGCCACAACTGCTGTTACCCTCCTGACTTGCCAACCGCGTGTTAATCATCAGCATACAATATCGCTGCCTCACATACGTAGCCATTTGCGTTCATCATTAGTGAGCCATCCAGGTTCTGACAGAGAAGTTTTTTTCGACGCCCTGTAGGAGAATATGCAGTGTTGTGCATTTTGTGTTTGGTGGTACATGTGCTGTGCTGCACTTTCCAACAGTGCCTCCTGAGCGAGTGCAAGACTGCTGAGAATTCAGGTCTAGCCCTACCCTTGACAGGGGAAGGAAAAGTGTGGAGGGTATTCCTGGTACCTGAAAAAAAAGGATGATGGTGCTGCACCTCTTTGAACTGGTGCAGCCATATCGAAGAGACCTGTACGGGGCAAGAGCTCAAATATGCTTGGATTCTTGAATTCGAATGCTCAGAGTTTGCATGCCGAGCTCTGCTGATCAATTTTCAATACCATATATTAGACATTTAAGGCTGCATTGCTTTTGGTACAATATAAAAATTTCCTGTAGGTGTCCAGTTCTTCACTCATCAGACTAAGCTAGACATCTAGACAAAACTGTGCTTGCCTTGTCCCTTCTTCATATCTTCTCTCTAGGAGCACGTCACCTGAGGTTGACATCTGTGTGCAATTTGTTGCTTGGAAAAACGCAGTTGACTGGCTGTGGCTTCTGTTAGGTGTTATTGGAAAGAACTCAATATAGCTGTGCAGCTGACTGGCAAATGTTTGGTTTGGATTATGGGACTTAACATCCCAAAGCGACTCAGGCTATGAGGGACGCCATAGTGGAGGACGCTGGAAATTTGAGCCACCTGGAGTTAGTGAACATGCACTGACATCACACAGCACACACGTGCCTTAGTTTTCAACTCCATCGAAAAGCAGCCGCTGCGGCCAGGATTTGATTCTACATCCCTGGGCACAGTAGTTGAGCGCCCTAACCCTTTCACTATGCGGCGGGTTGATTGGTACAGTGCAGTCCACTACAATACCAGATATAATGATATATCGCTTATAACGATCAAATTATTGGGCATTATCAGTTTTCCTATTGCTCCTATGTAAAAATGAACGAGATGTAATGACCGGTTATCGGTGGTATATCGGACACGATAGCTTTATTGCCACCTGGTAGAACTTTACCCCGATAATTTGTCTGAATGTTTGATAAAAAATAAAATACTAAGAAGAGAATGATGTAAAAACTCTACATAAGCGGCAAGAACAGAATGGCGTGGAGAAATCTGTGAGGGCCATTGCTTGCGGTTAGAAAACGAGCACTATCACTTTCTGTAGCCGTGCAAAGGGTGCGGCCGTATAGTCACCGCCATCACCGATTGCACATCGTCTGTCGGCCAGTCGTCTTTTGAGGTGAGAGAGGCAATTGGCAAACTAAAAACGAACGGAGACTGTATGGAATGAAAGAAACCAGGTGGACAAGAAAGGCATACAAGTACTTATATATGAAAAGCATAAATACAAAGTGGACAAACAGAACCCGAAAGCCAAGGTTTAAGTACATACGGACTACTGAAGGGACACAGCAAAATACTAATGTGGAAAGGGAGGTAAAAGAGATAGAAAGACAGTTGTGGGAAGCAAGAATGCAAGAAAAATCGGCACTAAGTGTGTATAGAAATCGAAAGTAGGACATAAGGAGAGAAAATTTATTTGGCAACTTGCGAGGCAGCTTATTGATATTCAAAGCTAGAACAGGGGTCCTGTGAACGAAAACATACATGGCAAAGTTTGAGGAAGTAGATATATTATGTGTGGTTTGTGGTGTTGAAATAGAGACTATAGAACATTTAGTGTTGAGGTGCAGGAAACTCAAGCCAACCATCGCAGACGAAAAAGACATATTTGGAGTGGGCGCTGGGATTTGTTGGGGAAGATGCACAAATAAATGAGAAACAAGTTAATATAACGAAGGGGCGGCTGGGAGATTGGTAGAGTAGGGCAAGGAAGAGAGGCAGTTGCGAAACCATGGGCTAATTCTTATGGGAGGGGTATTGTATCGGGCGCTGCAAGCTGCTGCCCGATACAAAGGGTAAGGCCGCCACCCATCCATCCGTTTATGGAAGATAGTGCTGACCACAGCATTGGCACAAAAGCTCTCGAGTTAAAACAATAAGATTCTTCAGGATTTTTGGCAGGGTTTCAAGGTTGGAAGCCTCGCGAAAAAAATGGGGCTTTTGCACACTAAGATTTTAATGATCGTCAAGGCTAGAGACGTCCTGCAGTTCATCCAGTCACTGATCGGTTTCGTGAATGCAAAAAGAACTGCCGCCAGCATACGTGCTACTGGAAGTAATGCTCGCAGCGATTGTCAAGCTTCAGCTGCCGCTCAAGTGAGCATGAAATTCTGATTCTTTTTCAGTATGCTTAAGTTATTTTATGGCTACTGGTATAGCCTGTAATAAAGTGTTCAGTGCTCTTTAAAATATGTGGGGTCTCTTTTTTTGTTTTTCTTTGTTGTCCTTTTTCTTTGTCCAGTATTCCCCCCCCCCCCCCCACACACACACACACATTTTTTTTCCTGCCTTTATTGCCCATGTTTCAGTTAATTCTTTTTGGGTCCCTGCAAATGGGACAGGTCATTTCCACAAGCAGGGAAAGACACATTGCAACCAGTGCCCGGGTAAGGCAGTTGCAGAGCAAAAAAAAAAAAAAATTGCAAGAGTTCAACGCTAGTGAACCAGATATTGAGCCAAACCATTAGCTGCAGGTGGCCAAGCTTTCTTCTTCTCTTTTCTTCTTCCTTAGCCCACATATAAAGCCCCGCTTTAACCAAGCCCTAGGAATGTGCCTTAGTGGCCTGTAGGGGTAACTTGAATGCCAGGGTCCTAGCGGGCTGATTCTGACAACTGTCCCATGTGAAACGAGAGACCCAAGTTGGCAGCTCCTGCCAGCCCACACCCTAGTGTCACGTGGGTAAGACGTGGCTATTGGCTGCGCTACGCTGAAGGCTCGAAACCTAGACTAGTATTGCTTTCGCAATGAAAAGTAAGAGTTCTTCCTTTCATTCTCCTGTGCCAACTTTCCTGATCCTGTCCTTGTATGTTCGCAACTTTGCAGACTTTGTAAGAATACTACATGGCACCACTCTATTCTCCTTGTTCTGTAGTGTTACACTTTTCTTATGACTTCGTTCCAACACCAACTTTGTATTTTCTGCTCTTACACAGTGTCTTCCTTGAGACCAGTAAGGTATTTGCAAATTAATAAGTAAATAAATTTGTGTGACATCCATGCAAAAATACAATTAAATTCACAAACTCCTCGTGCAAGCCCAGATGCACGGATGATCCTTAGTTAATAACATCCTTTGCGGCAGTCATGATGTATGCATCACCTTGCTTGCTGTCTCTGTTGCTGTGCATGGTGAATGCTGGCTTGTTGAATAATACTGCTGGCCCTTTGGGATCACCGGGTGTACTTTGCATGTTTACATATCTTTTTGCTACTTCTCTGTGCATGCATATCTGGTGAATTCTGGTTGGACTCTCTCTTGTCTTAAATTATTTTGACAGTCAGTGTGGCCGGGTCATCTAAGTAATGCTTATTTCGGCGTCAGCAGGATTTTGGCTGGTGGGGGCAAACCCATTAGATATATACTGAAGAGGAGGGAAGGCAGGGATGATAACCAGAAAGGTCTCTAGTTGGATGCCCTACACTGAGAAAAGAGATGAAGAGAGAAACACTGTCAGTTTGTCACTCAAGTCAGTGGCTGTTAGGTAACTAAAAAGGCACTCAATTGTCGTGTGTCGTGGCCATGGACCAAGGATCTTACCTGCCATTAATTCACTGCATCCCAGCAAGGGCGGAGGGAGATTTTTTGTAATGATCAAAGTGAGACTCCACAGCACCCAAGGGACATCGTGTAGAAGAATGAAGAAGTGAAGAAATCTCTTAAGGATTGCAAGTTTCACAATGTTCATTAAAGCTTGTATATCACATCAAGGAAACGCTTCGTTACATGGTGTGGCTTGGAGGGGGCGCAAGTGTTTGAGTAGTCTTCTTGTTCAGTGTTCCTATAACACTTATACTCACTCTGGGCTTAGGTTGTTGATGTCGTTTACATTAAGAGTGCTAGCTAGGTTCCTTGGTCTTCTTTCTAGTGCTAATCTCCGCTTTGTGGCTCGCGTCATTCATATTTTATATAACAAAGGCACAGCGTGCTAGTTTGTCATTGCTGATCAGAAAAAGGTATGATCCTGTGCTGCGTTTTTGTGGCAGTAAATGTTGAAAATACCATGCATTATCCTCCGATCATTGTAGTCTGCTTGTGTACTACCTCTGAAAAAAATGCATAAGGCTTACATCATAACGGCAGTCATCAGAATTTACCAAATTCACAGCAAACTTTAATGAAACTTGCAACTGTTTTTGTAGGGTTGCATTTAGCACCATTATTTGCCACCCACTATGACACTGCATCTGAGGGTATTGCCCTTGCAGTATCCTGGGTACTGGCTCGCATTTACCTCATTAACACCCAGCTTACAATACATAAAGGTGAACTAAATATCCCTGTTGTTGTAATCGTGCATAAACAGTGAACTTTGCTGCCTGTCTGCTGTGCCTGCAGTCGAACCCACAGAAAAGCGCCTGGATGGACTAGTGTGGGGGCAACACACTGCTGGGGCAACACACTGGCGCACCAAGGTGGTGGGGCCGGTGGTGTCTTGGTGGTGGTGGTGGTGACCCCAGGGCTCTGTTCGGGTGGTCTCCTGCACAAACGGGGACCTGGCAAACAATGACCCACGACAGGGTGGTCAAAGTGGAGGTCGTCTCGGACACCAAGTGAGAGGCCCATTCACATGCATGTTATGCACGTCTGGTGAATTCTGAAAGAGCAACACCATGGCCCTTTAATGCTTATTAGTTACAAAACTTTTTCTGAATGCTGAGGAGGAACTTCATATAGCGCTTGCAGCTGATATGCCCCAGCAGCTTGGTTTTTTAGTGATGGAGAAAAAGCCTGCCCCCAAGATGATCAGCTGAGATTGAAATTTAATGATTACTGTAATTTTGTAGATTCAGGCAATGTAATTTGTGTGCTTGGGATCATGTCAAGCACTTCTTGCTTGTCTCTATGCCATTCCAGTTACGGGGCGCAACCGAAATTGTATTGTTGGTTGACTGCCTCAGTGAAGAGAGCTGTTAAGAAAAACAGTGCAGGCAGTAGGACGGCAAGAAACAAGTGGCTTCGCCTGCACCTCACAATATGTACAAATTTGAAAAAATGTTAAACCTCTTCACATATCAAAGTAGGACCTCGTTATCATAAATTCTGATAATATAGTAATGTGGAAGGTGGTCGCATTTTGCCTTGCATATTTTATTTTTGTTGGGAAGATGTGTTCAATAAAAACGTCAGAGCGTCTCGTCGTGGCAACATACTTCCTCTGGAATGATGACATTGTAACACCCGCATAGTTTAGGACTGCAAAGCCACCCTTCAGAGACAAATGGATACTAAAGTATATGCAGTAAAATGGTATTGTTTACTTGACCATCAATCTCGTTACCTGCACAGTAGAGCTAGCTTTTCGAAGGCTTTGGGGCCATGAGGCAAAGTCAGGGCTCCAATTAATTTAAGGGGGGCATATGTGGTGTTCCAAAAAAAGTTACAGGCTTACTTAATATATTGCCAGATTCATTTCTTTGGCTGCTAGCAAAATCTCTTTAATTCGACCCCCATTGATTCGAATAATTTGAATAATAGGAGAGTGGTTCCGACTGACGTTAGTGTAAGTCTATGGCCCTGGACACTCATTAATTTAGACATGAATAATTCCACTTCTGCTCTAGTTAATCTGTACAGCCGATTGCGTCGCAGTACGAATCATGCAGCCAGCAGACTCCAAAGTAGGCCTTCTCAAACCTCAGTCGCATAAAACAGTGGTACCCGCATACTTCATGCATGCTATTTATTTACAAATACTGCAGGCCCTTCTTGGGCCCATGTGCGTATGACAGCAATTGGAAGTCCCCCATTTATGTAACAAAGCTCAGTCATGTAGTTTTGATTTTGCTTTCCTTAACTTCATGCCATCCAGCAGCTGCTTGGTGCATCACTGTTGTTTTTTTTTAATTTCTTTTTTGTAATTGCACCACGCTGTTCTAGCGTCTACACATTTATCCCCTGCGTGCACAATATACTACTACTTTCGGTACGCTGAAACTGTGCATTTCACCGTAATGCTTCTTCTACATGTTAACTCTGAGGTGAACCAACCTCAGAAGAGGCGCCACTGCTATTGCCTTACACTGTGGAAAGGGTTGCAAAGGAAGGCCTTAATGATCTTGGACCACTTTTTGTTTACTTTTCCTGTCAGTGGGTGTAAAGTAAAGCACTTCACTAAACCGGGAAAAACCGTTCTCACTCGGGTTTCATCTCAAATGCAGGCAGCTATCGTACAGCTGTTTATTAGTTGAAATTACTGTGATGCCAACCGTTTTTTAGTTTTTTCAGGCCCGTTCCATAACTTGAACTTAATCTGAAAATCTTTACTTGTCCTTTGAAGGCTCAACTAACAGCAAGTTATTGTACTGTGCAGTTGAGGTGCGAATACAGAGTTTTCCCGAGGTTTCGTTGTGGAATGTTTCATTGTGCACCTTGTGGGGCACTGCCTGCACATTGCTAAAGCTGCAGCCTCTGGCTCTTCCCCATTTCAAAAAAAAAAAAAAAAAAAAATTTGCTTCTGGTTTTGTGCGGGTGAATGTAAGCCATGTGGCAGGAAACACACTGCTTATGGCTGCATAGTTTTGGTCCCTATGCATATTGTCATGAGAAAAGAGAATGTTGTGCAGAAATTGCAAACTGCTTAGAAGGGATGTGTTGCTTTTGCAGGAAGGACTGTTTCATGCAATGTAGTTTCAGCCTCCATATTTTTTCCGCAGTCGAATAATTCAAAGGACCAGCTATGCTTAAGTTACTGTGTTGCCCTGTCTTAGTTGCCTTTGCATACCTGCCAACTCTTTCAAATTGTCTCTAAAATGTACAGATTTCAACCAGTATTACGATTTTATGAATCTTGCTTGAAATTTTACGGAAAATATAGTATTTGCAAAAACAAAACATGAAAATTGATTAAAACTACGCCCTGGTACTTTGCGCTGCCACGAGAGGACAGCATGTATTCATAGTAGTATCATCATCAGTAGCGGCAAGGTTGTAGTGACAGGGTGTCTACCGACCGGGAAAACCGGGAATTGTCAGGGAATTTTAAGATGCCGGGAAAAGTCACAGAATTGTCAGGGATATTTCGAAAAAGATTGCAGAGTCAGGGAAATTTCCCAATGCCCGCTCGCCCGCACGTACCAGTAGCTGCAGGTGCGGCCAGGCGTAGCCATGAGACACCACGAGCGCAATGAAGTTAACGCTTTAAAGTGCAGCTGTGGCGGCGTGTTCGCACTGGCCTCCGAGATTCGTGTCGGTGCGTGACACTATACTAGATGGCGGACGCCACCACTCAAAGTATCACCATCATCACCTAATCGTTGTTTTTCATCTCTCCTCTCAGAGGCACTTGCATAGCACTCCATTCGTTCGTAGTAGTTGCCGCTCTTGCGTTTCCCGACCAAGCACACTTGGCTCTGCGTGCACGCTATGATTTTTCTTACCACGTGCGTTTCGACCTTCAGTTTGAAAGTTCGTGTTGTGCTCCTGAAGTGAACATATGTGTGGAAGTGACGATGTCACTGTCAAAGAAATGCTGCTTCAACCCCGACTGGACAAACCCGGAAATTTCCGCACATGCAAATTGGATTAGGCCTGTGCCAAATGACCCAAATAGTGCTCGCTGCACAATGTGCTGCAAGAAGTTCTTCTTGAGCAACATGGGGAAAACGGCAATTACTAGCCATGGTGAGAGTAAGAAACATCAAGCTGCTATGAAATCTCAGCAAAGCGCTTCCCAGACTCGGGTCGTCTCATTTTTCGAGACTGTGACAAATAGCGGCTCGCCTTCCACAACGTCAAGGAGTGCTTCGTTCGGAGGTAGCGCTAGTGCTTGTAGCGCTTCAGAGCTGCGTCCAGCCACCACCACGGAAGCACTTAGCCCCTCTGTGAAGACATCAGTGAGTAGCTTTCTATTGAAGAATAAAGTTACTAAGGCCGAGATCATGTGGTGCTTGAACACTGTAATGACCCATGGATCTTTTCGATCAGCGGCAGCCTCTGCCTCGCTGTTTCCGTTTATGTTCCCTACATGTGAGGTCGCCACTAAAATGCAGCTTGGAAAGGACAAAGTCGGATACACAATTTGTCATGGTATTGGTCCATACTTTCAAGAGAAGTTGCTGACAAACCTTTCTAGCCTTCCTTATTTAGTGGTTGCATTTGATGAGTCGCTCAACAAAGTCACTCAGAAAGAACAGATGGATGTACTGATCAGGTACTGGGACCAAACTGATGCCACTGTGAAAACACGCCACCTAACTTCATGTTTCTTGGGGCACACCACCGCAGAAGATTTGGCTGTTGCTTTTAGGAAAGCCACAGACGGTATTAATCAAATGAAGATACTACAAGTGTCAATGGTTCAGACATCTTATAGTAGCGCGAACAAAAACACACACAGGACAGGGTACAGGACGGGCCAAATGTGAACTTGAAGTTTCTGAGGTCCCTCAAACAAGAACTTAGAGAATCCGACTCAACCCACCAACTTCTTGACATTGGAAGCTGTGGACTCCATGTTGTCAATGGTGCATTTAAAACAGGCCACTCTGCAACGCACTGGGATCTGGTAGCGTTTCTTCGTGGGAGCTATAATCTATTCAAGTATGTGCCAGCACGTCGTGCAGACTATATCCAGTTCACAGGAAGTGCCCTGTTTCCATTGAAGTTCTGCCCGGTAAGGTGGCTTGAGAATAGCAAGGTGATTTCAAGAGCGCTTGCTATTATTCCGAACTTGGTGAAATTCATGGAATGCTCTAAGCAAGCGAAAAAGGCGCCAGCGTGTGCTAGCTACAGCATTGTTGAAAATGCAGTAGGGGACAAGATGCTGCCTGTTAAATTAGCTTTTATGCTATCAATTGCTGAAGACCTGGAACCATTTTTGGCTGAATTTCAGACAGACAAGCCTATGGTGCCCTTTCTAGCCCCTACACTGGATTGCCTGTTGCGGTCATTGCTCGCTAGAATCGTCCAGAAGGAAGTCCTGCAAGCTGCCAGCACGTCCACCAAGCTACTTAGGATTGACTTGGAGAAACCTGATAACACGATTGTTTCTACTACATTCAACATTGGGTTTGCTGCAAAAAATGAGCTTCGCACGATCCCCACACCATCGTAGCTGGCTGTGCTGAGCTTCAAAAAAGACTATTGCATTCCTAAAGAAGTGTTCACAAAAAGTGATGGAAAGGTCACCGTTACAATACAAGTTGACCAGAGGATCGAGCTGCTTGGATCCAGCTATCGCATTGTCTCCAGAGGTTGGTGCAAAGCAACTGTGCATTGCCCTGGAGGTGCTAACAGAGCACCAGTGGCTGACTGGTTTGGAAGCTGAGCGTACCCACCGTTCCTATGTTGAGGTATGCTCATTGAGCTCTGCACAGGTGGCATTGACCAACTTTGACAGAAACGAGCAGGGGCTGGACACGCTCTGGTTTGAATTGTGTTCACGCAACCATAAGGAGCTATTTTCCTTCATCAAGATCATTCTTAGCTTGTCCCATGGAAATGCAGCTGTGGAATGAGGGTTCTCAGTCAACAAAGAGTGCCTTGTTGAAAACCTGAAAGAGGAGTCTCTAATTGCGCAAAGAGTAGTGTATGACACAGTCTCGGCTATTGGAGGTGTGGCCAAAGTTGAGGTCACAAACACAATGATGCAAATGGTCCGCAGTGCCAATGCCCGATGAAAGGAAGACCTGCAAAGAAAGAAGCAAGAGAGGTTGGACACATCGGATGCCGAAAGGAAGAAGAAGAGAGTGGCTGCTCTTGTAAAAGAGCTTAAGCAAAAGAGGCAAAAGGTCATTGACGATGCACAGTTGCAGGCTGCTTGTCTTGAGGAAGAAATTAATTCTCTAAAACAAGGTCCCTAAAACAGCTGACCAATGTTTTCTTCTCTCTTTGACAGCAGATCAGTTGTTTTGTACACCTGAATAAAATATTTTGCATTGTGCATAATGTCTATCTATGCAATATATTCGTTTTAATGGCATTAGTCGAAACTATTTTTCAGGACTTCGGTCAGGGAATTGGAAATAGTCAGGGAAAACCTGGAAAAGTCAGGGAATTTAAAAAAAACACTTTGGTAGACACCATGAGTGACTTCTGTCGTCTACTAGGGGGGGGGGGGGCACGGATCCATATCCAAAGCTCGATAGCACTTCCGCAAACCTGTTGCCATGCCTGTTGCCGCTGTTGCCTTTGTAAGTGCCGGTTGTGGTCTTTAGTCACTTCAGTGTTGGCCTTGTCCTTTGTTTGACTAGCTGCTTTGTCCAGCAGAGTGCTACTTGGTGTTTTAGCCGTAGCTTCACAGTGCAATGGCGGGCTTGAAGCCCCGGTTTTTCCAAGTATTTTTAAAATCGCATATGGCAATTTCCGTGCTCCGTGCCGTCGAAGAACGGGAAAAAGCTCGGATTTTGCACCACGTGCGCCTGTAACGTGAGCATTTCACAAGGTGGCAAGTCTGACATCAAGGTCCACATTGCTTCTAAAAAGCATCGGGTACGTGCGAGCCACGGACAGCCAGGCAAGCCTAGAAAGTTTTGTATGCAGCGACAACAACCTCGGTGTGATATGTGCAGAATGCCTCTTCACAGCGTTTTTAGTTGAGCACAACGTCCCACTGAGTGTCGGCAATCATGTCGGACTGCTTTTCCGGAAGATGTTCCCCAAGTGCGAAGAAGCGAAACACTACGCCTGTGGATGAACAGAGACGACGTCAATTGCTCGGGAAATGGCCGCCGACAGGGAGACTCCTTTGCTGGATGCCCTGAAACAGCAAGTATTTTCGATCGCTCTGGATGGCAGCTCTGTCACAACAGGGAAGCTCTGCCCTGTTGTTGTGACATATTTTGTTATAGAGACGAATAGAGTCAAAAGCTGCCTTCTTTGCCTCAGAACAATCTAAGGGGAAGCGATGGGTTACAAGATTGGAAGTCTGGTTTTGGACGAGATGAATTTCAGAAATTTCATCATCATCATCATCATCATCAGCCTGATTATACCCACTGCAGGGCGAAGGCCTCTCCCATATTTCTCCACTTAACCCGGTTCTGTGCTAGCTGCATCCACTTAACCCCTGTGAACTTCTTAATCTCATCCGCCCACCTAACTTTCTGCCGCCCCCTGCTACGCTTTCCTTCCCTTGGAATCCAGTTTGTTACCCTCAGCGACCATCGGTTATCCTTTCTTCGCACTACATGTCCTGCCCATGTCTATTTCTTCTTCTTCATTTCCACTAGAATGTCGGTAACTTGAGTTATTTCTCTGACCCACTCTGCACGCTTTCTATCTCTTAATGTTACCCCTACCATTTTTCATTCCATAGCTCTCTGGGTTGTCCTCAACTTAAGTAGAATTCTCTTGGTTAGCCTCCACGTTTCAGCCCCATAGGTGAGTACAGGCAAGATGCACTTGTTGTATACTTTCCTCTTGAGTGATACCGGTAAGCTGCTAGTCATAATCTGCGAGTGCTTGCCAAATGCTCTCCATCCCAATCTTATTCTTCTTATTTCCTTTTCATGGTCCGGATCTGCGGGTACTACCTGTCCTAAGTAGACATATTCGCCTACTATTTCCAGTATTTCGCTACCTAATGTAAACTGCTGTTCCTTCCCAAGGCTGTTGAACATTACCTTAGTCTTCTGCATATTGATTTTCAAGCCTACCTTTCTACTTTTTCTGTCTAGGTCATCAATCATTATTTGCAGTTCATCCCCCGAGTTGCTTAGCAAGGCAATGTCATCAGCAAATCGCAGATTACTGAGGTATTCTCCATCTACCCTTATCCCTAACTGCTCCCATTCCAAGTCTCTGAATACCGTATTTACTCGAATCTAACGCGCACCTTTTTTCCGATATATCGTGTCCAAAAATTGGGTGCGCGCTAGAATCGAGTACGACCCTAAATCTCCGATATCATATCGCCATCGGCATTTCAAAATGGCCGCCTGGTATGCACTTCGAGCCTACTAGCTGGTCTAGCTGTCTATGCCTAGCTGCAGTAGCGTCCTTCGTGTGCTCTGGTACATGTGCTTTGGTTAGCCTACCCGTTTTCTGCGATTGACCGACCAGTATGGACGTGCCGAAGATTCGTCGAGTTCATCATGATGCCGCATTTAAACGGAAAGTCATCGTGTGTGCAGAGACGGACGGAAATCGGGCCGCATCACGCGCATTCGGAGTTCAGGAAACATGCGTGCGGGACTGGCGCAAGCAGAAGGAAAAGATTTTCGGCAGCAAGGCTACACGAAAAGGTTTCAGTGGACCGAAGCAGGGCCGGTTCACCGAAATAGAAGAGCGGCTCGCAGAATATGTTCTAGAGCAGCGAGCGGCGCAGCGGCCAGTGACGACGGACCTGCTCAAAGTCCGGGCGATGCAGCTAGCCCTACAAACAGGGCTAACGCGGAGCGACTTTAAAGCGAGCAGGTGCTGGCTGTCTAATTTTATGAAGAGAAAAGGCTTTTCTCTTCGAAGGCGGACAGGGATATGCCAGAAGTTGCCTGAAGAGTACGAAGAAAAGCTGCACAGTTTTCAGCGGTTCGTTCTAAGTTTGCGCCGCAAGTACGGCTACCACCTCGGCCAGATTGGAAATGCCGATCAGACACCGCTGTACTTTGACATGCCTGCCACCACAACCGTTGAACAGAAGGGGGCGAAGCAAGTGCGCGTGTTGTCTTCCGGCCACGAAAAAACACTCGTTACCGCAATGCTTTGTTGCACCGCGGATGGACACAAGCTGCCCCCGTATCTCATATTCAGGCGCAAGACGCTCCCGAAAGGAATCGTGTTTCCGAGTGGCGTGATTGTGCGCGCCAATGAAAAAGGTTGGATGACAACGGACTTGGTCGCCGACTGGATCGATAACGTCTGGCGCAAGAGACCCGGCGGCAGTTTGGGCCTGCGTGCGAAGCTTGTGCTCGACGCTTTCAAGTGCCATCTCGACCAACGCATCAAGGACAAGCTCGCTGCGTGCAACACCGACCTTGTCGTGATACCAGGTGGCATGACATCGCAGCTCCAGCCGCTCGATGTTTGCTTGAACAAGCCAGTGAAAGATAGGATTCGGGCGCTGTACACCGAATGGCTTGTGAGTGGCTGCCATGAATTCACTCCCAGCAACAGAATGAAGCGTGCCTCGCTGCAAGAGTTCACTGGATGGGCGAAAGATGCGTGGTGCACGATACCGTCTGCCATGGTCATCAAGGCCTTTAAAAAATGTGGCATATCGAATGCCATGGACGGCACCGAGGATGAGATGCTTTGGTCCGTCAGCAGTGACAAGGAGTTGTCTGACAGCGACGACGAGTGAACCTTGTGCCGGCATAGTGACAATCTTGGCAAGATAAGCCGTTTCCTTTTGTGTGTGTGTTTTTTAGTGCACCGAGATTAAATCTTTGCTTTTCCAAACGAGACAAAGTTGTATTGCTGTATGAAAGCGTTAGGTGCGCGGTACTCTTTTTCGCGGAGAACGGGTGCGCGTTACAATCGGAGCTTTTTTTTTTTTCGGGGGTGGGGGTCACGAAAAACGGGTGCGCGTTACAATCGAGGGCGCGTTAGATTCGAGTAAATACGGTACTTCCTCTAAACAAGCTGTGAATAGTACTGGGGAGATTGTGTCTCCTTGCCTAACACCTTTCTTTATGGGAATTTTGTTACTTTCTTTATGCAGAACTATGGTTGCTGTGCAGCCACTATATATATCTTCGAGCACTTTCACGTCCGACTCGTCTACCCCCTGATTTCGCAATGCCTGCATCACCGCCGAGGTTTCAACTGAGTCAAATGCTTTTTCGTAATCAGTGAATGCTATGTATAAGGGCTGGTTATATTCCGAGCATTTTTCTATCACCTGATTGATGGTATGGATATGATCGATAGTAGAGTACCGTTTCCGAAACCCTGCTTGATCCTTTGCTTGACTGCAGTCTAAGGTTGTCCTGATTCTATTAGCGATTACCTTAGTAAATACCTTATACGTAACAGACAGTAAGCTGATTGGTCTGTAATTTTTAAGGTCCTTAGAGTCCCCTTTCTTGTGAATGAGGATAATGTTTGCATTCTTCCATGGTTCCGGTACCGTCGATGACACCAGGCACTGCGTATACAGGGTGGCCAGTTTTTCTAGCACGATATCCCCCCCGTCCTTCAGCAAATCTGTAGTTATCTGATCCTCTCCGGCTGACTTCCCCCTTTTCATAGTTTCTAGTGCTTTCTTGACCTCGTCCTTCGTCACTGGTGGAACGTCTGTTTTCCCCTACCGCCAATCTCATTACGGTCCTGCCTACTTTGGCTACTGTAGAGAGCTGTATAGAACTCCTCGGCTACTTTGACTATCTTGTCCATATTAGTGATGACGTTGCCCACCTTGTCCCTTATCGCATACATCTGGTTTTTGCCTATGCCCAATTTCTTTTTTACCGCTTTAAGGCTTCCCCCGTTCCTTACAGCATGCTCAATTTTCTCCATGTTATACTTCCTTATATAGGCCATCTTGCGCTTATTGATTAGCTTTGATATCTCGGCCAATTCGATCTGGCCTGTTGGATTGGAAGCTTTCATACTCTGGCGTTTCTTAATCAAATCTTTCGTCTCCTTAGACAGCTTACCGGTATCATCTCTTACTATCCTACCGCCTACTTCTACCGCGCACTCAGTAATGATATCTCTGAAATTATTGTTCCTTGCCTCTAGGGTAATGTCGCCATCCTCAGTTAGAGCTGAATATCTATTCTGTAGCGAGATCCTAAACTCTTCTGCCCTCCCCCTCACCGCAGATTCGTTGATGGGTTTCTTTCTTACTAATCTATTGCGTTCCTTCTTCAGATTTAGGCTAATTCGGGACCTCACCATCCTGTGGTCACTGCATCGCACTTTCCCGATTACCTCTACATCCTGCACAATGGCGGGGGTTGAACACATTATGAAGTCGATTTCATTTTTAGTCTCTCCGTTAGGACTTTTCCATGTCCATTTCCGGTTCTTCCGTTTGCTGAAGAAGGTATTCATAATTCGTAAGTTATTGCGCTCTGCAAACTCAACTAGTAACTCCCCCCTGCTATTCCTAGAGCCAATGCCATAGTCACCTACTGCCTTGTCTCCTGCCTGTTTTTTCCCTACCTTAGCATTGAAGTCGCCCATTAGTACAGTATACTGCGCTTTTACTTTTCGCATTGCCGATTCTACATCTTCATAGAAGCTTTCAACTGCCTGGTCATCATAGCTACATGTAGGTGCATAGGCCTGTACAACCTTCAGTTTATACCACTTATTAAGCCTAATTACGATGCCTGCAACCCTCTCATTAATACTATAGAATTCATCTATATTACCCGCTATATACTTATTGACAAGGAAACCTACTCCTAGTTGTTGCCTCTCCGGTAAGCCTCGATAACACAGTACATGCCCATCCTTCAGTACAGTATATTCCTCATTCGGCCTCCTAACCTCACTAAGCCCTATGACATCCCATTTCATACCCTCTAGTTCCTCTAACAGCACTGCTAAACTAGCTTCACTAGCTAGGGTTCTAGCATTAAACGTTGCCAGGGTCAGTTTCCAATGGCGGCCTGTCCAGCGGAGCCAGGCTTTCTTAGCACCCCCTGCTGCGTCACAGGTCTGACCGCCGCCGTGGTCAGTTGTTCCGCAGCCGCTGGTGACTGAGGGCCGGGGTTTTATGGAGCTTATCATAGGAGGTTGTGGCCAATTACTGCACCAGGGTGGCCAACTCCTGTTCTGGTGAGGGAGTGCGTTGCCGGAGGTGTTCACCAGCATCAGGTCGCACCCCAAACCTGTGTATGCAATTCCATCGACACGCGGATTATTTTTTTTTTTTTCATCCGGTGGAGAATTGCGCGGCACCGGGATTTGAACCCCGGTCCTCTTGCATGCGAGGCGGATGTTCTACCGCTACGCCACCGCTGCACTCCGAAATTTGCCTGTCGGCAATCTGCTGGCTATGTTTTCGAACAATGCTGATGTCATGATCGGCAAGAAAAGCAGTGTTTCTACTGTATTGAGAGAGGTCATGCCAAATATATTTGGCATGACCTCTCTCAATACAGTAGAAACACTGGTCCCCCGCTGGTCCAGGCGGGAACGAGAAAGCGAATTGCTGGCATTCAGTCCTCCTGCCACATAGAACGTACTGTGCATGCTTGGCAGGCATGCTGTGGCTGTCGTCTTCCTTTGCACCGAGACCACGATGGCATGCCACAGGCTCTACCAGGTTTGATAGGGGTTGGTTGCCTGTGCCATCTGATCAACTTGGCTGCCCAAAAAGGAGCTTCATGTCTTCCTGTGAAGGTTGATGAGGCATTGATTGACATCTTTTTCTACCTAGAAAAAAGCTTGAAATGAAAAGCTCTGCTTGAAGAGCTTCAAAAGATGCATTACATCAAGGTCAGAAAGATGTTAAACATTCGGTGACGCATTGGCTGTCGTTGGGGAAGTGTTTGAAGAGGCTGCTAGACCAGTGAAAACCACTGCTTAGCTTTTTTTCTATCAGAAACAAAACAGTGCTACAAGCACAGCTTGTTTCTGGAGTTGCACGAGATTCCAAGGACCTCCCCACAAACCCCCAAGAGCCCTGCGCTGACCTCAGTCTGCTGCTCACCTTCTCAAGACTGCTGCAGGCCTCGGGAAGAAAAGCACCGAAAAGCACCGACGGTGATGAACACTTCTAAAAAGAAAACGAGCTCATTCTGGACCTCAAGCGAAAATACTGAAACTTCATTGATATGTGCAGAATAGGGAAGAATGTGTGCAGTGTCCATTTATTACTGCATTTTATGAGCTCATTTGTTGATACAACATATGACATATATTGACATTATGACCTTGCCTGCATGAACCAATATGGCTTCTGTATACGAGGAATCCAGAGAAGCCAGCCACGTGACCTGTGAAGAGCACCTGTTTTATTTTTTGTCGTCGGAGCTAAGCAGGGCATGCTGCCTTTTTCTCCACAATGTTGTACCAATTTTTGAGAAGACAAACTCCCTTCTACCGGCACAGGCTCCTCAGGTTCATGTGCTGAGGGGCCTCTTGAGCCACCTTTTCAAGGATCTCCTGACTAGATATGTGCACCCAATTGTTATCAAGGGATATCATCATTGCTGGAAGTTGACTATGGAGCTGCAGAGAGCAAAAAAAAGGATAAAGACATAGTCATTGGCAGCACAACCTACTCTGTAGTTGCTACTCTGAGCATAAGTGAGAGACAGCAGTTCTCTGCTGTGCGGCTGTACTTTAGAGCAGCATGCGATTACATTCGCCACAAATTCCCACTAGAGGATGTCAACTTCAAGATGGCTGAAGTTGCTCAAGTGCAAGGTCTCGAGACTGCTTCATTCAGCTGCATACGTCATTTTATTATGGCATTCCTTGCTATTCTACCCCAGCAGAGTGGGGAATCAAGAGAAGATGCAGTCGACGCACTTGAAGTCGAGTTTGCCAACTTGCAAGCATACCAGGTCCCAGTGGACATATTGAATGAGTCAAGGTGTGACATGCAGTGGTCACAATTAAGAAATGTTCGAAGTGTCGATAGATCACTCAGGTTCCACAGAATTTCAATGGTTATGCTGGGCATCCTTTCTTTTCCCCACAGCAATGCTCAGTGCGAGAGAATTCAGTATTGTGAACAAAACTCTAATGGAGTTCCGCTCATTTGTGTGTGAGAAAACGCTCAAAAGTCTGCTGATGGTGAAAGGGCACCAGAGTGGAACTTGCTTTGAGCAAACTTACACAGAGAAGTTTCTCAAGCAGCCAAAGTCTGCAACAGCAGAATCACTGAAAAAATAAATAATTCCCCATTGGAATGTTTGCACATTACTCTCCATGACCCAGATTTCACTTATGGTTGCGAAAATGTGAGCAAGCTTGCTGCGAAAGGTGCCCCCCCCCCTTCATGATGGATTTTTCTAATTTTCAAATCTTCAGGTCGACAGGTATGCCTTTGCTTTTTCCTCAGTGTAATACTGTTGCATCATCTGAGCAGCTTGCATGAAAGTAAATCTTTGGTGTTTACTTCCCCCCAGGTGTTGCTGCTTCTTCAGGAACAAAAAATGAAGACAGGAGGACACCAGAATAAGTGACTGGCCCTGGTGGCTTCGGCCACCCTGCAGTGGATGTCCCCTTCCGATTCCAAGGAGAGTGGCCTGTGGTACCACACACACAACAGCGCCACACACTTCTTCCTTAGCCTTCTAGTGGGAACATTATTTATGCAGGACACTGCTCCTCCAGCACCACCCCAACTGAACTGCTGGAAGGGTTTTTTTCCTTCGATACTCGGTCGGTTGAAACACTTGGTGCATTTGGAGTGGCTGCTCCTCACTCCCTTGTGACTTCCACTTGTGGCCATAGTGTTGGAAAGCAACAATGGGAGACAGGTTTCTTTTCTGCACAGGCAATCACGGTGGCCCAGCTGTCTGTAGTGCAGTGCCTGTGCTGGATGGTGGGCATTCCCCAAGGCGAAATTCCAACAGAGCATGCGCTATGCATAGCCCCTGTTGCATGGTGCCTAAGGCAAGGGAGTAGAATGTTGCCATTTCAACCGTGTTAAACTGAGCAGTGTCTCAGCCCTTTGTTGTTGACGTGTGCCACCTCGGCATTTGCGTCAAGTGAGTGTACAACTGTGGTCTAGAATGAGAATACACACATACACAGTAGGAGTGTGCAAATATTCTAAATACAAATCGAATATGCTTTTATTGTATTCATATTCGAAAACTTGATATTCAGAATTTTCAAATATTCTTAAATTACTGAATACACCAATAATTTTGCCACACTGCACGCTTCACCGCAGTGCTCGACCGCGTGGATTATGCAGTGAAGCATCCTCAAAATGCGACAGGGCCGTTTTGTGGAGAGAGACTTTCTCTGTGCCATGCAGTGGTGGTGCAGTGGTTAGGGCACGCAACCGCTATGCCCAAGGATGCGGATCAAATCCCGGCCAAGGCAGCCACTTTCCGATTGGGGCGAAAAGCGAGGAGCCCGTGTGCTGTGCGATGTCAATGCACTTTAAAGAGCTCCAGGTGGTCGAAATTTTCGAAGCCCTCCACTACGGCGTCTCTCATGGCCTGAGTTGCTTTGGGACGTTAAACTCCACAAGCCAAACCAACTACTTTCTTTGTTGTAAGGAGGGCCCTTCCAGCAATGTGAGCAAAGTGAAGTACTTGACTAAACTGGGAACAAATGCCGTTCTCACTTCAGTTTCATCTCAAATGCAACTAATGATCAATGCAGCTTTTCACCAGATAAGGTTACTGTGATGCAAATCATTTTTGAGTTTCTTCAGGTCCATTTGACTATTTGTGGTTTCGGTTAAAGGGACAGAACACTGGCCAAAATATGCCATGAGATTATGGTGGAGATGAAAAGATCTTGCCTCATATAGTACAGATCGAGCACTACATTATCAAAGAAAAGAGGCTTTACAATTTTAATTTGCCATTCAGAATCGCATAAAAACAACCGAGGTGCTATCTAGCGGAGAAACCCTAGCATTTTCAGTGTATCCCTCCACGTGACTACATGTTAGCCAATATCGCTGATTTTCGTAACTGCACATTGCTCTTTTTTCTTCTAGGAGCGCTTGTCATAATTTATTATATTTTGCGCTCTCTCCAGTGCGTCTTTAAATAAAAACCACCCCTGCTTTCTCACTGCGAGAGGTATGCCTTCAAGTTTTGCCACTAGATGACACCACAGTGTTTGCAATTTCGTTAATGAAGCAGTGACAGGGCCCACTAAAACTTTCGTCTACGAGGGCGTGCGTTACTGTGCCGTAACAACATTGAGTGTAAAACTAAAAAGGACTTTACTCTACGCAAAAAAAATGTTTGATTACTGTCTGGCGAGTGAAAGTTATTTGTTTTTGGTACGCCTTTTTTGTCTACCACCAGTCATCGTCGAGGCCGCTGCTCATGATTTCTAGCATCGGACTACATAAAAATGGCCGCACGCATTGATCGAAACATTCCCGGTAAAAATTTTCTACAGCGTTTCTAACAAAACCGTCATGGAATCGAACATTTTAGACATCAATCTTTCCACTGCGGCGAAAAAAAATCGAGACCTAAATGCCAGTGTTCTGTCCCTTTAAGTCGGGCATTTCTTTTCTTTTTTCTGGGCCCTTGAAGGCTGAATTAAGGAGAGTTTACAGTATTCCTCCTGTCATCATGCAGTTTCTTTCTGTACGAAAAACCACTATACAGAATCATGTATGAAATTTTTCTGGATTATTCGGTAGAGTATACACTTCTGTGCAATTTTAGTTTAATTTTATTTTCAAATAAGTAAACCCTCGTTAACTCAAAGTAGTAAAATCCGGGAAAAATTTTGAGATAAGTGGAGTTTCAAGTTAAGCAAAATGGCGAAAATTTCTGGCAACAATTCCTGGTGATCCGTTGCACGACGCTGCCGCCATCGCCTGTCGTTGCCGCTGGTGCACACCGCACGGAGTTACGGTACTCTGCGACCAGAGAGGCGCGTTTTCAGCGTTGCTTTGTTACCGCTCCGTCATTGTTCGGTCAAGGGGAGTACAGTTACGCTATATCCCGTTTCTAACACTACAGAGCTTAAAATACAATAACACTGATGAATTTTTTTTTAATGCATCGCGTTAAACAAAAGTCTCAATGCTGCTACACTGCGATGCATACTTGCATTGCAAGCAGTGACTTTCTCCTGCTCCTTTCGAAAATTAACAATATCTAGCTACACTCGCCTTTTTATTTTTCTTTACTACCCTACCAAGCTTTTACTGAATTGGCTTGATGGGCTCATATGCAGGGATCAGACGAAGTCAGCGTCTGCAGGTTCTTTGCTCAAACCGGACTAGGAAAGCACATTGCTCGCAAAAAAATAAATAAATAAAAGCCAGGACGGAAATTGAGTAGCCCAAAGCCTTCTGCGATTGGCTGCCTCGCGAGCTGCTCCCGGGTGACACGCAAAATTTTCTAGAAACCCAGAACCTGAGCGCGACAGCAAAGAGTGAAAATGCTTTTATGGCCCTTGGTCCGTCACACCCGTCAATGCTCCACTGCAAAAAATAATTCTCTGGAAAAAGTGAATTTTATTATTCTGGAAGGAAAAACTGGGGGGGGGGGGGGGGGGGGGGGGAATGCTTGCCTGCTTCGCGTTGGCATCCTGCGCAACAAAAGCGTCCTCGAGCTGCTGAATGCATCGCAAAAGCCGTTGGTCGCTGTCACTGCATTCAACTTTGTTGCGGGCACCACATACACAACAACAAATCAAATTGAACGCTTCATGCATGTAGCACGACGAAAGCACACAATTACTAAATCGCTCTTGCCAGTATGCAGATGCGAATGGCAGCTGACCGAACCACGCTGAACCGACTGCTCAATAAGACCCATCAGCTCCCTCGCGCGAGCGGTGCTCACATGACTGCTCCCAAGGCGAAACACGGCTGCGTCTGCGGGAATTTTGTATGCGCTCTTCAACGTGACCACATTCGGCAGCAAAGCGCTTGCTCGGAGCCCCTATCGCCTTTCGATAATGACCTTTGCCTTCGGTCCTTCCAGTCAAAATTTCGAGATGTCCACATTACGCCCGAAAAATGCTTCGAGATAAACAAGAGCTAATACATAGTGCCTATGGGAGGTGAAGGCATGGAGTGGTAAACTTTTGACTTAACCAATTTTTCGAGATAAGCGGGTTCATATTAACGAGGGTTTACTGTACGATGTGAATTCTGAAGTAAACAATGTCTGCTGTTTTCTAATTTTCAGTTTCTTTTTTTTCACTGACCAGACATTCGATATTCGAAAGCAGTTTTTTTCCCCTATTTGCATTCAATTCGAATGAGAAAAATGCAATATTCCCACACCCTTAATATATACCAGCCTTTTTCATTCTTATTGCTTTGTTTTACACAAGTTTTCATTTTTGTCTTGTAGCAATAAGGTAGAAGGCAAGATGACTTGGACAAGTGCTGAAGCCAATAGTGAGGTCTTAGCGACAGAAATGATGTCCTGACTATTACAATATTTTAACCAACGATGGTGCTGTGAGCCCTGTTGTCTGGCTCGGTTTCCCCTTTGCCGATTCTGTGCTTGTGACCACCATAATGGAGTGTGCCCTATGTACAGTACAGTTACCTGTGCTGCCTTGCACATAAGGAAACATAATAGGTGGAACAAAAGATGCTGCTCCTTTTTTCTCCTACTTTTTTACCTTATCTGGGCATGTTGAGAGCACAGTTGTTAATGTCTCACAGCACTCTTGGCCGAGAGACTGCAGGATTCATTTGTGTAAGGACTATTTGTCGCCTCTTCAGTAATGCAAAGGAAAAAACTTTACACCTGACGAGGCTAAAATATAATTGCCAATTTCAAGGTTACTTTTCCCTCCCTACCTTATCATGGTACCTAGCCATTTGGTCAACATGCTGTTTACTATTTCTCAATTACTGCGCATTTCAGACTACCTGCTTTACTCCCCCCCACACACACACAGTCCCATTTTCACATTTGTTTTACTGGAATGAATAGTTTTTGATCTCATGCATGCAGCTTTGTCAACTGCATATTACTCGTAAAAGTTCTGTGAATGTGTTCAAGCATGTGTTGTCACCTCCTTTCATTTCGCTTCAGTCCATCCATTCTTAGGTTTTTCTTCTTGTTAAGCTGGTTTTTCTTTTCTGCTGTGTGTTTTAACAGTGCATGTAATCCCACTCCTGCCTAAGGCCTTCTGTGAAGGCTGGCAGTATTTCTGAAATAAATAAATAAAATAAATAAATGTCAGACTGCGCACAATCGGATAGGGGATGAAGTAGGTGTGCTGAGCTCCTGAGGTCATTTTCAAACTCCTTTGCCAAAGGCTGCTTTCAAGGTGGTTTCTGAACTGAAATTTTGTTGTGAACAAGATAAGGTACTCCTGGATTCCTAATTATTGCATAAGAAAAAAAGTATCAAATATGTGACATGCAGTCGAATGCCTCTACAGCAAAATGACCTATATAACAAAGGATTTTATAAGTTTATTTATTTATTTATTGCACTTTGTAGCAAAAATACAATTTTTGCCGTGGGACCGAGGCTAAAGGTGACATACAAGTCACCTGACGGGGCCTTCGGCACCACAAATGACATGTGCAATACAACGCAGCAGGCACAGAGCAGCACAAAATAGTCAGTCATATGTGAGAATGTAATACAAACGCAAACCAGTGGCAAAATACATAAAATTCAATCTGTAACATACATCAAGGTAACAGTGTCAACAGTAATTGGTATTACACAACGGAAATAGGAAACAAATAATCACGTATGTTCCAAAAAGTACATCTTAATTTTTTTTTTGATGGCAGCATTCCTATCTTTCGTATGTATCGTGAATGTGTGTACAACGAAGACCAGTACAGCGAATTCGCCTATACAACGAAGGAATTCGGGCGTCCCCGATGGCTTATTCGCATCTTTACGAGTATATATAGCGGCACTGTCATTGCTCTCCGCAGCCGCCACTGAGTTACAGAGCGCGTAGGGAATACCACTACAAAGACCGCTCCGGCAATTCCGAATTCCGCAATAGCCAAGGTTACCATACACCTACGCAAAAACAAACAACAAAAAAGGCACGGAAGGCAGAGCTACCAGAACGTTTGACGAACGGCGCCAAAGCAGCCTGCCGGCAAAAAGCAAAACTAAAGGCACACCGGTACTCGCACTTTCTTCCGGATGTTGCGCTAAGTAGCAAGCTGTAGTGAGCCGCAGTAAACTGTGGTTAGCTGTAAACATGGAAGCCAACAGTGGCGACCGCAGTCAACAACAAGCGCAAACACTGCGAAAAAGCCGGTGTCTGCAGCGGCAGATTTTGCTCCGTACCAATTGGCAGCCTATGAAATGACATAATAACACTTGAATTAATGTTAAATTATGCTTTTATTGTTCTAAACATGCCTAACTCTCTATTGCGTGTGATAAGGTCTGCGACTTTTACAATGAAGCGACGTGTACAACGAAGGATTTGACAGGTTCCAAGCGCTTTGTTATAAAGGCATTCGACTGTACAATGACAATAGAAAAAATGAAGTTTGTTTACAAAGTGCTCAGATTTTAACAAAAATGTCATAAAGAACCTGCATTTGGCCTTATCCTGCATAATAAACTACCAAGAAGTTATCTAAGCACAAACAATTAGTAAATCTTCATAATTTTTGAAATGAGTTTTCCTAAGCTGACACACTTAATTACTCATTATGACAGCCATAACCTTTTTCTATTTGCAGGGATGCAATAGCTGAAGTAAGATTTGTAGCAATTTTTGGAGCAGAAAAATCTTTGAGCATAGAACCGAGGAGGCTAAGTTTTCAAACTTCAGTGACCGCATACAAATGGAAAAAGCTAGAGAATATGCATTTCTTCTTTTTTTCATCTAGTGTGGTTTGACAATTTTAATCAGGGGATCTTATCTTGCTTGTGAGACTCATAAGACAATGTTTTACTGTCTGTGAAATTTGTGCCGTGCGAGGGCAGCTCCAGAGGAACCAGTCACTGCGATCAGCCTGTGCCCAAAAGCGAGTGCAGTACAGAACAAACAAAAAAATAAGAAAAATGGCTACCAAAAAGCGAAAGGGCAAATCCCAAAAGCAGATAAGAAAGCAAACTGTAAACAAAGAAAACTGACGAGCGAGCGCATCTTCGTCCCGTGATTTATGCTTTCTGGGGGCTGGCAGTGACTCTTTGGTTTTGACTCAATATTTCGATTAAGGGAAGATAGGCAATGATATGGGATATTACGATATATATTTCGAGCACAGAGCGGACTATGTTTCAGCATCCGTAAGTGTTAATTTTGGCACTCTTGGGCCCTACTGAAACGTACAATACATGGAATTCAAAATCTAAGGCTGCTGCGTTTCCTGACCTGCTTCACATGCAACACCTCAAGCTGCATCAGCACAAGCGCAACGACCATACCTGAAGCACCTCCTACACTATCTGATGACGGGAAAGGGAATCTACCAGCGGGACAGCATAAAAACAATCTTGTCGTGCATGAGTAGCCCAGCAAAATACTAAAAATTTCCAAGAGCGTCATAAAAGACTGCAGATACATCCATTAAAAGCATGCAGTGCTTAAAACACAGTGTTAAAGTATTGCCCCAAAATCACAAGTACCACCACGGCCCTTTTCACAGTGCGATGCAGTAGCAGTGGTGCCTTGTTACAAACGGCCCCTTTGCGATATGTGGATACTTTATCGCACGGACTGTGACCCATGAGATGAAGCATCCTCGAACCACATTGGTTCAGCACACTCGGACGAGCGGAGGAAGCACGTGGATGCAAGAGAGAATATGAGTAGACGTTAAAAGCGGAGTGACGGCATCTCAAAATAAACTAAAAGGCCAGTGACATATGCTGCAGTGTCTAAAACATTGTGACCGCCCATATCACGACCGCAGGAAGTTGTCCCTGAGTATAGGCAAACATTTGTGGCTAGTCAGGGCATTTTTGCGCAGCGTAGTGCAAATTTAACAAGGTGAAGAAACAGAATATATTCCAATAAGAGAAAAACAAGCCATCCCTGGAAATTTTGCAGACTTGGTCCAACAGCTCATAAGTTCACCCATTGGCCTGCATCCGCCCTTAAATCGAGACCAACTGACTGTTACAGGTGGATGCTATACCATGAGCTCAGATATAGCCACAACTGCCCCTGCAGAGGGAGATGGAGAGCACTCAGCAAGCCTTGGCAAAACTAGCTTTTCCCTACATTCTCTTGTATGTCGAGTAGTGAGGTGCTGTCGATTAGCGCTGCTCTGTAGTCGTAACTGGAGGCAGTGCAGATCTAGCTGTTTCAACAGATTTCATGCCATTCATTTCAGCATAACTTACAGTGCTGTCCGGTGAGCAGATTTGTTCACTCTGTATGCTGGATGTTCTTTTGAGACTGAAGATTGCATAAGAAAGTGCCTGGCTTTTGTAGAATGCTTCATGCTACCCTTGACACCCAGTTTTCTCCGATACCTCACCCTGCTAAAGTGGTTGAATGCCGGTGTTAAGGCTTCTGTGGCACACTTCTAAACCCCCTCCCTCCTGTAGCGTGGCAATTCCATTCTATTTTTCTCATTGAAAAAGGTTGCCTAGGGAGATGTTTCCACAGTCATTTCCTTGCTGTGGTGATAGTTATGTAGCCTATGTGGCGAGCCAAAGATGTATGAGAAGGGGCGCCTAATATATTAGGGGCATGTGATGTAGCTCATTTTCTACATCACTTTATCCTGCATGGCTAGCTTTGTACTGAAACCTTTCGCTAAGCTTTTTATACCCACCCAAGCTGTTATAATCGGTCAGTAGCATGAAATCAGCAGAAAGCAGGCTTTTCTTACTTACCTCCCCATGCATATTTTCTTTCATTGCTTGAATGTTAGATGCAGGGGACCATAAGTCCTTCCACACTTCCTTTGTAAGGATAAGTTTGGTTGCTTTCGAGGCCGTTTCTGCTCTTTGTGCGAGTGGTGAGATGAATAAACAAAGAATGCAGAATGTTGCACATGTCTGGTGTAGTTATTTTTATTAAATTCATACAGCCAGTGACTGGCATGTAGAAAACACGTGACAGTAACTACATGGACGATGTGCCATTTTCACTTTGGCCATGTGTGTCTGGACTGGAAGGTTCTCCACAGGTTTCCCCCTGCTTTTCAATGGACACCTTTGGCTTCGCCAGGAAGATTGCTATCTCCTTCTGCCACGATGGGGTGGGCCTTGGACAGTAAGGGTTCCCACGGCCGGCTCCGGCTGAAATTGGAAAACAGCCATCAGTACTGTGCTGTGGATGTTGGCTGCAAAAGGTTTGGCTTCCATAGCTAGCAACCGTGTCACCAAACTGCACACCAATGATATGTTAATTACTTAGGGCATGTTGGTCCTCAAAGTCCGAGCTGGACAGGGCAACCTCCTGGGCTGGCTTTCCACCATAGTTAGGCTTTCAGTTGGCCAGATCTCTGCCCGGCCAACCAAACAATTATAGCAAAGGTGTGGCCTCTGCATGCATTGCATGCGTCTGCGGTTACAACAAATGATCACATTTGGCTTTTGCATCCTACAAGCAGTTTAGTAGCTCGGACATTTGGCTACAGAGCCCTAAGGTCTCGAGATCTAATCCCAGCCAGTGGTTCATGGATGCCCGCATCAAATCAGACCTACCAAAATACTATTACAGCACAGTTGGCAAAACATCTATGCAAAGTGCATGTAGTCTGCACTTGCACACAATCACCACGGTAACTCAACCTTGTAAGGTGATTTTTACACATATAATGTGCACTGCGATCAGTGCAAGTTTCGGGAGGTCTAAAAATTTCTGAAGCCCTCCAATAAGGTATCTCTCATAGCTCGACTCGCTATAGGAGTTTAAATCCTACAAAACCAACCAAACATTTTTAGCTGCTCAATAGTTAATTGGTTCAACACATTGTTTTGCAATTGTACGAAAAAAATGTTATAAAAGTAATTCGCACTGGTGCCTAACTGCTGCCAGCCATGAACCTGCAGGCTCTATTTTGACTACTTGGGCAATAGCTGAAGAGGGCTGCTGAGAAGCCTTAATCTGCTCGGCAATGTTTTCCACCATGAGTAACTTATCACTGAACTAGGACCTTGGCACTTTTTGTGTGCTGGCAAAAATCTCAATTACACTGCCCACTTTAACATTACGTGTCATCAGTGTTTCGATACTTCCTCAAACTGAGCATGCCTAAATATCCTGATAGCAGAGAGGCCAGCTGAGCAATTTACAATTGTGCACTTTGGAGGCAGTTTCACATCAATTCTGGCTACGACAAAAAGATTGGTTTTTAAAAATTAAATATACAGATGGAGCATCACTGTTTTGCACACCACCTGTTGCTCTCTAAATAGTGAGCGGTGCTGTGGTGGGTATGTTCTGCCTAACCCATATCTGATTTGCAGACAACCTTTCACTTCTGTGAAGAAACAGCAAAATTTGGTGACATAACATGGGATTGTAGGGCCCATCTAACCCAGAACTCGTACCTGATCCCTCAATTGATGAATGGAATAGAGTAAAGGCCAGTGAGGAGACTGATAGCCAAAACCGGACCATGGCATGAGCCTGTGTCACCCAGAATCTTCCAAGGTCTCTGATGCACTGCTCCCCACCTTGCCTATCCCTATCTGTTCTTTTCCCAATAATATTGCCCTTGACGATGTGTAGCACCTCGGTGCACCTTGTGAGCGTAACTCGCAGGCAAAGGGTGTACGCCAAAGTTAGAGTAAGCTCTACTATCAGGGAGCAACTTCGACATTCGCCTCGCTAGGTCCGACTGATCTTGACCTAATGAAGTGTAGGTGTCCACTGAAAAGTGACAGATAACTGCGCCTTCCTTCTCCAAAAAGGTGACAAAAAAAAAACGATAGAGTGGAATGAAAAGTTAGTGTTAAGGAAAAGCATTACCCCATCTGCTCAAAGACAAAGCTTCAGCATCTACCTGAACCAGATCTTTGTACAACCTTACTAAACCATAGTGGTTGCAAACAGTGGTGAGACGCACTATGGGTGCACTTCAGACTGACCCTGGCACAACAGCAGTGACTTTTTTTTTTTCTTTTTTGGCCACGCCTTTAGCTCTTTGGAGCTAAGCCAGCGACACGCTACTAAAGGTCGGCCACCATCACCATGCTTAAGTGGGGGTGGCTATGTCGCTGTTTGTTGACAGCTGTAAAAATAGTGGGTGTTTAGCATGGCTTTAATCTAGTTACATGAGCGAAAGCTTTTAAATAAAGCTATGCTTAAAACTCCACCATTTTTACTACTGTCGACAATCGCAATGCAGCGATCCCCATGTAAATGAACCCAATATTCTTTTCAGCTGAATTTTTTTCGGTTACAGGCTCCTCCCTGATAAATTTGGCGTCAACCCAAAGATTTCTGACCTGTTCCTAATTTTTTTTTTCTACCATCGAGACTGCACTCATGGTCAAAAGCAATGGATTTTGACAGCTTTGCAGCCAATTTTGGCACTGTTAAAAATCAAACAAACAAGGGCAACAGAGCAAAGTGACAGGCTACGGGCGCAACAACTCAATGCCCTCTTATGACAGTCGCTGGGCAGCTTCACCAATGGCGACCTAGAATTCGAGCCCAGAGGTGCAACAGCTCAAAAAGGACTGTAGAAATTTTTGGAGCTGCTCAGAGGAAAAAAAAAAAAAAGTCTGCACTTCGCAGCATGAATTAAAATTTTGGAGCTGTTACACAGAGAAGAAACTTTACTTTCAGGACAAAAATGAAGATGGGAAACTAGACCGTACGAATGTGATCTAAAGGAAATCTAGCCATAGGCACCCATCACCGGCACTGTGTGTACTTATGCTTGTAAATATTTAAGTCTTGAACTGCAAGGCATGCTATCACACACACACACACACACACACACACACACACACACACACACACACACACACACACACACACACACACACACACACACACACACACACACACACACACACACACACACACACACACACACACAAAACCATAATACCGAGGAGGTTAATTTTACAAAACTTAGGAGAAAATGGGAAAAACCTAGAGGATAAGCATTTCTTTTCTTTTTGTTTGAATCTAGCACGATTTGACAATCTTAATCGCAGGGTCTTATCTTGCTCCTAAGGCTCATAAAACAATATTTTACTGTCTGCGAAATCAACAATTTGTATTGTGCAAGGGTAGTTCCAGAAGAGTTCAATTCAAAGCCGTGACTGCGATCAGCCTGTGCCCAAAGCCAGCGCAGTACAAAAAAGAATATGGTGATTCAAAAGCAAACACAGAAAAGAGACAAAGAAAAACAGCGACCAAAAGGCTAAAGGGCAAATGCCGAAAGCAGGTAACAAAGCGAGTCGTAAGCAAAGACAAGAGCGAGTGCATCTTCGACCCGTGATTTACGTTTCCTATGGGCTGTCGATGACACGGTGGTTTTGACTCGATATTTTGATGTGGAAGTGAACGATGACTCCGAATATTAGATTATATACCTCGTGCACAGAGAAGATTTTATAGTATTTCGAGTTTTCAGCATCCATTTCACATAATAAATTTCACATGTGCAACCTAAGTTAGATTAGCGCAAACACGGAACTCATAACTGACGTACCTCCTACACTATCTGACTGTGGGAAAGTGTTTGGTTTGTGGGGTTTAACGTCCCAAAGCGACTAGGGCTATCTCTCTCTCTCGATCAGTGCCTCTTTTTGTGCAAAGGAGACACTGTTTAGAACCATGATGTACTACGTACAAAGGCTACCTCGAACTTTTGAAGATGCATACTGGCACAGCTGAGAACAGTAGATGAAAATTTCGATAGCCATACCTCGTGTCTTCGCCTTGTTTCCATGGCTCGGAGCTGGCGGTGCGCTCATGGATTTAGGGCCATTCTTCCCGCCAAAAGCTGCGAGAAGAACATGCCTTTAATTTTGCCACAGGTTTGCCCCCTTCTTTCGCCGACTACAGTTACCTACAGCAGAATTCAGACTTACCTCGATTAGAACAGTCGGCCTTGGTCCTCGCCATAGCGTCAGTGGTGTGGTAGTAGGGGATAAAATCGAGTGAAATACTGCGACAGCGAACGAAGCCTCCTGCTTCCTACCATAGAGAAAGGGATTCTGATTCTCTACCGTGCAAACCACGTGACCTTCCAACTTTCTTTGTTTTTGAGCGCGCAACGCCTTCTTGTGTGGTAACTTTGTACTACAGGTTTTGGCTAGGCCATGAGAGGTGAGAGGAAGCCGCGGATCCGCGGAGGCGATGCTTCCCGAGGAAAGGAGTTCTGGTTAGAAGAGCCTTCGAGAGGTGGCGCGCGAAACTAGCGGGGAAAGCCTTAGCGGGGAATAGGGTGCTCCTCTATTTTTTTAAGGCGGAGACTAATGACACGCACCGTGGCACCAGTAATATGCTGCTGCCACGCACAAAATACGTCATTCTACGTCATCATAAACTAAGCAAAAGAAAAAATGTGCGCAACAGCAAGTCAAATCTTTATAATACTAATCTATAACTTAAAATTGTGGCTTAAAATAAGTTATTGTTCATTTTCTTAATAATTTTAACTTATGTGTATCGGCCGGCGTTGGCATGGCGTTGGCATGGTAGATTGACCTTGGCGTTGGCGCGTTGGTCATGGCGTTGGTCGCGCATTTGTACCGCTTGTACTCATGGGTTATTTCCATGCCTATTTCAGTCGAAGCGTTTCGCGTACTCATATATCAAAGTTGCTAATCTCTGGATTAGCAAGAAGGATTGGAGAAATCCGCGCTTGGTTGCTACAATCAAGCGCGGAGTTTGGACGCGCTTGATTGTGACGTACAGTTGCAGACGAAGTTTTTCTCGTGTAGTGCAATTTCTAGCTTCGCTCTGGGCTTCGGGTTCGGCTGTGCATTGTGCGCTTCATTCGACGCAAGGGAATTAGGCTCCCCGTGGGCTGCTTATCTCGTTGTTCTGCCGAAGGTATTCCGCCTTCAAATACGCAGTTGGTGCAGTGTTTTGTTCCATAGCTCTAAGGCTGTACGTTATGGCACTGCATTTATTTACCTCCGAATTCCTTTTTGCGGTCAGCTAGGATACGCGTTCGCAATTAATAATTCAGTGTTTAATGTATCTGATAGAGACAGGAAATACAGGCTGTATGGCCGGTTAGTATCGCTTGTCAGAAAGAAACTGCAGGCAGCAACAGCTGGTGAATATTCGAGGTTGCTTTGGTACTTATATGAAACTTATATATGTATGACCGCGAACTGGGTTTGCATTATGGCTCAGCAGTGTGGCTGATCAATCTGTAAGTCAGAAAAAAACGGTACATAATGCAAACTCCTGTTTTTGGAAGGTGCAGTTGTACTGAGTGTGCCCTGTATCTGAATTAACTCAGCAGTTTTCGTGGAGCCTCCCCGCCCATAATTCTATAGTTTCCATCTTTCAGAGATTTGAGTGGCATCGTCTTTTGACTTGTTATTATGTGAAAGTTGCGATATGGGCAGTATGGTATGTTTTTCATCGAGACACTGGCCCAGTCAAGAAAAAAAATTATGATTGTCAATTGAGGTTTGCAGTTGCAAAATTTCTAAATATGCTTTTGGCACAGACTCGAAGCACCAGTTTGAATAAATTGAACATTCCAATTAGGCAGTTCAGCTAAGGCTTCCAGTTTTATTGCTTATTTTGCTGGCACTGACCTGAAATGGCAGCTCCAAGCGGGCGACAGGCAAGCATGCATTCATATGACACATAGACCATAGGAACACTATATATACCCGAAGAGTTGACACGATCTTTTCTTTGTTGGGGTTTAGCCTCGCACATTGGACCCTCCTCTTGCATTCAGTGGCAGATCTTCAGGAGTCAGAGTTACTTCGTTTAATCACAACTTATGTGGTTATAGAAATTATGCAAACTATACACAGCAGTTTAAGTTGTAACATTTTTTTATTGAATGTTCAACAAGGCCTTCCAATTGAATGTTCCGAAGTAAGTGCCAATCAGAAGTAGAGAAACCATTTGAGCTACCTGATTACATTCACAAATCTAGCTGGCATGTCTTAATCTATTTCATTCCTAATAGACACTTGGTGTCTTTTATCCTGGGGTAAATTAGCAGCACACTTGGCAAAGTTACTGTTCAAAAGCAATTAAATTACATTACCAATTACTTGCTAAGCCTTAAAAATATAATGAAATTGCTAAATACTGCTCCCAAAAAGTAATAACATTACAATTACTTCCGCAGAGCAAATTCCTTCTCATTAATTACTGTCTGGATTTCATCTGTATATAAACTAAGTAAAGCTTGTGAACAAAACCTCTCCAAACACTAGAGCACATTCTTTCATCTTCCTGCCGAATTCTATCCAGTAAGACTATTCCCTCCCCTTTTCCTACAGAACAGGCTATTAAAAATATAAGACAATGGCAACAAAAACAATCGTGGTCAAACACGCCGTGAACATTTCCGCCTGTCTCTTCCCCCAAACCCCTTGTTTGCCCGTGATGGCAAGTGTAACCAGGCGCCACTGTGCCTATAGCCAGTATGCAACAGTGAGTGCTACTGCACACTTTCAAATAGTTTTGACCTTCTACCATTGTGCACCATCTGTCACTTCGATGGACCCTCAACGCCTTACATGTATACCTTCTGCTTAGAGAATGGTTGTGATCCGGAGACACAGGGCAGGTCTGAGGTCTTGAACATCTAGTTCTATCAATTCTGTCTTTTTTTGCTTATCCATCACTGTGGGACAGGCTTGCTGCATGTCATTACTGCTTTCTTGGCATCGTACTGGGAGTACATGGTATGAAGTATAGAAACAGCAGTGGGTCACTTTAGTAAAAGTAATTTTGAAATGAATGACTTACTTTCAGTGCTTAAAGGGCCACTGTCCAAGGAAGGCCCTTTTAAGCAAAGGAGCCCAGTGTTTCGATCAGGTACCGGAGATAGTCTGTGCAAAATGCTACAGTCACACGCGCGCCCCAAAGCATCGAAAATACAATTCAAAGCTCTCTCATGTTCTCCTTTGGGAAGCCAGCTTCCCCGTTTCCTGCGCTGGCCCGACGGGCCACGATAATGACGTACGTACCGGGAACGATGTCCATTGGTCCGTCTCGCTGACTGACGGGAGAAGGATGGGTGTCTACCGCTCGCAGCGCGCTTTTCCCTCGCCACGGCCAGACTGAATCCAGCGGCGCGCGCTCCCTCGACCGTTTTTTTTTTTCGCGCTCGCGGAGGGCCACGCCCCACCTCCCGCCAAACGCGGAGGAGGAAGGGGAATTTGTATTGCGGAGGCTAGACGACCTCGGGCAGGAGAGTGAAAAACCTTTGCGAGGGAACGGAAGGAGAGAGGCATGATAGAATCGGGTGATTGCGGTGGCTGTAACGTTATTAGTTACTCTTTTCAAAAACATTTTGCGGCCTTGCGTTCTAGGGGCGAAGTCTCACAGTCACCGGGGAAGAAAATATTTTCGACCGGAGGGTGGACAGTGGGCCTTTAAAGTCTGGCTCTATCAGAGAGACTCTAGAAATTTGAGCGCAATTGTTGAGGAGGAACTAAGAGGGTGAGAGAAAGGGCTGGCGGCCTTTGCACATGTTTCTATTTAAATGGGAGAAATTATATATATATATATATATATATATATATATATATATATATATATATATATATATATATATATTAAGGAGGTTTTTGTGATCATTTTATGACATGCACCTAAAAAAGTGATCCCTGCACTCTGCCAGCATGATCGATGATCTGTGATGTAAAGCAGCTTATAGTGAAACAACAAAGTGTCAGCACTTGTAACATATGCAATATTTCTTTAAAGCACTTTATATGGAAAGTACAATCTTAATTGCACGTTAAATGTAAGATCAACTAAGTAAACAATATATATGCTATAATTTTTACACTTCAAGTGAACGCAATGAAAATTAGCAAAAAATATTGTAAGAGCTACCAGCTTGGTTTGTCTGGTGACAAGTACATCATCTGAATAATATTGCGTGAGCATATTGACAATTTGCTCAGCTAGTACCAAAATACAGTGCGAACCGGCAAAACCGAAGAGATGGCATGTGAAAATACCTTAATTAGTTCCAGCCTCTGTGTAAAAGACTAACTTTTGTTTTCTTCATCACAGGTTTTAGAAAATTCTAATTCTTACTAAAATTAAGTAATAATTCTTACAAAAACTTGCTGCAAAATTTTCTAACAATCATAAGCATTCTCTGATTGCCACTGAAAAGAATAAAATTCGAGGACACTTTGGTGACTAAAGTGATGAAAGGCGTAAGCCTGAGTGCTGCATTCTGCTACGCGACTGTTGCGCATGTAGCGATGAGTGCTGCTACAAGTAAAGCGAGTGACTACTCTTTCACATTCTGCAAGTGCATTTATTCAGTGCATTCTGCTTGGCAGCGCAGTGACAAGATCGCGCTCCTTGTATCTTTGCAGTTGTTCTACATTTACTGTTGTGTGGTTGATTTTACCAGGTGTGTGGCAAAAATTAATAATTATGAATCAATTAGGCATTAATGTGTAATTAGTAATGAAATAAATAATAAGTCATTTATTTGCAGTTAGCCATTAATTGATTAGTAAACAGTCATTGATTGCCATATGGCCATATAAGCCACGCATTCGCGCATACTGTGGTGGTGCTCTGCGATTGGTGGAGACCTCCATGACGTCATTCTGTCTCGACCGATCAGAGCTGCCGCAAAAGTGTGATATTTTGGCTGAAGACAACGATGAGGCAATATAAAGGCCTTTGCCAAACGGATGCACCTGCTTCATATTCGTGCAGTGCTGGACACCGGATATATTCAAGTGCGGGGGGTCTCAGACCTCTCGTAAAAACTGATGAGGGTTCTCAGACACAATGACACCCCCCTGACTTTATGTGATAATCTTTTCATGTATCTAAAATAATAATGTGGGCTATTGTGAATTGCACCTTTATTGTTATGCTAGTGTAGTGCATCTGGCAAGTATATTCCCACTGAAATCAGGGCTAGTAGCTGGTAATCGATATGCCTCCAAGAGCAAGTATATGATACCTTGCTTGTGACCATTGATGAGATAGAAACTTCAAAAAGGCTTGAAATTGAATCTAAGACAGCAGCAAAGGTAGGAAGAGAGCCTAGTAGATTAGTGAACCAGCAGGAGCTCAAAGGCAAGATATCCAACAGTTATAGATGTAAAGGAATGAATTCCAGGAAAAGATATATGTAACAAGGGGACCCAGATAGCCAGGTGGGCTGGTGAAGTAGATAGCTTGTAGGGATAAAGCAGTTTACACTGGAGAGGGTTAGTTGGAGAAAAACTATAGATGCCTTTGTCCTAGCTGTATAGTGAATGCGATTATGCTAATGATATGTAACTTGAAACTTACATGCCCTGGAGAGGCATGCTGTTTTGAACATTTGCATGCCTAAGAGAAACTGAGATATTTAATGTTTAAAACATCTGCATTGTACCGTCATATATTTAATACAAGCTGTTTTCATAGGCAGCTGAATTTGACACACATTTAAGATGGCGCACATATCAAGCACATTAATTTGAGTGTACTAAAATTGCCCTTAGTAACTAGGTCTAGGTCGGTTATCCCCCATGAAAATAGACACCTAGTAGACTTTGTTCAAACGTACCCATTTCAGCTGGAAAAGCACATTTCCAGCTGAATTTCTAGCTGGACGGCCATATTTTCCAGCTGGAAAAAAAAATGATATTCCAGATAGAGGCTTGACTGGAGGTGTAAATTTTCCAGCTGGAAATCTCAAAATTCCAGCTGGGCATGCATGATTTCTGGTTCCATAATCTAGCAGGAAATAGATGTCAGTCCAGCTGGAATTGCTTTTTCCCAGCCGGAAATCGCAGTTTTCCAGTTGGATAATTTCGGTACACGGTTCCATAATCCAGCAGGAAATGAGTGTTTTTTTTAGTCTGGGATGAGCTTTAACATCCTAGAGCGGCTCAAGTTATGCGACATGCTGTAGTGGAGGGCTTCATAAATTTTTACCACTTGTGCACTGACATCGCATAGCACATGGGCACCTCCAAGCAGTCTCCACAGCCGTGAATCGATCCCATATTCTTCAATAGAGCAGTCGAGCACCCAATCACTGAGCCATCAGGTTGCAGCGCTATTTAAATACTTATACTTACTATGTGGATTGTATATAGACATACGCACATCAAATGAAAAAAAAAAAAAAAAACTGAAGTTATCTATAGGCGGCAAAATGGAACTGCAGTTTCACTTCACTAGCTTTACCATGCATTTTCTGCAGCATACAATTTTACTGATTCTGACATAATGTATATGATAATATCGATAGTATTAATTGGTAACTCATGGATGCATTTAGAAACACTGAGCTTTGTTCACCACTTGATGCAGCATATAACTACAGTAGAACCCCGTTGTAATAAACTCGGATGTAAAGTGAAACTGAAGTCCCAGTCCATCTTCCATAGACAGCTGTACTTTCCCCCCCCCCCCCCCCCCTTTATGTAAAGATAATTTTGGTAAAAATCGGTTATAGTAAAGTGGGCTTGGCCGCGGCGACGACTCCCAAGATATGACATCGCCGCCCTCGTACTACCTAAAATCACGGGGAAAAGATATATATATATATATTTGTATTTCAAGACAAAAATAACACCGAGTGTCCTTTTAAGTGGCTTTACCACCAGACTTAGCAGTATTCAGAAGAAGCCTACTTTACAAAGGCCTTGGAGCCGTGAGGGAAAGCACGCAGCGCGTAGGATAAAAAAGGAAAAAGCTGTCTACAAACATGGAAAGGAAGGGGCGCGGTCCGTTCAAGGAGTAAAGGAGAGTAAAAGTGTACCAAGAAATAGTTAAGGGGAAAAAACGGGCGAACATTCCCAGCACTGTGCAGCAGAAAGCATGAGGCAGCGGTGGCAAGAAGTGAAGTGTAGCGTGTGTAGTTTTGCAGCGTTTTATATGTTCTGTATGCTGATGATAAAAGCTTTTTCTTACTGATTCGTCCATATATAAGTAACCTATTAAAAAGAGGAAACATTGTTCTTCAGTCATGGTTAAGATCAAATGGACTTGTTAAAATTGTCAATAGTAAGACATCTCTTTTGACTTTTAAACTTTAAAGCAACTTTATCAATGCCCATTTTACTTACCTTAAAAATAAATAACAGAATAGAAATTATCTACAGCTTTAAATCGCTGGGCGTCATTTTTGATGCACATACAGAAGGAACAGAACAGATTACATAAAAAGAGTGCCACAGTCTGTTGGTGTCCTTTGCAGATGTCTCAGAATTTTCTCCAAATCTAAAGTTGATAATCTACAACACAATATTTGAATCTTATCTTAACTATTGCCATTTGGTCTGGGCCACTACATCAAGCACTAACATTAATAAGTTACTAATGCTTCAAAAGAAAGTAATTAGATTAATTGTCGGGGACAGTTATACAGCTCATAACAGCAGATTTGTCTTCTTAAATATAAGATTATTTGCATTAATGTCCTCTCTAAATAGCAGCTAGTATATTATCTGAGGTTCTCTTCTCCCACAGCAGCTGCTTTTCTTGTGTCCCTCGCTAAATTAAAACCAAAAGAGAAATATATCTTCACCCGATGCACTGATAAATTGGTTCTGCCACCCTTAAGAATAAATTATGCAAGACACTGCAGGCACTAAAGTAGTTCTCATTGCCTCATTTAATTGGTAAATAAATATACTTCCAGGGTAAATGATTTCTTTTCCCCATCTCTGAGGGCACTGAAGTTGCATTTTGTCGTGAGTATGGTTGATGTACACCAACATTATTATTCCATTATATATATATATATACATATTGCCGTGTAATTCGTTAGCTTTGTTTGCAAGCTCCCTTGTATGCCATTTTATTGTTTATGTTGCTTTTGCACTGGGTCACTCACTTTCAAGCTACAGAGTGGTGGCTTTTTCGTCTGCGGTCGCTGAGTCACAACCATTCTCCGAGCAGAATTTAAGGTACGTGTGGCGTCGAGGGTCCGTCGAAGGGACAGATGGTGCGAGGTGGTTGAAATTCAAAACTAGTTGAAAGTGCTCAGCAGCACTCACTGTTGTGTCAGCTATAGGCACAGTGGTGCCTTACACTTGCCGTCACGGGCGAAAAGGGGGGGAGGGGGAGGAGAGACAGGTGGAAATGTTTATGGCGTGAACATTACCAACTGCAAGCTGCTATGGTCAAGTGTAAAATATATAATGTTCATTCATTCATTCATTCATTCATTCATTCATTCATTCATTCATTCATTCATTCATTCATTCATTCATTCATTCATTCATTCATTCATTTTATGGATAAGGAGACATGAAGCAGTAATCTACTGCTTTTGAGTACTGCAATTCCTTTATTTATATTTGCAGTCTTCTGAAAGTGAAGCTTCCAGTACAGCACTTGAAAATATTATTTAAAATATAAGACTGTTGGGACTGTGGTTGCTTCAAGTACCAGTGAAGAGAAACAAGCCATATATATCTCCTGTTTGCTAACTTCACCTTGAAAATAAACTGACATCTGATGTACAGACCAAATGGCTAGCCAATTGAACTGAATTGAGCATAGAACTTGCTACAGCAAACAGCTCATGGTTACATTTAATGAAAACTCAAGTCCCAGTTCGTCTTCTGCAGACAACTGTAATTTTTTCACTTTTATAGTAAATACATATTTGACAAAAATTTGAAGTGCGTCTGGCCGCGCCGACGTACTTCCCATGAATTAAAATATACCTATAGAAACGCAAAAGCAAAAAGCAAAGTTTTTTAAACTCTTTACCACTAGGCTCAGCAGCTCTGATAAGCAGATATAGTAAAGAAATTTGCTGGTCCGAGTGACTTTACTATAAAGGGGTTCTAGTACTAGTACTTATTCAACCTGAATTAATGCTTTCAGGGCCTGCATTATACGAGCTCAGTCAAAAAAGACCAATTGGATATTTTCAACTGTAACCATTTAATTTTCCAACTGGAACCAATGGTGTTTTTTGACACTTAACCCATTGCAGCCAATAGGTGAGACCAATTGCACTCAGTGGGTCCAATGGGATGTATATACAATGGGTCCAACGAAACATACCGAATGGGACAAAAGGTAGACTGACTTACAATTTGCACGGAAACATGCTTGATGGATATCAAGGAGTACAGGCAAGCATACGTCTCGCATAAGAAATGCAGTACTGTACAGTTTCACAGATGCATTATATAACACAAGATTCCATACACCCAGCAAACATACTTCTTAATTTCTACTCTCATGCTGGGGTCAGTCTTGCCATTCGAGTGTAGCTATTTCATTTAATTTTGTAGGCGCAGCGATAGTAAGAGGAAGAATTGTGTTTTACAGGTTAAGCTACTGATAGTCATATATCCAAACCAACTCGTCCAGTTTTCTGTCTTCCAGAAGTTAACTGCTGATTGTTGTTATTTTGAATATTGTGTATGTTTTCTTTGTGAAATATGGAAATGTTCCCATGGATACACCCAGTGCAGTTGGCCAGACCAATTGTACTCAGATGGTAATTGTCTCACTGTGTGCAATGGGCTTGATAAAGTGGGCTAACCAGTTGGTAAAGATTCATTTAACCGAGTAATCATTTGGAACATATATGATCTGATTAATACTATAGTTATGCACAGATGGCACTCTATAACTTTGCACAAGTAGTTGCAGGATCCAAGTGACCTATCAAATTGGAGCCTACTGGAATGAGATTTTCAAATGGAATCAAGTGTTCCAAGTAGACTTTCCAGTGGGTTCCTATGAATTCCAACTGGAACCCATTGAGCCCAATTGGGCTGCCTACTTGAAAGGAAAATTCCAATTGGAAAAAAATTGAGTGCATCAGTACGATTGACAGTCCAGGGGGTTCCAATGTTTTTTTTTTTTATTTTTACTGGGGCCACTTTAACTCCCTCTTTGCCATCGCACAGATGAATCGTAAGTGTATCATACTTTCTTGTGGTACACTAGCTTCGACGTTGACATTTGTTAGCACTACATGTTTACAGAATTTACCAGACAGAATTTTCAACCTCTAGTTGCTTATTTCATCTGGAAGTTTTCTAAATGACATGAAATAAGGAAAAGTTTTGGTCATATATAAAAGACAAAAGAATATTTTCCAAGGGCCTTGAAAAGGTTATTCTAAGCCACCTCGACATAGTCAAGCACAATATTTTATCAAAATCTTGGCATGGCTTTCGAAAGGGCAGGTCGATCCGCCCTTCTATGGTCACAACATTAAGGCTGACTTATTCACTTTTGGCATTTTTGTTTTATTTATTATGCCATGTGACTCTTAATAAATTAGATTAGTGTCCATGCTCTTTTGCAATCATATCTAACCGGCTGAACTCGGTACATTCACATCAATGGCTATCATTCTAATTTGCTATGCCAGGTGAAAACCTTAACTGGTCTAACTGGTTTAAGGAACAAATTTCCAGTTAATCGCAGTTGAATTACAGTTGGGGATCCATTGTTATCCACCTGGGATGAACTAGAAATTTTTTCCTTAAGCCAGTTAGAGGGATTTGCACCTATGTTCCACAAGTCAGCATTCTTGGGCTGTTCTTAAATCTAATTTATACATAAATGATCTCATGCATCAACTTAAGTTTGTTTTTTAGCTCAACTAATAAACTTGATATGTTTGAAATGGCTAACGGCTAGTGCACTGTAAAAACTACTTGAACTACCAAATAAACAGCCTAAAAATTGATGAAACTAAAATTGAAGGAATTTTATTTGCTCCTAAAAACAAACATGTTTCCCTAAGCCTCAATTTAAAATTAAGAAGTCATGAAATAAACGTTGTGATACAGCATAAAATCCAAGGTGTATATTCTCAAGTCAGCTGACATGGGATAGTCATATTGAGCAGGTATCCAAAAAACTCCTGTGTTGTAGGTATGCCCTCTTTCAGACTCAGTATCAAGTTTACCATGTCATATTCTGTTCCCACCTTAACTATTGCACGCTGGTATGGAAGGCAACTACTAAAAAAAAGACATCAGTGCACTTCTGCCTCTAGAAAAAAAAAAAAAGCCCTTTGTTTCATAAACAATTACTGTCAAGCTTCAACAGAGCTAACCATTCAGCATCAAATTGTCTATCTATATTATTTCTTTATAATTTATTATTACTATCTTTTTATCATTTGCACTTTGATGATGAAAAATGTCAGCAATTTAATAACCCAATCAGGGGCAACATTGTTTTAATATTTTGTACCTGTGAAAAAGGGATGATAATTGACATTGCCAAACTAATTACCTCCTTCAGTCTTTTAACTTGTACAGTGCTAGTTCTACTAAATAAACTGTATTTTTCCAATATCAACCTTGTGAGTGACAAAGTTTTGTGTTTAACATTTCTAGAGGGGCCTGTGTTTTCTATTTTACTGTGCATTGCGTGGTACCTTGTTCACTGAACCTATAAATGTGAATTTTGTGTGCATTTTGCTATGTTATTTTAGGAATAGTAATGTTGCATATTGTCGGTACTTTGGTTCATCTTTCATTAAATGCATGCACTCAGAAAAGGCTGAATTTCTTCATTAGAAACTTCTTGTTTGAACTTTTGATAATTCTGTCACTGCAGCCTCCCTTACCTCGTCCTAAACTGTCTCTGCAGTTTTTTGTCCAAGAGTTCATAAATGAAATGTTCAGCATAAATTAGATGAATTGAATTAAAATAATTTCAATTACAGCCGGGCTTTTGAACGGGAAATCACTTCTTTCCAGCTGGAAACCATATATATTCCTGCCAGAATGACAGTTTTCAGGCTGGATTATTGAACTACCTATCCATCTGAAAAGTATTTTTGTTTCCAGATGGAAAATTTACATCTCCAGTCAAACAGCTAAACACTTTTTAGCTAGAGTGACTCCAACAAGTCATATAGTGACATATATATGATCCTGCACAACACTAAACAACATATACAACTCGGTGCACTCGCGTCGATATCATGCATGGAGCCAAGCATATAATAACCAGGCCATAATTAAGAGGTGCTATATAGTAATTGGAATCCTGGATTCCAAGGGAAGGAAAGCGTAGCAGGGGGCGGCAGAAAGTTAGGTGGGCGGATGAGATTAAGAAGTTCGCAGGGGTCAAGTGGATGCAGCTAGCACAGAACCGGGTTAAGTGGAGAGATATGGGAGAGGCCTTCGCCCTGCAGTGGGTATAATCAGGCTGATGATGATGATGATATAGTACTTGGTTTTATATGCTAGTGTACTGACTGTGTTTGTGTGATATTATGTAGATATGTTAACGTAATGCTTAATGTCAGACCAGGTGATTCATATGAGTGGGTGAAAATGAGTAGCCAGAGCCCTCTGCTTTATTGTTTATGTAAATAGAAAAAAAAGGGTGCCCCACGGGGTAGTGATGAATGGGTAGTAAGCAAACCTTTCTAACAAAATACTATATCTGTGCACGCGCTCTGTTGCAGGCAGAATTTAAGAGATTTAGTTGCAAAGTACTGTTAGTTAAAGATGTCTTCGCGGTAAGAGACAGGGAGAAAATTCTGCAACCCACTGCTTCAAGTATATTTTTATTATGTTGTTTTACAGTTATTGAAAAAGTGCATAACGATGTAGAGAAGACTATATCAAAGGGATTTTGCTTTGTAATGTTAAATAATGTTTATAATACAACATAATGATATTCTTTGATAATTTATAACAACATAATAATTATAACATTGAAAAGATCAGATAATTACTTATGTAACACAAACAATAATACAACTTACACAATAGTTTTATTATTCTAATGTTGCTACCAGCTGAAGAATTATTTGGCAATTGCTGATTTGCTTCTTGTTCATTGTTTATTGGCATAGATGAAGCATGTATCTATGAGCGGAAACAGGTCTTGTCATCACCTTTGCATGCGGTTCACTCTGCGGGCAAGCAATTTACATTAACATGACCAATATATGTGCAGCAATCCCGTCCTTTGAGCTAAATTGTAGAATATATTTGTAGCAAAAGTTATAAATTTTCAACATGGATCTTTCTTATCACATTAACCAATTCCTATCACTGCTTTGCCGGCTTCCGCCCACGATGCAGCATCACAGCCAGTGAAGAGGATATCGGGTACTTTTTTGTAAAAAAATATCATAATGGGTGGGCTTTACAGCAACATAAGTTGACATGCAGAGAAGCCCCCTGTTTGTATACTGAAGACGTCCTTGCATTCCATCATTCTACAGTGTTCCTTTTTCTTTTCACTTTCAAAAACAGCGTACCTGGAAAATCATTGAGAAGGGGCAGTAAGTAAATATTTTCCAGCGCTGAAAAATTCGGCAGATATAATATGTGCCGCGTGATAGTTCAACCCGCATGCATTAAATAATGATTTTAGTTTTTTATTATTATTTTGCATGATCACCACAGCTCGTTTCGTAATATATTCAACCAGCTGTTACGCCCAAATGCGAGCACCCTGTTCTTTCTGTGGTACATATGTCTCACTTGTAATATATGTGGCACATATGATAACAGGCCGCGCGCACTACCGCGACCCTAGTGTGATTCGCATTTCATATAACCTAGAATTGCTTACACGGAAGCTCTACTGATAATATATAGCCACGCTTCGGCGTCGTTAGGTCGGATGTCCTGTTCACTGCAATTCTCTGAGACACTCGAAGTTGTATACTATCATGGTGTTCTCGTGTCTCCCAGGCCGCGTCGTCTGCCATCTCAGCTGCAGCCATGGATGGTATAACAGAATTGACAGGCGAAAACTAAAACACACCATCTATGCGGACCTTTATAGAGCCTGAAATTTAATTTTTAAGTGCAATATTTCATTTGCGGTTGCTTTCTTTTTCTTTTTTTGTCAACAAATGGTACAGTGCGGCACTGCTTCAAGCTACTTTCACTGCGGGACGTATTACAAATGGCGGCGCACTGTAGTTATAGTATATAGAGGATATTCTAGGCACTATATAGAGGCTAGTCAAATGTGCTAGCCTCTATAGTGTCATGTCTCTTTCCAGGGACCATTACCACATTGAGAACACTTCCCGCATTGACTGTTTTGGTAAGGCTCTCTTAGCATTACTGAAAGTTATATAAAAAGAATTCACAGTGGATTTATTGCATCAGTCATTTATCGTAAAATTTGCGCGTAGATACTTCAATCATTTGTGCTCCCGGTTTCTTCACGTCGTTGGGATACAAGCGGGACAGTGTGTGTACTTGCGAGGTTTGTGTACAGTGCGAGTTGCTTACAGCCCCTTCGGTCACGTCTTCTTCAAGTGTGCAGTGCTGTACTTAAAGTAGTACGTAGTACATGTTAATTTGGTGCGGTAGCTACCCGTATAGCTACTCGCTGTTGCAGTATCTTTTTTTTTTTTTATGTTGCTTTCCCGAGAACTGGCCTTCATATGTAAGTGCATCGTTGTTGCTTTCAGCTGTCTTAGGCACAGCCTGCCTGTATGCTAGCACACCGTTTGTTGTGTATGCTTCGCCCCTCTGTACTTGTGCACTGCAGAGAAGCACCAGGGCAGATGATCATCACTGTATTTTAGTTCATGTCATGGGCTGCCGGGACTTCATGTACTGCCTTGTTGTACATGCTTACATTTTAGTTAACTGTTAATTCGTAAAATATAAACAAAGGTTAACTTTTCTCATATAGCTGTAAATATTTCGTCATACTGTCTAGGATGCCAAATGAGTTGTTGAAATGTCAGGATGACACTAGAAATATATTGATCCTTGTTTACCATTTTGTGCTGTGCTACTGCCACAAATTCTGAACAGAACCAGTCAATTCATTTTCTATTGCTGTCCAAAAGAACTTCAGTATACTTTCTTCATCAGTTTAAAAGCACTTCTGCTTGTGTTGCCTCATATATGTTCTGTTTTCACCCAGAACACCTCCACCTTCCCCAGTACTTCAAGAAATAAAAGTAGTCACTGAGCCGAGCTTAATTGTCCTTTACTTTGCTACTTTCACTAGAAAAACATGACCCTGCTCGTCCATGTCATGGGAACGGTTAATGCAGACTTTGCAGAGCATGCTTTTCTTGTCTGCAATATTTGGGTATTTTCAAAACATATTCATCATTGCTCGTAGCAGGCATGCCCATGTGGACTAAAATACTGACTCTTCTAGAAATGAGCCCCACCTTGGCTTATGTGTCATGACATCAACTGTAGTTGATGTTAGGACTTGAGTCACAGGTGCTGACTCTGTAACTACAAAAGGCCTCAATTCAACCGGGAAGGGCATTCTTACACATCTCTTGACTGTGGACCAGTGCACTTGTGCTATTTCGAAAACATGAAAAAATACAGATCAAAACAGGATTGGTGTGCTGGGTGTTTAAATGTACAGCAGTGGACAGTAGGTGCAGCAATTTCACAAGAGTCCATGTGCCTGGTACGTTGTCACAAGAATGCACACAAAGAGACATATATATTACTTTGGTTGTTTTTATTCTAAAAGTCTTGAGAGCTTGAAAAATTCCTTTATGCCGACAAAAGTATGTTCTCTGTGCGAGTTCAAAGTGTTGTGGTGGTGCCTGCTGGCCACAAGGTCAAAAGACATGCACAGAGAGAGAGAGACCCTTTAATGAAGAACAGAGATTTTAGCCGTTTAAATTTCTCTGACATGCTACTCTGTGTAGGAAGGGGAATTCGGGAGGTAACGATGGAAAAAGAATCCTGAGGAGATTAAAAGAAACGAAGAGGGAGATAAAATGCAGTCATTAAGTGCGTTCTAAGGTGCATCGTGGAGTCATGGTATAAAATGAAATGATGAAATGCATAGTTCGATAAATGTGCTTATATAGTTTGTCTAAAAGTCCAATGTCTTTCAAATACGTAAATAAAAAGTTTGTTGCGAGTCTCTATTGCCTAGGGCAGGCTGAGAGACCTAAAACAATGCCCATTGTTAAAGGCACTGGGGAGAGCTTTTCTATGCTATGATCGTAGTATGCACGCTCGTCAGCATATGCAGGACACTCAAAAGACATGCACATGTTTATTCAAAGCTTTAGGCACTAAAAAAAAATTATTACTGCTTAGAAGTGTGCTTCCTGTCATAGCAGTATGTGTACACATGCATGTCCTTTTAAGAACCAGCTGGCAGTAAATTTACTACCAGTAGATTATTATACCTACAGCTGTATGCGCTCACATTTTCTGTGATTCAGTTAACTTTCTTTTCAGCCGTATAATGTGCTACTCCTGTGTGGGTAAAGAAAGATCACTTGGGGTTTACTTCTTTAGTTAATGGGTTTAATGTCTCAAAGCATAGTAGAATGGTCCAGAAATTTCAACCACCTGGGTTTTATAACGTGCACTGACATCGCACAACCCAAGGGCGCCTTGGTTTACCCATCACAAAAGGGGTCGCCGCGGCATGGAACTTAGAGTCTACCTCAGTCTTTTTGTGAGCCCAAGTATTCAATGTAAGTGTAGTTAATGCAAAAATGATCATACTTAGATCTGTACTGTAACGAAGAAATCCTGCTCTTTTGCTGTTATATACACCTGAAAAAAATTTTTAATGTGGGAAATTTAATAAAGCAAGCAAGAACACTAGTTTGGCGTAGTTTATTTTGATATACGTGATATAAGGTGTATGTAGATGACTTTGTCTGTATATTCTTGCCTGCTGTTCCTTGTATCGCTTAGCACAAGTTTCTCGGCATTTGACAATTGCCACAAAGGACCAGGCCTGCTATTTTAAAGCAGATTGAAGACCAGGACAGTTTACATGGTTAAACCACATGAGAACATATGTCGCTGCTGATGTCACACGCACATTTAATGCAAGCAAACACAAAGGCAGGTAAATTTAAGACAGATGATGTCACAGAAACAGCCGAAAAGTGGCCAGCTATGCCACCTGCCAGAGGCATGCTGTGAGGTGGGCCGTAATGTGTGCTGCTCAAGCTGCCGGGAGTGACATAGATATAAAGCCCAACTTTAACCAAGCCATATGAATGTGCTTGTGTGACCTAGGGTAGCATGTCTAGCCTGGGACTCAAAAGGCGATTCTGATCTCACCCTCCCATCTCAATGGCGAAGCTAAAGTTAGCAGCACTTGCCGATTCCACCGTGACGTGCGGTCTTGTGACGTCACAGGAGTCACCTGTTCATGTCACCTGCCAACTGCAAGAGGCATCCTCAAATAGTTGAAGACAAAGGCCACGGCATCAGACATACCTCACATCTTTATTTACCTCATGCTTTTGCAGTAAATCTGAATTCGACATAATTTTTTTGCTTTTTCTTGGTTATTGAAAAGTCCTATTTTTGTTAAGAAATGAAGGTGCCATTTAAAAGCACTTTATGAAGCAGAATGTATATAATAGGTCACAATCTTTGGACTCTTTTATGGGGCACAAATAGCCCAAAGCTCAAGATGTATGTAAGGTGAGGATGGGTCTTGTCTGCTTCCCTGAGAAACTTTGGCAGCTTCACAAGTTCCCCATTGTGCAGCTTAACTGCACACCCCAAGGCATGGGGTCCTTTGACCAACCATGCAGGTAACCTGCATGCAACAAGTGTGCTATGAAAGCTTTAGTAAAAGTTCACGAGGAATCTGTGCTTGGCTTACTGACTACTGCTGTCAAACCTTATAGGCCACAATGTCATGCAAAAGGTGCTGTCACAGATACCAAAGCCAAGGGAGTAAGTAGACGGGGCATTGCGACAAAAGCAAGCATTTCTGAAGAGTAACAAAATCATAGGAAGTGCCAGGCAACTCTACTCTTTGTTCTTGCAGAGAATCAGGGTCTGCCATTATGGTACTCTCGGTGGAGTGGCACAAAGAAAAAAATGGGGGAGAGTACTGCTCTTCATAAACATAATTCAAAAGAAAAAAAAACAAAAAACAATTGTAACAATGAGAGCTTCACATGCTTACCAGGAAGGAGGCATTATATGAATGTGTTCTTTCTGTCAGGGCCCGAAAAGGGCTATCGGATAGCTTTGTAGATGGTGCCCGCCTGCCACCGTCTCTCGCCTTCCTTCGCCATAGTCATTGCATACAGTGCATTAGGAGTGCACAGTAACTGTTCAAGCTTTGCAACCTGTCGCCAAAGTTGCAAGATCACTTGACTGGGTGGCAGCAGTGCCCTCAGCACTGCATGGGCTAAGATGGCCTTAGAGCTTGGGTTTAAAGTTGCGGCTCCATACGCAGAATTTTATATGGGGTTTTATGGCGCATAAGCAACTGTGGCTATCACAAATGTCTTGGCTTTTGATTCATTATTGTCAAGTGAAGTAAACTTAGGGTGTTACAGCAGAGACATGGATGAAATAAACTATGGTGTGTGCAAAGAAAAAAGTCAAGGCTTATATACCTATTTTTTTTACTTTTACCCCGCCACAGTGGCTCGGTGGTTAAGATGCTCAACCACTGAACCAGGGTACAGTGGTTTGAGCCGTGGCAGCCGTGTTTGAATTGATGCAGAAAGCATAGCACCCGTGTACTGTGCACAGTCAGTACCTGTTAAAGAAGTTAAAGGTGATCGAAATGATCCAGAGCCCTCCCCTACAGTGTCTTCATAGCCCAAGTTGGTCGGGAATGTATACAGCTGTTGTGCTTTTCGTCCGGTTCGATCATGAATTCAACCCATAAAGCTATTGATTAAAAAATGTAATTCCACTGGTTGCAAGGATGTTTTAATATTTAGACATAGTAGGTCAAAAAATATGACTGAATAAACATGTTTACTAAATGCTAAGTAATTTAACTGCATGTGTATGCAACATTCCCCATTTAGGCTCTTGGAACGTCCGATCACTGTTAAAAAGGGAGCTGATCAGTGTAGCGCCTTAACAAAGGAGCACTATTTAATTATTTTCATGGAAACCTGAAGTAAAAGCAGATAACCTTATTGGTGGAAAGTAGTCCTAGTAAATAGCGTCGCAGGTCAGTTCCAGCCCAAAATGGGGAGACTCGACTATTCCTCCAGTAGGTGCGCTGAATAGAGCGCCTCTGCAACTCCAGCCAAGGAACATGGTTCCCTCACCACCTTGGATACACAATGCAGTGCCTGCCTATAACGATCGTTTGTGTGTAGAAGTTGAGTGGTCTGGCTTACATTAGCTGTGTACTTGTTCTGGTCTCACAGGAGAATGGCAAAGAAAGCGATTTACGCCAAAGGCTCGCTCTCGACAATGGCGTAAGCTAACCGGTCAAGTGAATTGGTAAATGAGAACATAGATGTCATTTGCCCCGTGCAAACATCTTCAGCTATTTCTGTCTGCTCGTACAAAATCGTGACTGCGACATGATGAAAAATATTGGTCAACGTAATTCACTGTCCTAGTCACCATGCAGCCACCACATGACACTATTTGAAGGTTAGCAAAAGTAAGGAGCATCCCTTTATCTTGCGCGCGACAATATGCACAAAAGGCCAGAAGGGCTATGTAATATATGCAAAAGACTGGCTCATTCCTACGAAATGCCTATACCTGAATTGAGCAACACTTTACATAACCAACTACTGTTCTGAAGCTCCTGGGTTCGAACCAAAGAAACATAATGCAACTTGTAGCGTAGACAAGACAGCAATGCAGCAATTGACTACTCTCCAGCCATTCTATATTTCACTTCCTAGTTTTCTTGCATACACATGTGCAACAACACCGTCTTCATCACATTTCCACCGCACTTAAAAAAAACAAAAAAACCTTGCTCTTTTAAACCTTGCGGGAAGCTTCTTTTCACATTTACTTCTGCGGGGAGAAGGAAGAGGAGTAGTAGTTGCTGCTGTTGTGGCAAACTTTGGTTCAGGGGGGTCTGTCAGTTCTGTGTCGGGCAAAGCCAGGAATGAGGAAGTTCCCGGGCTAACACCTGCGTTATTGGGGTCATGCGAGGTTGGACTCTGGTCTGCGTTTCTGGTAGTGGACTGGTCGACACTCGGGTGCAGTCAGTGGGCAACAAAATGTTAGCGGGGAGAGCCATCAGAGCTGAGGGCGGAGGTTGGCGCTGAACAACTGCTTTTCTAACAGCTCATAATTTGGACGAGTGCCACACTCGCCCATCATCCAGCAGGTGTGAGACTGGTCCAATTCGCTCAACAACTCTTCGAGGCTCTAAAACCGAGCAGTCAGCTTGCCTCACACAATCGGCTTGCAAACTCGCACATAGTCGCCAATCTGAAAGTCATAGTGCTTGGTTCCACTTCGCTGGTCTGCATAAAGCTTATATTTGGCTTGCTTCTGCTCTAGCCACTGGCAATAGAGCTTCAGCGCTCTTGTACGATCAGTCGAGAAGCACTGATCCGGGCAGGCACACAACGTTAAGTCTTATGCGAGGCATCTGGCCATGAACTAGGATGGCTAGTGCGATTCCTGTCGTGGAATGTGGCGCACAGTGGTAGACACAATTATAATAGCGGTACGTCGGTCACGTCGCTCGCAAAGAGCCATCTGAGCATATGCCCTGAAAACCCTATTAAACTGTCCTACAAGTCCATTGGCTTAAGGGTCATAAACTGAGGAGTAGCAGTTACGTATACCCCGAGGATGAAAATTGTGGTCCGTGATCCGACACTATTTCTTCAGGGTAATCCTCGTGAACAAATGTACCTAGAAGCAATTCTTGAACTGTGGCAGTTGTGAAAGAAGCCTCCGGCCATTTACTGTAATAGTCAATGAGTGTTATTGCAAAGCGACAGTTACTAGGAGCTTGGTCGAAACGGCCCACGATGTCAATAGCAAGCTTATCCCAAAGCTTGCCTGGCAAAGCAACAGGTTGCAGAGGAACAGTAGAGACCTGAATAATAGCAACACTGCTGGAAGAATCATCTTCGACCTTCTGCACTTCACTAGAACGATCAGACGACTTGCAGACAGATTCCAAATAGCCCACTTCGCCGCACCGACGACACTTTCGTTTGCGAGCTTGCCATGTGGAGTCGTTCGCCAAGTGGGCAGGAGAACCGCAGCGATAGCACGAACACTCCGGAAGTGCAGATGAAGATTTACATAGGTGGCAACTGCATTTGATGCAAGGGACCTGAAGGACCCGTTCTGATGTGCACTCTCATCCCACGCGCTCTACTGGAGCGACCTCTTCTGACAGCTCCTTTGCTTCACAGGAAGCTTGCTGGCACTGTCTAGCGCGACAGAGTCAAGAAGGAGATGGCGGTTACTGAAATAGTGACTAATGGTCTTCACCAGCTAGTCCCTGATGATGTCCGCGAAGCTCCCAAAACCGCAGTCGCCGACAAGGCTGCGAAGGGCAGCGATGTACTCATATGCTATCTCTCCGGCAGTTTGTACTCGGCAGTGAAAACGGTGGCATGCGGCGATCACATTTACGGAAGATTTGTAATGCGTCGCCAGTATAAAGATAGCATCGTCACCGGAGTGTGAGGCAGCAGCGGCAGGCGCTGAAGTGGACGACGGCGACAATGTGTAGAAAATTCGCTGGCAGGATAGCCCTCTCCGGTTAGCAGAACTGTGGAGGTATCTAGTGGAGGCACCAGACGCCAGCATGTAGTTGTGGAACGCCAGCCACCATTACTCCCACGGAAGGGCGGAGGCGGCTGAAGACCTGAAAAGCTCATGATAGACGGCCAGCAGTCCACGCCGAGGTCCTGGTTTAAGCTAACATCCTCGTCGCCAAAATATGTAGTAGTATCTTACACGAGACAGGAACGCAGCAATTGACTTCTCGCTGCGCGCGTGCAACACTTCGCCTTTAACGCACAACTCACAACACAAAATAGCTCATGCGTACCAATAGCAATAATTAACACCGCCACAACAAAATTAACACCTTTAAAGCTATGACGAGCAAATATCACACAGATGAAACGCTACTCGGCTGAACACTTGCAGAGCGCCATTTTAAACGGAAGCGCGCATCCACTGACGTCATCGTGCGCGGGTCACGTGAGTGTGACGTATTTCTGTGCGTGGCAGCAGGAGAAACGTGTGTGGGGTTGGCTGCTGCCACGGGCGTGCCTCCAACCTCGGCCTTTTTAAAGGTAGCGACAACTACCCGAGCGCCCTCTCGAGGGGTCCAGGGGCAGCGCTAGCAGACGACGCGTGGCACTCTTTCGAGCGTATACCGCGTACTCATGAAGCCGCGCTCGGTGCACACATAAACCGATGAATTCAACAGATTTGTGTCCTCTGCTGCTCAGGCAACTGCAAAAGGCAGGAATAATAACTAAAACATGCGTGTGCAGCATACACGGTAAAAAAAAAAAAAAAGAAAGAAACGCGTGCGTTAACAAGCCAGCTCATTCTTCTGAACCATTCTCGACTCAGTTAAGCGGCTAGGAAACTGTTCAATAATTATGCTTTGAAATTAGTAGCAAACTTTAAGTAGAAACGACATTTCAGTAAACTTATTGGGCTCGTTTCCTTACCAAAAAATAAGTAGACAGCGAGTTTGCAACTTTTGGGAACGTCGTCGCGCACAGAGCTCTGATGCAATAAGGGCTTCATTGCGTTTGTAACTGTTCGGGTATACTCCGTTGTACACACTTTTTGGCTCGAGTTTATTTCGTTTACAGTATTCCAATAGCTTTATTTTGGAGAAAAAGTCAGTTTCTTTACAGCTGTGCATTACCAAGGCATGTATATCTTCCAACAAATACAAAAAAAAATTGGGTATGATGTGATACAAAGCTCGCGGATAATGTTTTCTGACTTTCTATTTTTTATTTGCTTTATATTCTTTTCCTTATAGCCTGTCGAGCAATAATGTCACCAGTAAGCTTGGATGCCGCCTCTTGAAACTTGACGAGCCCCTGCGCGCGTTCAGCGGAACATGTCTGCATTCGATGCAACGCCGAGAGACTCCTCCGTTAAAACAATGGCTCTATAGCGTTTCACACTCACGGTTGTTTTTCCACTTTTTATGGTACAAAGTTTTGTTTTTATTTTTTAATTTTATACACCGATATTTAGCATAGGCAAATTTTGACGTCCCATTTCGATCACTTTGACACATTCACACCCTCCTTTTTTTTCCAATATTTCATTTTTCATTTATATCAATTAACTGATCAATAGTACGGACTAAATTTTCGTAATAAGCATAATCAAGCATTGCCTTTTCATTCTGAGCATTTTGGCAGCATTGATTCCACGCGTAATATTGCAGTCCTGATATGTTCGGGAAAGTAAGGGGGCTCGAAACGGCGGTGACTTTTCACTAGACATCCACAGTACAAGTAATGACTACATAGTCATACCGTTCTTGATATTTTGCTCATGAAATAGCATATGCCCAAACAAAGGCCATCCCGGGTAAGCGAACGGCTTTTTAAGCAGACAGAAATCCCTTCGCATAGTGGGGTGTTTTCCGTGGCCATGAAAATTTTACGCCCGATTTCATGAGACCATAGCTTTCTTCTGTTGCTATTATCGTCACCGCGAAGAATGTTTTTTGCGTCTTCCGCACTGTTCCGGCAGCCGAAAGCACAGCAGCCCGATGCAGCCGCATGTCACGCGCACTCTTCAAGATTTGAGTTCAGTGATGTAATTCTTGCGTCCGCTTAAACATTAAGTACTGCATATACACTCCTAAAGATGCAATAGACGCATATGAAGCACTTTTTGCTTAACTAATCGGCTAATATCACGCTGGCAAGTGCAGACCGCCATGCATTTCAGCGGCGCAGCGAGCTCCGCTGGACCCTTTGGGCGGAGCTTGGCGGCGAAGAGGTCACGTGCAGCCAACCGGCCTATCGGAGAGAGGGGCGGCTGGATCAAGACCTGTCGCTACCTTTAAAAAATAGAGGAACCGCCGCCGTACAGGGTGGTGACACCCTTTGTAACCCTTTGGCATGCCTCGCGCCGCCACTTTCGCCGCGCTCGCCATCTTGGGGCAAGTCGCTTCGGGCCGTTGCTGCGGAGTGCCGTAATTCGGTCTCCTCAACGGTAGGGTCCCGCAACTTCTTTCTCGTCACTGGTCGGCTCTCAGCGGGTTAAACGGCGATTGTTACCGAGAGATGTTTGTGAACGCGACGTAAAGGTAACATAATCTCACTAAAGGCAGGAAATGATTATGTTGAAAATCGTTATCATGCTGTTGTTTCGTGGCTGTGTTCACGGCTGGTTTTGTGGTTATTAAGAATTAAAAAATACATCACATGATGCAACCTAAAGGGGAACACCTCTCAGGAAAAATATTGGTGGGTTATTTTAATGTTGCAATTCAAAAAACAAATTCCGAAAAAAAGTACAAGCACAGGATTCGAACATATATTTTATTCGCTAAGTGCTCAGGTAAGTAATGTTATTCCATTGCGCCACTGAGGGAACGGGTACGGCACGCTTTAAATGCGCTCTTATTCATTTTTACAATATTTCCGCTATCTGTCGCCAGGTGACGCTGCTCACCGTTGAGAGAACGGAATCACGCTGCGGAGTGTCCGAAGCGGTTGCGCTGTGCGCTGGGTGCTGGGCGATTGAACTATGTTCAGTCGCGAAAACTAGCATGCCAGGCTGTTGTGTTCCATTGTGTGCTGGCTCAGCAAAAAAAAAAAAAAAAAAGAAAAGAAAAGAAAAAAGGAGCCAGATGTTTTCGTTCTCCATGGGATAAGAGACGGAGAAATGTATGGGACGCGAAAGTGAACAGTGAAGACTGCGAAGTAAGCCACAATATCTGTGCTTCTTTTATGCATTCATAATTTTTTTTAGTGAATAGGTGCATTTCAATCGTGTAAAAAAGTCTAGCTCAGACACAGACCACTAGAAAGATGACAAACACACACAAGCGCTTGCGTATGTGCGCGTGTCGTCTTTCTTGCGGTCTGTATCTGTTTATACGAAAGCGTTTCAAACGATATTTTTGTACTCATCTAACGCAGTTACGCACTTCTGTTTGGAATGACATTATCTCACGCCGCTTTACCCATCTGCTTGTAATCACGAGCTTTGTGCGGTTTTTGGCTTCCCCATCTAGCATTGTGCGCAACAAATTTTGGTCTGTCTTCTTCAACGTTGAAGCAGGTCGAAGCTTCGCATTTCCTGGCATCGAGAGTAGCGCACTGTGTTTTTAAGTGTAAATTTTGAATTTTCAACGTACGTGAGGGCTTATAAACTAAATATATGGACAATTGCGTCTGATATGTTGTAGTCACTCGGGGAAATTTAGTGTAACTTTCAGTGAGTGACATTCGACTTTATATCATTCGCGTAGTGTCACACAATAATATCTGTTGTTGAGGATCTGCCTTTCTGTGTTCATAGCCGCACCAAGAACATGTGGAGAAGGTCGAGCCTGGTATTTGTCAAAGGTATGTGCCATTGTGCCCTTTCGATCGCTCCCTTTTACACTCGATCTTGAAAGCTGGTGGCAACCGCCGAGGCTACAGATTCACACAGATTACATTCCCTCTGTCCTTCTCGGGAAATAATACAATGGAGATCGACGGATGGCATGTCATCTCGCGACACAGTAGGAAGTGAGACGCAGTTTGTAACAATTATTTTGGTCGCAAAAAAAAAAACACCCCGTGAGTTGGCCGCGCTAGAATTTGGCAAGTGGGCTTATCGCTAGTACAACATTTCGCGAAGCAGATAACAGGTCCTCTGAAGCTGTTCGTTTTTTAATTATACACAGGAGCAGTTTTACGCGAGGTTTTTGAGATTCGCAATACTATAAAAAGTTGGGTTCTCATGAAAATTAAGTCACTTTAAGCATATGATTGGAAGCTCGACAAGTCTCAAAGAAACTGCTCTCGTGAGCTGGACGGTATAGCGGCATCATCTTGTGAAAGCGGTCGTCAGCTAGGAAGCAAGGTTCTTCCGCAGTACAAAAATTTATCCCGAATGCAGCTTTTCCTTCCCTGTATAATAATTACGCATCGCGAGGCGATGTTCACACCCTGTGGTCCCCGCAAGTACTCGTCTGAGGCTACGCCAAATTTAGGTGAAGCTAAATTTGACCGCCTGACACCCGAATTAGTGCTGTCGCTTGTTTGGCATCCATGGAAAAATTTTGCTATCGTACATGTAAATATCGCATTGCTTCCATAATGTTTTTATTGTTTCATTCATTTGCGTGCAGACTAAAAAATGCGCAAAATGACTGTTTCGTCGCCTATCTCATTTCAGCGCCAGTTCGAGGGCAAACACAGTGTATGGACGGTGGCTCTTCAAGTCAACAGCTGTCCCGACATTGTTTGATTGCGTGTAAAAATTTATCGGAACAAAACATCTTCCATTTGATGAGTCGAGTAAAATCCTATAAATGTCTTATCGAACAAACCGTTCCGATTCCAGTGGTTGATTGCGCGGAATACCCAAGCTTATGAACAGACTGTTAGAGCAGTTTGGAACGATGCGCTTGCGCATTTACTTCAGTTGGCTAAGTCAGCTAGAAAAATCGAGTGATGGGTATGGCAGCAAAACTGTAGCTGGCGCCAACTTTTATTAAAAAGATGTCTTCTAGGCATGGTGCATCAGTATGCGACACGTGTCAAAGGTTGATTTACGCATCGTTTTTTGCTGTGTCTTTTCAACGATTTACGATGGGCCATTGCGATACGAATAATTTTCGATATATGGCTGACTGAAACGTAGACATGGTTGTTGATCTATAGCAATATACGCAACTGAATGTTATTTACCTCATAAACTCATTCATGCCCGGCAGTACAAAATGCATTGCTTTATAAAACAGCCAGTCGTCAAATTAACCGCATTTGAACATCCGATACGGCGAAAGAGTAAATGATTACCATCTGCAATTTGATCATTTCCTCTTAAACTACGCATGTTAGCAAGCAGTAGTTTCTTTCACATTTTTTTTTAGCAAAAAAGCGCTCAGGATTGCGAGTATGTGTGTAAAAACGGTACACAGCCGAGCCTGCTAGCGCAAGCGCGTGCTGAATAAGAAATCGGGCCGCGGCTCCATAGCCCGCCGTATCTGAGCTTGCCCCAACATGGCGCTGTCGAAGGCAGTGTCTCCACAAGCGTTTAGGGGTAGATCGGCTGGAAACGCTGATTGGTCAAAAAGTGTGACGTCACGCATGACGTCACGTAAGACGTCACGTGTGACGTCACAAGTCACGTGACATTTTGTGACGTCATGTCCTGTTGGGGACACACGTGTTTTCCCCAGATTGTCTCTAGAGTCCCTGGATTCCCCGTGCTTTTGAGAGCGCGCGCGGGAGGGTGCATCTCGCTGCGCGCTTCACACTGCCCGCTCCTGTCGGAATGGCTGCAGAGATTTCCAACCAGGGTGAAAGCGATCCTCGGCACGCTGACCGTGATTCCAATCACGATGATCGTCAGCTACATGATCGGCGCTGTGACATCTGCAACAAAGTCTTCACTGCGCGCAAGAACATGTTACAGCATAAGAGAAATGTTCACAAGTTGGAGGCAGAAGGAGCTGTCCTGAAGTGTGATGAGTGCAACTGCGGGCTCTCGACGCTGGAAAACTTGACTCGTCACTATAGCGACGTACACCAGTTCCCAGCCGAACATCGGCAACTGTCCTTCGCGAACGACAAAGGTAAGTAATTATATACATACTTCGTTTTTATTTTTTTTTCTGTCTCGTTCTTTGATCAGCACATGTGTGATATTCCATATATATATATATATATATATATATATATATATATATATATATATATATATATATATATATATATATATATATATATATATATATATATTCGGTTTTGCGATGTGAGCATTCGCGGCTTGAATTTTGGTACAGGCGAATTCGCATGCGCAATACATGTAAGCATAATTTATTTTTTCCATGTTCTCGGCGATATGCGCTGTGTATATAATCCGCTGCCTTTCAAAATTTCGCAGGGCATTCTGCGATTCGTTTAGCTTGATGAGGCGTTTTCTGGAAGCTGTATTTAAGATGTACTCGATCATTTTTAGATATATAAATGTTAGACTAATGTCAGACTGGACTGTATTGCCGCGTCTCATATTTTTTTTTTTTTTTAGTTCTTGTTCTTTAGGAAGCGTGAATACTTCCATATATTCGCAATAGACCGTTTTTCTGAGAGCTTGATTAATTCTCATGTCTCGTTTTTATTATTATAGTGTTCATGTCCGCGCTGCACTGTTCTTGCCTGTATTTGTGGTCGGTTTTGTATAGGAAGCATAATTTCGATTATTTGATATTTTTCTTTATTTATTTATTTTCATTTATTTTTTGTTCGCTTGTTGCCATGTCAGACGCTTCGAGAAGCTTGGAATTCAACCCCATCATATACGTATATTTATACGAGTTGGGAAAAAAAATGCGTTATTTCGGCTCAGCCGCTGACCACAGGTACCTTTTGAAAGGCTACGTTTTTACATTACTAATTTCACTTTACTATGCATGCTGCATTTTCCGAAATCGAGGAAAACCTATCATTTGCGTCAAAAGCTTAGTGAAGACAATAAACCGAAGCAGAAGAGGGCAAATACGGTCTGGTTGGTACATGCTTAAGAATCGAGTAAAGCGCTAGGAGAGACGAAACACGTGAACGACAGAGCATGTATCTGTCTGTCGTTCACGTGTTTCGTCTCCCCTAGCGCTGTTTTACTCGATTCTTCAACCGAAGCAGCCGATTTTACAGGCTGCGCTACCTGGCGAACTATGACGGAATACAGTTTGGGGGCTGGTCTCGTAGTTCGTCAGGTGGAGCACCCTGTCGAATCAAGTTCTCCGCTCGCCACGGTGAAAAATTCTGCTGTAGCAGACTGCCAATTTTCGCCGATTCCGGAAAACTAAGGCAAGCACAGATGTTAAATTATATCAAGAAACTTAGAACAATGGTCTACGCTTTTCGATCGGCACTTCAGTGAAATTGCCGGTTTTGTTTAGTGCACCGGTTTTCAGCCATGTGGAAAGGTGGTGCGGAACCTTCATCAATTGCGACCGGTATTGAGACTATAAGGTAGAGGGCAGGGCGAATCTTGTATTCGTGCTGCGATCTTTTGCGTACTAGAAGCACGTTGTGTAATTGGGATTGAATTGATCGGTTAAACAACGCGCATTTGATGCCAGCGCGCGGCTACAATAAGGGATTCGACTCCTCCACATATCATGCCGCTCGCCACGCATTGCAGGCCCGTCTATCAGCTAGTTTCAGTGGTGCCGGTATCAACAATCGCACGATCATCTCTCGATCCCTATCTCCTTCTTTCGCGCGCGCTCTTGCGCTTAGAGAAGTTAACATTGACATTGAACCTACGTGGACCCCGCAAGACCAGAGTAGAGTGAACTAGTTCACTCTAACCAGAGCAAAAGCCGGAGAGCTATCGCGCGACCTTTCATTTCTTTTATCGTGGGCGTGGGTTTCGCACACCCACCTCCATTTGAGAAACGCATTGGTGTAAGGCATATATGTAAGCAACTATTTAGATCAAGCATGTATTTCAACCATATATATATATAATGTATATGTATATAATTCAAAGGAGCGAACAGTCTATGAGTCCAAGGGGAACATTTTCAATACCAACAACAAAACATTAAAAAAATATATGTCCAAATGTTCGCCTTGGGCTCGTAGACTATTCTCTCCTTTCAATTATATATAGCGAGCCCCTCGGTTCTCAGTTCCCCTTCAATTCTTTTCTATATATATATACATAATATAAATACGAATCCCAGGTCAAAAGTCCTCACAAAGGTGAATGTTCTGCGTTGGTGAAAAAAATAAGGGGGCTATATGTATATGCTGTAATAATTAATGGTCCTCAGGTGTGGCAGCACTCGGTACTATAACTGTCACAATGTTCGGTACACAAATTCGCATCTGTCTGGTGCAGTGTTCTCTAGTATTTATGGGTCCAGCCAGCGGCACAACAGTCAAATTTAATTGGTCCTGTGAATCTGCAATTTTACAGATAAAAAGGTTCTTCCACAGTCAACTGCGGTTTCTGCCACTTGAAAAAAAATGCGGGCAAATCCCAATGTTAAAATACTGTGGGGAAAAATGTGGACTAGCAAAGCTACCTTTGTGGTTGGCATTTTAGCCGAATTATAGTCTGGTAGTTTGAACAGAATATTTTACAGCCCAAGAATGATAAATATGCAGAATAATTAGTTGCAACAACTAAACCTTCATGGTAGAATTTCCCTGAACATTGCAAGATACTCAGCAATACTGGAAAAAAAAAACTATTCCACACATGCAGTTTTAGGAATGTGGACTACATTATACTGTAAGTAATAGTATGTGTTGTGCACAATGTTTTTCAAACAGTCATGCTTGATGAGTGTAGAAATTACTTTGTCAGTGATACAGAGCCCTGATTTTTTTTTTTTTTTTTTCAATTTACAGAGTTCCAGGAATGGAAAACGAGAGAGGAGGTGAATGAGGACTGCAAATTCATAGCACCTCAAGGCGAAAAAAGGCTCGCTGGTGGAAGTACAAGGGTGTACTATAAATGCCACAGGTCAGGAGTGGCTAGGCCAAGCCGAGGGAACAAGGTACGGGCAATGAAGAGCCAGGGAAGCTGCAAGAGTGGTAAGACATGCCTTTCTTTTATGATTGTTACTAGAGAAAAGAATGAAGTCAAGGTGATGTACCAAAGGACACATTATGGGCATGATGCAGATATTGCACACCTCACCATGACCACCCAGGAAAGAGCAATCATTGCAAGTGACCTTTCAAAAGGAGTGCCCATGAAGACTATAATGAAGAAAATAAGGGCATCAATAACAGTCAAGCTGACTCCTCTTCATTTGACCGATCGCTTAACCTTACACAACATCAAACGGCAGTATAATCTCAATGTGCCTGAAAGATGTCATGACAGTGATGCTGTCAGTGTTAGCACATGGGTGCAAATCATGAGGAACAAGAACCGACCTGTTGTTCGCTTGTACAAGGAGCAGGGGGCTGTTGACTCAACAAATACGTTCAGCACGAAGGATTTTGCTCTTGCTCTAATGACGGAGCCACAGGAAGACCTTCTGAAGGTTTTGGGCTCAGGAACAGTCTGTGTTGATTCCACACATGGAACAACAGGATACCAGTTTGAATTAGTGACTGTTCTGGTGCTGGATGAATTTGGAGCAGGACTGCCTATGGCATACTTTATCTCCAGCACAGTAAATGAAAAAACTTTAACAGCCTTCTTTGAATCTGTGAAGTCTTCCACAGGAGCATTATCAACTAAGATTTTTATGTCAGATGATGCATCTGAGTTCTTCAAGGCTTGGTCAACTGTCATGGGTCCACCTCAGCACCGACTGCTCTGCTCATGGCATGTGGACAAAAACTGGAGGCGAAGGATTATGGAGAAAGTCAAAGGAAGAGAACTTGGAGCTGAGATTTACCGGACAGTTCGCACACTGCTAGAATCCCTTGACAAGAATGAGTTGACTGAGCTTCTTGAGCCATTTTTGGCCAACAACGACCCCAGGCTGCAGGAGTTCATGCAGTATTTTAAAGCAAACTATGCTTACCGCCCAGAAATGTGGGCCTACAGTTTTCGAACTGGCCTCGGGATCAATACAAACATGCATCTTGAAAGAATGCACAGGACTTTAAAGCATAATTTTCTGGAAGGCAAGAAGAATCACCGTGTCGACAAGCTCATCTCGGCACTGATGGACATGACATACCATTTTCTTATGAAGAGGATAAGCCACATCACAAAAGAAAAGAGAACCTGCAAGATGAGTCGAATTGAGAAGAGCCATCGAACTGCCATGGCAAGCCCAGCATCTATAGAGAGGAATGAAGATCGAACATGGACTGTGCAATCCCAGTCCACAAAAGGCCTCGCGTACAAAGTCTCAAAGGTGAAAGATGGTGCTTGCTGCCCTCTTGCATGCAGTGTGTGCATGGTGTGTGTGCATAGCTATGCATGCACTTGCTATGATCATCTGATGTCCATGATAGTTTGCAAACACATTCATGGTGTGGTCATAGCTAGCACACCAGAAATAGCAGCTGTGAAAATCCCTGAAACTGGTCTAGGAGTGTTGTCAACTTCGAAGATAAGTGAGGCTTTCCACATCTTGGAAAGTGTTCAGGCAGCAGAAGCCTCAACAAGCGTGGCAAACTCAGAGTTGGTTGTGGCCAAGATGCAAGTAATCAAGGAATATACAGTGAAAGAAGAAATTTCTCAAGAAGTGCACAACAAAGCGTGCAAGCTTTTGGACCCTGTGCTGAAGATCTACGAAGAAACTAACAAGCAACAAAAGTCTCACAACTCAAGGGAGCCAGCCAACAAGAAAGCTGGGCATCAACTGAGGTTTCATACTACTAAGAAACCTAGGTTGTCCAGCTTAGGTTTTTCTAAGCCAACTGAGCTTCAGAAAGAGAGTATCAAAAGGCAAATCCTCGACAGCACCACCGAAGATACTCTTATAATTACATCTTCAGGACATGAATATCTTTGAAAAGTGGAATGGAACCCCTATGCCACTCTTCTGCACAGATCTATGAAGATAATGTGAAGTAGGAAATGCACAAGCAAGCATGAAAATTTAACTTCAAATTACATTTTTTTTTTAACCCAGAAAACTAGCACGTACTTGGAATAAGTGTGAATTCCTACTTCTGAGAAGAGCACTGCCTTAGACTGACTGAGCCTTTCATCTCTGCCGAAATCACCGCCACTACATTTGTAAAAGTCCTTGTGCTTCCTGTATGATCTTACCTAGCTGTAGGTGAAGTTTGCAGCTGTATGGTACCAGTTGGTTGGTGTGTGCGTTAGAGCGCGAGAAACACCTCCAAGCTGGCCATATATGCTGCAGGTAAGTACTTTTCCTTCCAGCCCATCATTGTGCACCACTAACACGCTGGTCATGTGTGCTGCAGGTAAGTATACTTTTTCTTTCAGCGCAGCATCTCGCACATCGTGCGCTGCATCTGGCAGAGCCAGACAACATTTTTTCTCTCGGCAGAGCCCGACTGCTAGAGAGCGCGTCTCCCAGGTGGCGGATAGGGAGGCTCTAACCAAGCACCTGAGCTATGAGCTAACAAAAAAACAGAATTGCTTCAATCAAAGGAAGGAGTGCTCAGACACGAGGTGTTTTATAATGCCATGGTGCTTCGTAAGAGTGGTGCTTGCACCCGCGGACCAACAGAGCTTTTACCTGAATGCCTTGTCATGTTTCTCACTTGTATGTTTTATTTTCACCCAGGTCCATGGCTGCATGCTACTGGCAATTAAAAAATTGCTGTTAGAGTAGAGCTTGCATACAAACATGTTCTAGACAAATTTTCTGGCTGACAGCATTGTGCACTATCACAAGACAGGTAAATGTATGCATACCGAAATAAACAGAACTTTCCATGCTAATTAATCCCACTGTAATGCATTTCAGAGGACAAACAGGCAAAGAGACATGGACACCATTGCTGCCTTTCACAATTGCATTCAAGAATCCATTCAGTTAATAGGGATATCTGGTTGTAATTTGCATCCTGCACCTCATGTTGGAATTTTCTTGTCCTAGCACTTCAATAAAAATATTTATTGATTTTGATCTTGCAAAAGTGTTGTCTTCTCACTTGTTTCTACATGCATGCTTCCAGGGATTTCGATATATAAGCAACACTGCTTGCAGTGCACTGAACACAAAGAAAACTACAACACTTGGTGGTGATATGTGTTCACACCACTGCAATGAATCACAATCGTTTATCCTAATAATGACATGTTTCAGGCATCAGACATTGCTGAACCACATTCTTCAGTACTTGTATGAATGGCAGCAAAATACTGTTGTAATAGCCAAGGGTATTGGTTGCACAGTGAATTAGATATAGTTATGTAAGCACACAAATTTGCAAAATTAACTTAACACGTAACACTTGTCTGTGTCTAGCAGCTGTTTGTCCAAACCAGTTTTTATCGTGTTCTTGTGATCTTGGCTGGTGCCTCTCTCGCCAGATGTTGCATACTCATTCAAGACTAGAAGAAAAGCTGCAATAGTGGCAAACAGCAATGATGAAATATGAATATTTGTTAACTTAATTGCACTATCTTACTGAAGAACTATTGCTAAATGAAGTTCAAGCAATATGTGCAGAAACAAGACAGCATTTTGCTAAGTGAATAGGTATAAGGCACATTCATAATGGCAGCACAACTCTTCATTATGACATTGAAGAAGAACATTTCAAACTTATATAAATAAGTGTTAGATCACCACTGAAAGTGGAATAGGTATTTGTATTCTAACTGCAATATTTAATTAGAGGCTGCAGAATGCAACAAATTCTAGGATAAGGTGAGCGATGTGGGACCATTTGTATGGTTTCCCTAATAGGACTGTGCAGAAACAAAATTCCATTGAAACTAGGTGCTGCATGCATGTTTCAGTGAAGACAAACTTTTCCAGTGACTGAATCACAGCTACCCCACACATTGTCAATAGAGATGGGAGGGCTCGCTAAAACAAACAAAAGCTTTAAGTATGATGCCCTTAAAAAAAGCTTGAAAATTTGTACTAATAGATGGCTGCTTCTAAATACAAAAGAACACTGGAAAGGGTGCAGAAAAATATTTTTTTGCTGTTATTTAGGTTTGCTTGCACAATTTAGGCTTGCCTGAGAAGCTTCGTGATCAATGCCTAATCTACTGGAAAAATTTAGTATGCTGAAATGCTGCATTTTTGTTTTTCCCACTTCCACTAGCTGAGTGTCAAAGCATTAACATAATGAAATGTAGTCTCGTTTCGCTTATTTGTATTTCAAATGAAGTGCGAAGAGAAGCTAGTCAGGTCGTAGTTTCATGCAGATGTCGAGCGTCGTTGAGCCGTTGATAGTCTGTCACGTTACTAAGATGTGATGTCACTAGCATTCACTGATACCCTTCTGTGTTTCATGTGTCATTAATTATGGTGCTAACGATGAGTCTCAGTTGGGAGAAAGATTTAACAGCTCATTGGAGATGAATAAAATATATGATAAAAGTTTGTTGCGCCCAGAACTTGGCCTTGCATGACCTTACATAAGGCAGAAACCCGTAATATGTTTGTATAGCCTTAAAATTTGGTGTCCCAACCAGTTTAAAGACATGATCGAATTTGAATGGAAGAAAAAAAAAACAAACTCAAAATGAACAGATTAGAACAATCTAGGAAGAAGCGAACACAAAAACATCGTCGATACTAGAGTGCCTTGTCATGTCAATGATTTAGTAAAAATTGTGGTGAAATTTAAACTAAGAAACATCGCAGGAAAATGTACAGAACTGACATTTCAGGTTTCTGTTTTGTATTGACTGTAAAGAAACAGGGCAGAATTTTATTTGTTACATATGGCTTCTTGTACTACTGAAAATTGTGGTCAACTTTAATGTACCATGATTACACAATGAAAAAAAGGCACCGTTCTGTATAAATGATTAGAATATTGCTTACAATGTAGAAGTGTGGTCGATACTTATTATTCCGCATGGCTTATTTAGGGACAAATGGGGTAATCTTTCAACTGCACCTTAGCGTTCCCTTAAAAACATAAACGCACTAGCAAGAGTAAGCATACATCGGAACACAGGAGGAACATACACAATAGTTGCTTGTAGATTTGATCATGCGTTTGACATAAGGGAAATGAGATAAACCTCAAACAGTACAAGATAACTCACAGGAATGTAAAATGACGAGAATACCAGGAAGAAAAAAAAAACCACAGAAACATTGTCAGACCTTATTGCCACATGATTTACTGCAAAAAAAAAGAAGACGTAGATTGAACTACACATAAGATTTCATTAAAAAAAGCTAATCAAAAGCGAAAATGTATGAGGTGAAAAAAACGCACTAGGGAAAAGAGGCACGGAAACAAACCCAGGACTTCGTCTACCCGCAATACTCCGAATCACTGCTGCTCTCATTTCTGGTGCCGCTCTCAAACTAGATGCTTTAAGCTTTACGTTAGAATGAATGAGCACAGCTTCTGCACTCTATCCCATGAACCTGCTCCTGCCCTTGGTATGCACAAAGCCAAATTTTGACCATTTCTTCTCATTGCAGTAGTGGAAGCTGTAAATTAAATAAGGCAGGATAATCTTCTAGAACCATCAGAGGTGTCATTTATGTCTTTTATAACCATCTAAATGTGGCGCAACTTTTTCATGAGCAACAAACTGCTAGGAGAAAAGACTGTTTGCTGTTTTAATGCAAGTATATGCATTTCTTCATGAATGAAAATATTCAATATTTTTCCAAATTTTTCAATATGGTTTTTCTCAGCCTTTAAATTTTCCAGGAATTTGACATCCCTATTGCCACTGGCAAGGTGGAAGTAAGCAATAAAAAATATTTGTATACAGTGATTCTGTGCAAGAAGGGCACTCCCTGATGTCTTCCATGCACCTTTGCAAAAAAATAAAGAGAAGCAGTGCCTCATGTAGAGATGACTCCATGACGCATTGCGTATACAGCTTAGACCTAGTCATGGAGATGTACTTACGGGAGTGTATGGTGGCATATTTGTGCTTGAGTGGAAGGAAGGTCGGAAAAGGCTTTCACAACTAATGCTGTCTGCTGTTATTACCAGTGTGTAGATATGCTTTATAATATATTACAGGTACTCTGCTGGTATTAAAAAATGTTCTTATAGCTGCTGTTGGTTTCTAAACTTTGTTATTACATAGCCCATTAAGGTCTGTCCGAAAGAGAGTCCACTGTACATCAACCATTTCATGGTATTCCTTTCAGACTGCTAAGAAATTTGTGATGTAATATTTTTTTCGTCACTATTTTGGCTCATGTTTCAACAGCCGAACATGGTAGAATGTGTCTCAGACCACTAACCAATTCAAAAAACAGTATAAAATTTGGAAACCCTACAAGTTTCTCATTCAAGAACCAGCCGTCTAAACCTTTAAGTAGCTTTGACAGGTCAACATAATGATTTTGCATAAGCACGATGAAGATTCCCCTTTGTTCTGTGTTTGGCATTGACTGTATCAGAGATTGCGAGCACAGTTGTGCTGATAGACTTCTATTGGTAGCAATGATTATCATGTCATCCCAAGCAGTTTCATGCCCTTATTTCTGCATGTATTCTACCAAAGCATTTGGTATGCTGTCAGGTTTCTAGTGGCATCGGGGCTCTTTTATCACACTTGTCAAATTTCTCATCTCCTCTATGTAGACAGAGTCTAAGATGATCATCACATGGTATCTTATGTATGATACCTGGCATCTTTGAATGGGGCAAAGCCTCTTTAAAATTCAAAAGAGCCCCTCGCAGTTTACTGGATGGCATGTGGCCAGTATGCACATTTCTTGAAGACCCATGCCTTTGCCTAATTATGCCCAGAATGTACAAAAGCATGCCTTTTGGTCGAGATGATGACGTTGCATTTTGTGTAGGCATCGGCTGCAAATGCTTGTCGATCTGATGTCTGGACACGCATTCAATAAGCTTTTTTGGGTATCCGTTCTTTTCCAAGTTTTGTAATTATTTCGTCATGCTCGATTCCGCGACCTGCTCTCGGAACTGTGGTTGCAGTTCACACCACATTGACCTCCCCTCGGTCTCAATTAAGAGATTGAGGAGCACTGCATTATACAGTGAATGAAAGAAAAAAAAAGGGGGGGGACAGCTATATTATTTCTAATGAGGTGCAAAGAAACAGTATAATCATTAATAATAATTGCTGCACTGAGCATGCATGCATACAAACCCTATTTGTAAGAAAATCCTTACTGGTTCAACAGGTTTAATTAAGGAACTATTCTTCCCACCAATTCTTCCCACTTAATTTTTTATGTCCCTGGATCAGTTATATCTTTATCTGATACTGATCTTTAAAATGAGATATTTCACAGATGTATACACATACGTGCGCGTGCAGGGTTATGAATTAAAGGAAGTCCCCCCCCCATCCCTAGCTATTACGACCAAAACACCTCGCAAAGGCAAACGATGGCTATAAGACATCTGTTTCGATGCAATGGAATTTCAACATTAATAAAATATTGACAAAACTTATATCTGGGCTAGATATGCATATTGCACATATATACTGCTTAAGGGAAAAACAGATATACAGAAGGAAGAGAATAAAGGGACAAGAAATAACTCCCATGAGAGTTAATTGTTTACAGTATATGTTTTAAGTGCGGGACAAAAGGAACAGAGTAGACTGGAGAAGGCGCTCTAACAACTCAGGTTTTATTGAAAGACCACTTGCTTAACTACTGTATTTGCTCTTATGAACGAAATGAAAGCAAGCACACACGGACAATTACTGCTCACAAGGAGACCTGTATCAAAGAAGCTTGGCCTATTGCTGAGCAAGAAAGTTTAATTCCTTTTTGAAAGCCCAGTCGAACACACACATTATCCGAACACACAATCAAATTTTTCAATCTCATCTGCTTCTATAATCTCCCGGCCTAGTTGAGTCCTGCACCTGTGCAACACTGTGGTGTTTCTCATCTCGGGAGTGCAGTTACGGCTTTTCCGAATGTGTTAAGTCATTTTGCTGCCTGATTTGTCTATAACATTTTTTTGGTATACTCCCTCAGCCTCTCATTAAGGTATCTCCCTGTCTGGCCAACATATCGTTTACCACGGGTGAGTGGTACTGAATACACTGCGCTCCTGGAACACTTCACGAAGCGCTGCTGGTGATGCATTTTACAAGCGACAGACTTGTCCTGTGCGATTAACCCTCCTGCATATCCTGAGAGTTTATCTGGTGCAGAACAAGCCACTTTTATGCCAGCCCTCGCAACCGATTGTGCGCGAACCCATGTATATATGGAATAACCGTAACTTTACTTTGATCCAATTGATCAGGCTTGATAGCTGGCTTTTTCAGCTTATCTTCAGCGACCGATGCCATCAGTGAAGGCTGGTAGCCCGCACTTGAAAGGCGCTGCACCTGGTCGAAAAACCTGTGTCCCACCAAGCGCCTTGTCCTGTCTACTCATACTTGTCATAAAGCATACTTTAAGAAATGCATCAACTTCAGTTCAGTCGTTCAGTCGTGTCCGACTCTTCGTGACCCTATGGACCATATGACGCCACGCTTTCCAGTCTGTTATTATCTTCCTAACATCCCATAACTTCATCTGCAGTGCCTCGAGGATGCCATCTAACCATCGCTTTCGCTGCCTACCCTTTCTCCGGTAACCCTCAACCTTTCCCCACATCAAATCTTTCTCCAGCGACTCTTCTCTTCTCATCAGATGACCAAAGCAGCTGAGCTTTAACTTTAGAATTTGACCCTCCAATGAGCAGTCAGTGTTTATGGTCGACAATATCGACTGATTTGATCTTCTGGCCATCCAAGGAACTCTCAAGATTCTCCGCCAGCACCACAATTCAAACGCGTCAATTCTTCAGCGGTCAGCCTTCTTCACAGTCCAACTCTCGCATCCATACATCACAACTGGAAATACCATAGCGCATAGTTATACGGATCTTGGTTGGCAGACTAATGTCTCTGCTCTTTACTAGGTGGTCAAGGCTAGCCATGGCTCTTTCCCAGAAGTAGGCGTCTCCTAATTTCATGGCTGCAGTCTCCTTCCGGGGTTATCTTGGAGCCCAAGAAGAGAAGATCTGTCACAGCTTCCACTTCTTGTCCCTTGATGCTCCAGGGCTTGATGGGGCAAGACGCTATATGATCTTTGTCTTTTTAATGTCCAGTTTAAGTCCAAACTTCTCACTCTCTTCTTGTATGCGCATCAGAAGTCTCTTGAGTTCCACTTCACTTACTGCCATTAAAGTGGTATCATCCGCATATCTAAGGTTGTTGGTACGTTTCCCAGCAATCTTCACTCCAGCTGAAGACTCGTCCAGACCAGCTTTCCTCATGATGCACTCAGCATATAGGTTAAATAGGCAGGGCGACAGTATGCAGCCTTGCCTGACTCCTTTCTCAATCGGAAACCAACCAGTAAGACCATGCCCAGTTCTAACTGTGGCCTCTTGCCCTTCATACAGGTTCCTGAGGAGACAGATGAGGTGAATTGGAATTCCCATCTCTTGGAGAGCATGCCACAATCTGCTGTGATCTACGCAGTCAAACGCTTTCGCATAATCAATAAAGCAGAAGTAGATGGGTTGTCTCTTGCTTTTTCCATGATCCAGCGAAGGTTGGCAACTTGGTCTCTATAGTTCCTCTGCCCTTGCGAAACCCGGCTTGCACGTCCGGAAGCTCCCGATCCACATACTGCTGCAGCCTACCTTGGAGGATTTTCAACATCACCTTGCTAGCATGCGAAATAAGTGCGATCATGTGGTAGTTGGAACAATCTTTGGCACTGCCTTTCTTTGGAATGGGGATGTAAACTGACCTCCTCCAATCCTGTGGCCACTGCAGGGTTGTCCAAATTTGCTGACATAATGTATACAGATTGTTAACAGCGTCGTCATGGTTGAGGTTTTGATGCAACTCAGCTGGAATGCCATCAATTCCGCTAGCTTTGTTCTTAGCAAGGCTGGATAAGGCCCATTCAACTTCTCTCTTCAGGATGCCCGGCTCGAGATCAGTAATCACAGCCGTCTTATGTTGGGTTTGCACATCCGGGTCCTTCTTGTACAGTTCTGTGTATTCCTGCCACCTCTTCTTTATCTCTGAGGCTTCCGTGAGGTCCCTGCCTCGTTTGTTCTTTATCACGCCCAGCTTAGCACAGAAGCTTCCTTTGATATCTTTGATTGTCTTATACAGAGCTCTTGTGTTCCTTAATTGGCTGTTGTCCTCAACTGCTTGGCACTGTATGTTCAGGATGGCATTCTTATCTCTCCTTGCGATTTTCTGAAAATCCGCATTGAGAGCCTTGTATCTTTCGTTTTCCCCATAACTTCTGCCATCCTCCTTTCCCCAGCTATTTGCAAAGCCTATTCAGATAACCAGTTTGCTTTCTTGCATTTCTTTTGCTTTGGAACTACTTTAGTAACAACTTCTTGCATTATATCACGCGCATCAGTCCACATCTCTTCAGGCTCTCTGTTTTCTAGATCTAATTCTTGAAATCGATTCCTCACTTTAACAGCATATTTGATCCAGATCATACCTGAAAGGCCTTTTAGTTTTCTGCGTTTTCCTCAATCGAAGCTTAAATTTGGCAACAAGAAGCTGATGATCGGTGCCAGAATCGGTCCCAGGCCTTGCTTTTACTGCTTGTATAGCGCTTCTCCATCTCTGCCGGCAAAGAATATAATCAATCTGATTCCTGTACAGACCATCCGGAGAAATCTATGTGTACAGGCGCCTCTTGTGCTGTTGAAAATGAGTATTCGCTATGGTCAGGTTATTTTCTTGACAAAACTCTACTAGCCTCTGCCCAGCTTCATTTGCCTCACCGAGACCGAACTTGCCTGTAATTCCGGATATTTCTTCACTCCCCACCTTAGCATTCCAGTCTCCATTAAGAAAAAGGACGTCTGATGAGGGAGTGCGGTCTAAAAGACATTGCAGGTCAGCATAAAATTTCTCAACGTCAGCTTCTTCAGCAGTAGTGGTTGGTGCGTAGACTTGGATAACTGTAACTTGAAAGGTTGACCTTGGATCCGAAGTGAAATCATTCGGTCGTTTTTGGGGTTGTACCCTAGCACTGCTTCGCCCATTCTTCTGTTGACTATGAGAGCGACCCCATTCCTTCTCCTGGATTCGTGCCCACTATAAAAGACATAATGGTCGCTGGAATTAAATTCTCCCATTCTGGTCCACTTGAGCTTGCTGATACCCAAGATATCAATGTTCAATCTGTCCATTTCTCGCTTGACGATATCCAGTTTACCTTGCGTCATAGATCTTACATTCCATGTTGCTATGTGATATATGTCCTTGCAACATCGGACCTTCCGGTCGCTTCCCGACACATCCACAACTGAGCGTCCTTTTGGCTTTAGCCCAGCCGTTTCATTCGCCCTGGAGCTACTAGGAATCGCCCTTTAACATGTGGGACGCCTTCCCCCCCCTAGTAACATGTGGGACGCCTTCCAACCTGGAGGGCTCATCTTCCGGCGCCATATCATTAATGCTATTGTGACTGGTCATAGGGCTTTCTTGGCAGGAAATACTGGAGTGGGTTGCCATTACCTTCTCCAGTGAATCACATTTTGTCAGAACTCTCTGCCGTAACTTGTCTATCTTGGGTGGCCCTACACAGCAGAGCTCACGACTTCATCGAGTTTCGCAAGCCCCTCCGCCACGACAAGGCAGTGATCCATGAAGGGGATGCATCAACTAGCCTGCAATAATGTCCTTGCAAGAGTTAATTGTCCTGTCGTTTTCTTTGTCTTATGGGTTTTTCAGTGCACTTGTTTTGTTTTATTTCAGTACAAAATGCTGTGCACTATAAAAAGAAATCAAGCTTCGCCATGAATGCAAAATTGAAAATGACATGACGATGTGCTTCTCACAATGGTTCATTCTGCCCCTGGTTTTGCAGTTTGTGCAAAACAACATCACAGGTGGCTGCCAGTATTTACCTTCGAAAACCTGCATGACCATAACTGTGCACGTTTAGAAATGATGGCACAAGTGCAACAAAGTAAAAGTACGGGCTGACTTAGTGCCCCTGAGACAATTCGGGAGGACAGCCGCCCTCCATGCGCATGCCTATGTATATATTTCACTTTGCAGGAATTGTCATTACACAAACATGACTAGAGGAGGCTGATCGGAATGCCTTGAGGATGAAGTGATAGGTGATACAAGCTGATACAAGCTGCATGTAATTGTATGAAGAAGAGTCAAAAGTGCTAGCTAGAAGTGGACATGCTAGGTCATTCAACAATTGGTAAAAAACGGAGCAAGAAAATGTAACTGCCACAATGCATAGTACTTTCATGATGGTAAGTCACTGCAACAAGTGTAAGAGAGAGCATATATAAGCAGTTACTGTTCCAAGCAAATAAATAAAGCACTTAAAATGCAAGAAAACATGAATTGAAAAGCTTTTCCTCAGGAACTGTGAGGGTAAAATAGGTTCATTCTTTTTTACTCACTGGTGGAGACAACACTAAACTGAGAGATGATTTGAACATTTTTATAGTGAGATGACAGAAAAACGACCTGTCAGTTTCCTGCTGAATTTATATAAATTTTCACCGGATCACAGAATGTGGTACAGCTAGGTTAATGCATGTGCTTAACGAAAGAAATTGAAATAACTTCTTTTGTGACTGAAAAAATAAGTACACATAACTTTTCATTCAGCTGTAGTGATAAATGAAGAATATGCAGTGGATATATCACGAGTAAAGAATGCATGCTGATCAGCGGCTGAAATAACAATTGTAAAGCCTTCAAAGATGCATGCATGATGAACATGTGTACTTTATATTTTGCATCATGGGGATATACAATAGCAATGTTACACTGTTCAAAATAGCAGCTAAAGAGGGGAAAATTTGTGGCGCTAGAAAATTTTAGGCAAATTTTATTGCCGCAGAGATGCTGAAATAAGTTTTAGAGGTAGGAAACTTAGCTGCAGAGCAAGCTTGAAAAGCTTAGTAAAGTCAGTGCTCCAAGAAAGGTTACAGTCATTCAGATTGATAAAAATATCAGTAACTATTAACTAAAACTAGCGGTATTTGTCTGACTTCACTGTTGTCAGAGTAATAGTGTATTAATTGTGCGTGTGTCACTGTGCATGAACACATGTACAACATTGTTGATACTTTGTCTTCAAAAATGCAGGTAGAAACATTTTATTTGGGAAAACATTTCATCTGAAGAAGCATAGATTGTCATCTCTTGGCATAAGATATATGTGAAAGGCTTCTGGTTTAGTCCTCACAACTCAGCTTACAGTTGTGTTGCACTCATTGCAGATGAGGTTTAGTAACACACTTTATGTGTTGAGGACAATGGAAAGCCAAGATTGCTTCCTTGTTTCTGGTTGCTTTATCCCCTTGTATCAATACACTATGGGGGTGGCTGACTGTCGCTGCATTCTCTGGGTCCAGCCTGCTCATGAAATGCAAGCGCATAGTTCTTCACAAATGATTTGTCCCATGCACTGCAAAAAAAAATGTACTGGTTTTTCAATTTTTGCCTTCTCTGCAAGTCATGTCTTTGCGTGAATGACCTTCGCTTAATTGTTAGCCTCACCCTTCCATCAAGGCACTGCGAAGAAGATACCACAATGGGTGGGTGCTGCTGCTTTCAGTTCATGCATTCTGCTCCTGGGCTCAGCCCTATGTTGAAACATGCACATTTGAATGCTTAAACGAGCCATTTGATCATATATTTTTTTTTAATTTAGAATTTAATATCTGGAAATTGTGTTATCTGGAACATACATATTAAACAGGAAAGGAACAGTGCAGCTGTATGGGAGATATTTACTTCCTGCAACTCTGAACGTATGAACGAGGAATGTGTCGAGGCTCTACTGTAATTTGTAACAGGTTATTGTGTCATAAGGCAACGATGGTTTGCAGAATGCTTTAAAGATATATTTGTATAAGATGACAACTGTGGTGTCAGTTGCATGAAAAGAAATGGCATTGTATGTTTTTGTAAATGTTAGTGTATGTTTGCTGTCAATTGAGATCCATAAGGTTCATGTCTTGTATTAAGTTTGTGTTAGTTCTAATGCAACATATGGTTCATTTGAGTTCGGCCATATGTTTTTGTATGTCCAATATTTATTTATTGAAACAAACCTAATGACTTGCGCGTTTCCTTCATGGCAACACGTTTTGCATTCATAACATGGCATATATGTCAAGCTATAGTTTAGTGGACCTGTAGCCTAAAACAGACTGCTTACTTAGCCACCCCAAATTTTTTTTGTACTCAATTTTCTTTTCAAATTAGAATTACATTGCATCATCTGTGTGTGTGTGCACTTGCTATGGAACTGAAGCAAGCAATAGATTGCAGAGTATACTCCTTAGCTGTGCTTTAATTCCTGGGAAAAATATAAACCTAAAAATTAGACTTTCAAATAAAATTTGCAATTAGAAATTGTGCGACAAATTTCAAAGTCCAAATTGGAGTCAATTGATTTCAATCTTATTCAGTTCTTTATTTATCAGCATATTGGACAGTCTCCAGGGATAAATAATGTTGCATCCAACAACTTCCCTGGGTGCACTCCGGAGCCATTTAGAAGGGAGCAGTAGCCGACGTTGAGTTGGGTAAGAAAAAGAAAAATTACCTGGGGTTTACTTTTAGTTAAACCCGGTAGGTTGCATATAAACAAAGCCGACGTAGCTTCTCTTTCTGTTCTTTCTTTTGTCTTCTGCGGTGCGGCGTGGCTATCGACCGAGTTTACCCGACAGCTTGACTGTCAGGCCGGGTTTATGCGACAGGCTGAAACCTGGCGTAGTATTGCTTACGTAATAAAAAAAAAATAAACACACTATACAGGAGGTACCAAAAATTATAGATACCTACTGAAAGATTTATTGTGACAATCAGTATTTGTGCATTTAAAATCCTGAAAAATGCAAACATTTTATTAAATGCAGCTAGCTAACAAGAGTGAATTCAAACACGGCATCCCTTCACTTTATGCACGGTTACAATACAAAAGCACACTGCACAATTGAACCTTGCATAGTGAGGCCTTGTACATCGAATACATTTATTTGAAAAAAAAAATAATGGCGCCGTCCACGGGAAGACACGTACTTTTCCGGTGTTGTCGAAGGGATATTCTTGGCCAGCAGACAGTGATAACCACGTCGCTGACCCTCGAAATGTCCTGCAGTCATCAAAAAAAAAGAAGACAGACCAAAACCGCACTAACTATACTGAAATATTCCTGTCGCGAGGCCTATGTGATCGTCGCGGACATTTCCATTTTTTTTTCTTATAGATGCATGCATATTTCGAAGCATCTCGTCGCGGTGCTGTCCGAAAATCGTTTCGACAGCATGGGAAATGTAGACAGCATATTTACTACACGTACAGCGTCGTCGCTTCGACGTGCTGGGCCATAAAGTATCGCGCTAGGCCTCTTTTTTTTTTTTATCTCTCCCTTTAAGAGGAATTCGTCGAGTGACGGTAAGTAAAGTTATATATTTCATACAACATGTGCATAATACTGCTGTACCACTTATAGCTGCTTCCCTCGTGCATTATTTTAAGATCCCAGGGCAGAAATCGCAAAACACGTGTAAGAGTACATGCCGGAGCGAACGCTAGGCCTCTTTTTTTTTTATCTCTCCCTTTAAGAGGAATTCGTCGAGTGACGGTAAGTAAAGTTATATATTTCATACAACATGTGCATAATACTGCTGTATTATGCACATGTCGCGGTGCTGTACACAGCACCGCGACGAGATGCTTCGAAATATGCATGGGATTTATGAGAGAAAAAAAAAAAAACACGGCAGAAAACCGCACTGTGTGCACAATACTCCTGTCGCGAGGCCTATACATGTGATCGTCGGAGCAGCGTTGAAATGAAAGACGCGGGCGGCATGATGCTGCAGAAGATGTCCCACGAGGTAAGCGGCAATTATTTAGGCTGTACAGAATCCATATTTCAGACGATTGTGCCGTTGTTATAGTAAATGGTGCTCACATTAAAAAAAAAAAAACGACGTAACAAAGCCGTAATGAGCGCAGCCCTGTTGCAATAAGGCCTAGCGTTCGCTGCGGCAGCTACGCTTACACGTGTTTTGCGATTCCTGTCCCCAGGGACTTAAAATAATGCACGAGGGAAGCAGCTATAAGCAGTACAGCAGTATTATGCGCATGTCATATGAAATGTATAACTTTACTTACTGTCACTCGACGAATTCCTCTAAGGGAAAGAAAAAAAAAAAAAGAGGCCTAGCGCGACGCTTTGTGGCCGAGCACAGGCCTAGTGTTCGCTCCGGCAGCTACTCTTAACACGTGTTTTGTGATTCCTGTCCTAGGGTCTTAAATAATGCACGAGGGAAGCAGCGGTACAGCAGTATTATGCGCATGCTATACGAAATATATAATTTCGCTGCGGCAGCTACGCTTTAAGTACAACGATATACTACGTGCAACATATCTAAAGAGAGGGAACTGGATCACGGGACTGCAAGCCTGCGGTCTGCCAGGAAACAATGGGGTGGCCCTGAAAAGGGCCGTTTGTATGCGCAGCGTTCCATCGGTGGCTTGCAGTGGCATGGCAGCGTGGTCAGCAAAACGAGCTGCACTCTCCCGTCTCGTGGCCCTTCGCCCTGCATCGCCGACAGTGGTGGACAACGTACACCGCTCCTGGTTCTGCCCTTGACGCTGCAGCGATGTCGGAGCCGTACACTTTGACCAGGGCCGCGACGATGATCTTCGAGAGCTGATCGATGCCGCGACCCCTTGCCACGTGGTAACTGTCGGCCGCGTACAGACAACGCCTCGGCCGCTTCGCAGCATCCAGGAAACGGTGCTGCAAGAGTGTCGAAAAAGTTGCGTTATGAACTCAACAATTTGATAAATGAGTAACAAACGAGAAAACAAAGCATTCTTACCTCAGGGTTCAGAATGCGTACGTCAGGCATGCGCCGCAGCGCAGCAGTCAGGCGCCGGTTCAGCTGCCGACGACGGGCGTTTTCATGCAGCGCTTCGCTCTCGTTTTTGAAATACCGCGGCAGTATTTTAAAAACCAACACCATCCGTGCGACGTGCTGCTGCAGCTGCCGCACGAGGTCCTGGAAACACGTGGGGCAAGATGAACGGCACAGCACTTTTAAAGCAAATTGTGAGACGATTTTACGTAATTTATACGTACCTTGATGTTGGCGGCGATTTCCCGCGGGCCATGACCATTAGCGAGGTCATTGCCCCCTACATACAAAATAACAAAATCGGCGTGCAAACGCATCTGCGCGACCTTAAATGACAGTGAGGTGGCATCATAACCGCCAAAACTGAAAGTGCACGTCTCAACATGCGGCGAAAGCCGCAGGCGAGACCTGCACAAGAATTTCATTTGGCTATCGCCGATTATGACACCACGCAGGACCGCCATCATAGGAATTACGCGCCGCAACGAGACCCACGAGCCGAATACGCGCCGCAGCGAGAACCACGAACCGAATGCCGGCATATCGCGCGCGCCGCCGGAGCGGCCGGTACCTAGGGATTCCCTAGATGGGTTAGAGACGAAAAAAACAAGCAAACCCAGTTTTCATTGACGTCACATCCGGTTAAGCATCGAGCGTGACGTGAAAAACGTCACGCCAGGCCGCTGCGTGTCCACCAATCAGCGTTTCCAGCCGATCTACCCGCAAACGCTTCTGTGTCTCCACCCTGTACTAAAGCCCCTTGATACTTTGAAAGTTACGCCAACGATTGAACTTTGCCGCCGCCGCGCTACCTCCTCGCCTCCTCCTCGCCCCTTGCGCGCCCCTTCGCTGAAGGCCGGCTCTCCGCCCGATTTCCTGAGCGACGATTGGTCTCCCTGCCGTTGCCATTGGAAACCGACGCGCGTCCGGCGTTTTCCTTGTGTTTTCTTTTTCCTTCGCGCCATTTTTCCCCTAGTCTCTGCGAGCGAATATTGCGCGCTGTGCTTTTATTGCAGCGTGCAAGCTCTATGCCGTGCTGTTGCGCGTACAACTGCAGCAAGCGACCTGAAGATGGTTATGCGGTATTCATGATATCTCAAGGCAAGCGTGACGGCTTGCGCACAAGTCAATGGATTCACAAGATTAGTCGAAAGACGTTTATTCCTAGAAACAACAGAGTTGTTTGCGACGTCGAGTGCCTTTATCACTCCCCGTAATAACGCGTCACCTGACGCTGCGTTTTTTATTCCTGCTTGCTGCTCAATATTTTTGCGGCGGCAGCATGTTCATTGTATAAAAATAAGGTTGTCCTCTGCAGCATGCTGAATATTCTGCGAGGCCCCAAGGCTCCATCATTTAACACGCTTCGACTTCTGTACAGTCAGAAACAGGGCGCTATAATCTGCTTTTTGCTGTCAGAAATAACTGGAAAATTACAGTCTCTCGATTGCATTTGTCGCGATTATGCTAGGATCCCTGGCCTCCTTCACTAAAAATCAAAATTCGGGCTTGTAGAGGAGCTAGCCTTTCCAGCTTTTACTTGTGGCGTGCGTCGGTTACTCGGGAGCAATGAATGCTGACCCTGAAAAACTCTTTGGCAAGTAAACCCGAGGTATTGCGGGTAATCTGCACTAGTTAGGTCGTATGGCATTTTTTTATTTTTTTTTTTTCAATTCTTGAATGTGTCTTGCCATGCTTCGACGCACGCGTGGGTTAAAAAATATGCGTTCGTTTTATCAGGGATACGGCCAATGTGCAGGGGGTGTTCACATGATCACACACGCTTCACTTTGACCATGACTACTAGGCGTTGGCAGGTTACCTTCGCTTTGAAAGCTGGAACTCTAAAAGCGTGATTCCGCGTATTCATTTATTGCGAGAAAAGTTATCCCATCGATGTCAAATCAGCCGGAATCATTGCATCAATTTTCTGTATTTACGAAACTTAAACAATCAATGATGATTATAGTTATTATGTAAAAATAGGGGAACATTTTGCGAGCAACAATTCATAACACTGTAACATATTACTCATTTCAATTGTATGCAAGATTTTTTTTTACCTAGCCTGAGTAATTATCTCATTGCTCTATGTTCTAGCTACATTTCACTGAAGACCAGTTTGAGCCGCCAATATTACACGAACTCGAAAAAAAAAAAAAAACAGACCAAACGCAGTTCCATCAATTTTCTCTCACCGACCTGTCCTGAAGTAAAGGAAGCCTCCTCGACAGCGACATGAACCTCGCGTTGATAGTAGTCAGTTATTTCTGTGGCTTGCTCTTTTCCCACCTCCATTTATGAGAAAACAAGAAAGTATAAGAATTAAAAGTCAATGTATAGTTGTCTCGTCAGATATTATGAGATAACAGAGATATGACTGACAACGTAAGTCAATGAAAATTGAAGTATATGAATGGGTCATGGGACGGCATCAGATTAAATAGTGATGGTTATGAATAGTGATAGGTAATGATGGTGACTGTTACGGATAATAATAGTAAATTATAGTAATAGGCCCGGATAGTGAGGTGATAGTGTTCGTTGCGGATAGTGACAGTTACGATAGGTCTCTGGCATTAGTAGATATAGTGATAGATAGGATAGCGATAGTTAATGAATTGGCAGTTATACGCTTTCTCGTTTCCGCACGTTGAAGACCTATGTGCACCTTGTAATTTTTTTATTTGATTGTTGCGTTCAATGAAATCAAGCTCTTTTACACAGCGCATGAGACCACAGCATGCTTGCCCCAGAACTTCAGTGTATCGGCAATAGGGCCCACCACTTCTCCCAGTGTACCCTGCTGTCTTTTAACCACACGCGAAGTCAGTGAGGGGCCACGTACTCATAAAATTATTTAATTCCTCCATCAGCATCATATCAAGACTGCCGTGGCAAACCTGTTCCTTGCCTCGAAGCAGCAAGGAACAGCTCAAAATTTGATTTTATACAAAATTAACTAATGAACGCAGATTATCGCGGATCGCTAACTAGCACAGTGCCATTACACTTGGCCTAAGCTTTCCAACGGTATACGGTTCGATGTTGCAGCTAAAATTTAGATTTTAATTGCAATTTACTAAATATCAATTAATTTGGCCCAGTAATTGATTGAAATACATGTACAATTAACCAATAATCCAATCTCATGGTTGATCACGTGACATATACTATGCTTAGAGAGATAGCTTGACAGTAGCGAAATAGACTAAGTCCTGCTTTAACCTTCTCTAATCTTGAAGTTCAAAGCACCAGCCTGGATCGTTTCCTGAAGTTTTACCGCGGTGACAGATTTCACGCTCTAAAAAAAAAAACACAAAGTCAGAGGCAGTACTAGATTAAGTGCACAAAGTAAAACCTTATCATGAGACTTAAAAAGTGTCTGTAGCACAGAACTCGCCTGAAAGCTTTGTTTATCAGTATTCCCCATTCAAACAGTTCTAAGAAGAAACCAATCAATTCATGAACTTTATTATCGGCATTCTCAATGCTTTTCTCGCAATTTTTCAAAAATTTTGTGCACTCCTGGAGCGCCGACCTGGCCCAAAAGCTCGCGCTTCACTCACTGCTGCGGCCGGCCGGCGGGCGTCAGGGGGAAAAAGCGTGTCGTGCGCAGCGCTCGCCGCCGCCGCGCGAGGAGAATCGAGGAGGAAAGCGCGGCGCGGAGGAGAGTGTCGCTACTTTCAAATTATCAAGGGACTTTACCCTGTACGGCGGCGCGCTACATAGAGACACCCTAGCGGGGAATAAGGCTCAAGTTAGCGGGGAAAATACCCTAGCGGGGAATAAAGCGCTTCTATCTGGAAAGTAGCGAAACTCTCCTCCCTTCGGCTGCTTTCCTCCTCAATTCTCCTCTGATTTCACTCTCCCACCGGCGGTGCACGGCACGCTGAACCTGCCTGCGCTCGAGGGGCGCCGCGGAAGGGTCAATGATAGTGAATGGCGGGGGCTTTTTGTGCTGCCTTTTAAAGCGTTCTTTTAAATCTGCTTTGTACAGGTAACTACTAATCGATTTGAAAATGTTATGTTTGGTTTTAGCGGCACATATTGTTCGCAATAACAAAGAAGGAAGGAGAAGACACGCTCAAAACGGCAAGAAATGTTTGCACTCAGCATCGCGCTCGGGTACTCTGGAGCATCAAGAATGGAAAATAAACTGAGCAGGCAATTATGGTGTCATCTGTGTTCGGTGACAGATAGATGACACTGAATGAGAGCCAATGGCCCTTTCAGAAACCTTCTGCATCTTTGCGCGTGAGCGGCAAACCGGCGAATTCTAACATCGATCGCTTCTGGCTAACCTATAAGCAAAAGCGTCGATTCAAATCACATCTGTAAGAAAACGATGCAGCAGTGTTCCTACAGAGTCTAATCAGAGGCAGTGTAGGTGAAAAAAGTGGTTTTTATTTCTTCGCAAAATCAATTGATCGGCAAAGTGACTCAGGCAAAATAGGGTCTTATTTTATTGTCACAATACTGGTTTGCTTTAAAGGTCGTAAGATGTGGTGCATACAAAATACACAGTTCCAAATACAGAAGAAATGTAGCGATAAACACTGTTGCACATTGGAACCAAGTAGCATCTTTGAATTTACTGACACAGCACAGGTCGCTTTGAAAAGGGTCCCAAGACTGGCGCAGGCACATTAATTGAAGACACACATTTTCAAATAAAAATAAATGCACAGAAAAACACTGTTAGACAATTGGAAAATGCTGAGAAACCTTAACGAAATGAAAAGATATGAAAACGAAGTGCAAGCAAATAATTTTCGTAGAAACATTTTTCACACACGCTACAATCCAATTCTAATTTCGATGATTATAAGCTTCAGATATGCACGAGAATATCTTTAAAAAATGCAAGCAGTTACCAGAAATTTTGAACAATTTACAGATTCATTCAGGTGACAGGCAAAATATTAATTGTATGCAGATTTTCAAACCACAACTTTCACAAATGATTCAAATTAATAAAACATGAAATTACGAATGCATACTGTCACCGAATCTGAGCTGCAGCGACCCGCATGCCTACGCTTTTGCTACCGCATTTACTACTAGTCACTGGAGATATTTTGGAGGCTTCATCTCGGACAAAAATCTGGATCCGTACTTTCACGAAAACACTCACAATCTCTTTTACAACATCGTGGCAGGCTGGGAAGCAAGATACCAATGAAATGCTATCTTTTATCCGGGCCTGCAGTTGTGCAGTGCTGATTGAATTTTTGAGGAGACCCTCTCTGTTACTGCGGAAAAAGTTCTCGATTACGGCTGGCGATGGGTTCGTCAGTGACATGTGAGACAGTGAAAAGTTCTTCAACTCAATTAACCTTGCCGGTGCCGTGTTGGTAATCAGCGAAGCACGGCAGTCGTTCTGTTCTACTATTCTATGTTCTGTTTCTGTTCTACTTGAACTCTGAAACGCGCAGCAGCATGGCATCGCGTGCACGAAACTGCACGCGCGCAAGCCACAGGAACAGTACGACGAGGCAGTTTAATGGCGGCAGCGAGAAAATAAAAAACAAGCAAAACAAGATTTTTGCGCGCGCTAATGACGTATGGTGACGTGTTTTGCACGTCAGGGGGCCCGGCAGCCAACGACAAACCAGAAAACCCGCCCTCACTCTCTCTTTGGAGAGGGGAGCGTAGAGGAGCGAGGAGCAAAGCGCCGGGAGAGGGAAACGGCGGCAAAGATCTTAAAATTTCGCTACTTTCCAGAGATGGAGGGGTTTTAGCGGGGAAAGAGGCGCTGCTGTCGAATACTGGAGGAGAAAAGTTGGCCGTCTGCTTCGCTGCGCGGCGTAGGAGTGAGGCGCATCGCAGTGTGTTTTAGCGCTGCCGTTGGAAAAAAAAAGCGACAAATTCGGCTGGTAGTCATTTGGGGGTGAAAAAAATAGTTAAGGATATGCATGGGGGAATACGGGTCGATTCCCTCACACATGTGGCACCATTCAAAAGAAAGGATAACGCGAACATGCAGCCTAAAGAAGAACGGATGTTTGGGCTAGTTGGTGATCATCCATGTTTAAGCAACAGCGCAAAAGGACAGACACGTGTGGAAGGAGGTCTGTCCTTTTCAGCGCCGTCGTTGCGTACCTCCTTCCACTCGTCTTTGTCCTTTTGCGCTGTTGCTTAAACATGGATGCAGCCTGAACCGGACACCGCACGGAAGCATTGCTATCGCCAAAGGTTAGGGTACCTCGCTGAAACTTATCAAGCGTGAAAAACCATCCGGGGCAAGGAAACTGCAAAACAGAGCGTTTTGTTTTTCATACCCACTTTAATTTCTTACTTTGCCTTAATTGGTTCGTTCCTACGGTCGAATACAGCTTAAGAACGAAGCATAGATGACCTCCAAGGGAGGCCTCACAGGCTAGCTTTCTCCATTTCTGGTACTTTGCTACTGGGAAATAAATGTTGAGTTGAAAATCATGCTTGTACGTGCGACCGACGGTCTTTTGTCTGCTCGTCCTGCCCTATTTTCCCGTCGCTGAAACAGACTATAGATAGCTTCACATCGTGTATTTCTGTGAAATACTGGGCTCATAGGCGCGTTTCCTTTTTTATTCGATCACGTTAGCGCTTTCTGTGATAGAAAACAAGAAAAAAGCAGGATAGTGTTCTGATCACTCGGAATCACATGAGTACTGAGAGGATGGCATTTTATGTGATAAATTTGTACCGTTGTACATTTAACCATGCGTATAGTCGCTAAACGTAGGCCGATCGCACCTGACTTATACCTTTAATGCGTTAATTGCGGGATGTTTGCCTATACCTGTCAGGGCTCGGAGTTCTTAGACCCCCCCCCCCCCCTCCCCCCTTTAGTAGTATTTAACAAGGATATGAGGCCTTCCGCGCTCGAATTAAAAGACTGCATGAATATAAAAAAAAGGCAATAATTTTTTATCTTGTTGTCAGTGCTGGTCTGAATATTGACATTTTTTTTCTATCGTTTCAAAAATTTCGCAGTGTTTTAGCAAGAATCATTAACATGTTTTCTGAATCTCAAGGCGGAGAAAAATAACCAAGTCGGTTTCGCCGCACAAAGGCTGTAACTTATTCTGCCCTTGCGCCAAGTCTCCCCGATTTTTTAAGGCATCGACTGAGCGAATTGTCGATATGCTCGCAGCTCGCACGATATAGGTTGTATGTCGCCCGTCCAACAGACCAACCTAGCAGTTCCCATATATATATATATATATATATATATATATATATATATATATATATATATAGAAAGAGAGAGAGAAATTTTCTTTCACTTGTGCAGGGAAATTAGTCATATTCTGCCCAGTTTGTCATCTACTTTCTATGAAAGTGTATTGAAAGGACATTAATTTTCAGAAATATAATTTACAAGTAGTTACTTTTCTAAGATCTCGATTCCAGCTCGTCGGGACTGTTCAGACGCCCCTCGATCGATGGCAAATTAATATGACAATGGTCTCTCGAAAAATATTAAATACGTTGCAAGTGTCAAAGCTTCGTTTTATTGTGAGCTGTTTTACGTCACATAATGTTGAGGACATTGGCAGTGCGTATTTATCACTTCCCTTTTTAGTATGTGTCATGAATTGAGCAGAAAGCCACTTTTAAATATTTCCCCCTAAAACGGTGCACTACCCGCTTTCTCTCCCAATTCCCCTATTTATTCCCTCTCCATCCAAGCTGAATTACTCCCTCCGAAGGAGCCAAAATTGCACCAGTAACAATTGTTTTCAAAATGTGCGATGCTTACTTACGGTTGTCATGTATATGTTCTCACTCATGAGCACTGTCAAGATAAAAAATATAATCTACCTGTGTCTGGCTATTTTACATGCGTGCATTTTTATAAGGAACAAGATTTGGATTATATATTATATAACTCATTGCTGCTGCAATAAATGTTCGCGAAAATATATTTCCAGTGGGTTTTCTGTTGTCATATTTCCCGCGTGTGTGCTCAGAAAATTGAGCAATGTGACATTACGTCAGTTGATTCGTAGCTGTGCGTTTGCGTTTCTTTCCATTACACAGAAATCAACAACATAGTGTCGCAGAACGCGTTTCAGGCTTGCACCTAAGTTGATCAAACACGTCCAGAGCTTTGATCTGGACAATTAACTGTTTTTTTTTTGTTTGAAGAAATATAGTTTATATCCCTCTCTCTCTCTCTCCCACTTCTGCAGTTTTACTTCATTGTCGTGTCTCAAAGCAGCGATAATTGTTTGTGTAGTTGTGTCATATTTAACCATATTATATATTGGTATTGTTCCCCTTATTACGCCACAGTCAGAGTTTCGGTACGCTTGTAGATTTATGTTAGCGCACAACATAATTATACCAATTAAATACACGCAATAATAATTGTGATGACCTCTATTGTTTATTTTAACGAGTGTCGGAAAGTCGTGTATATTTCACGTAGCCACCGATCTTGAAAAAAATTAAATAAGATAAAACTATACCTACTGCAGCCAAGTGATTTACTTAAAAAGAGTAGGAAGCAAGGACCCATTCGTTTTTATGCATCGTCATTGCCAGCCAGGCGGGAAAAAAGCAAGAGAGAAAGCTTAGGAGATGCTTGCTCAAGCGCTTTTTCTTTTTTTGCTTGGTAGCACCTTTAACACCGCCTTCAATCCACAAATTTTTATTTTTTTGTTAATGTTGGGTTTTGGGGAAAGGAAGGTGCAGTATCTGCCTCAGTTCTCGGTGGACACTTACACTTACAATCCCCAGCATGCAGTCGGAGGTACGTACGTATATATGTCGTCAGGATTATAATCCATATCGCAGACTAGCCTTCAACTTGTCTAGCAAATGGATACTAAGTGGGAAGCAAAATGGAGTGACACCACCATGAACACTGCGCAAAAAAAAGTTTGCGGCACAGTTTTATACGTTAAATTATCACATTTATGTAATCGAGCTCGATTAAATGGGTTTGCAAGGCTATTTTTCTTTTTGCTTCCCGCTGATTTTCGCGTTAAACCCACGGCAACGCCGACGCCGGATTTTCTGTGACACGGGGCCCTTACCTTATTGCGTAAAAAGATGAATGTTTATTAGATAACGCCACAACGAGCACCGCGATTGTCTGATCGGCCCTCGTAGCCGCGCGCCGCGCGGGCTGCGCGTACCGGCGGCGGGCGGGCATCTGCTCCAGGAGTCGACGCCAGCGCCACGTCGCGGCAACCGCCTAAAAAGCCTTCTAGAACACTGTAGTGGCGGCACTCTTAGAAGGGGTCGTCGCACCTGCCGGTCGCCACAGCGCGATCTTGGTAAGCTGCGCATGCGCGAGAAGAAAGAAGGTAGGCGAGGAGGAACTGTTTGTATTCTGGCGGATGTGACGTAACAAATTGTCTATTTTTGTTTTTTGTTTGCGTGTACTCTCGGACACAGACGCTTTTTTTTTTTATCGCCGCCTCCAGGCGCTTTTTTTTTTCCTTTTCAATTTTGGCGCGCAGTGGCACAAGCAAGCGGGAGGCTTGTTCGCGCCGCGTTGTTTCAGATTGACCGGACTGGAAAGTATTCTGCAAAATAGACTGTGCGGCACCCATCCTTGCAAGTTTCTCAAGGCTTTCGTAAGTACAGCGAAAATGCAGCGCTAAACACTTACGGCGGCACTCCGTACTTTCCTCGCCAATTTAGGAGAGCTCATGGCGCCGCTCTCCTCACGTTACAGCTTGTCTGGAAAGTTTTTCTGCATCGATGCGCTATTGCTAAGTGATCTTGCTGTGAGTCGGTGGCTTCGTAGAGGATCTACGCAGCTCTTCCGTGCGCCAGGAAGCAGTCCCTTCAATGCCCATGCTTCGATCGGTCGCCGGCGGCTCATTTTCGAGTGCGCCTCCGTTTTGCTCCCGAATAGCCCTCTCTTAGCAAAAGCAACCATTTCCATTTTTTGTTTCAGTGTGTGCCGAAATAATCTTGCTGCACAGCGATTTTGGGACCTTGGCTACGTCGCAGCTTCTGCTTATGGGCTCTCCTGCACCATGAATGCCTTGTGCCTCATGAAAGGTGGGTACAAAATGTGTGCTGGCAAAAACAGGTTGCTCCACAAGAGCGCTACTATATGAAATCGCAGTGATCTTATTTATGAAGCTGGCACTGGGCATGCATTTCGGTCAGCACCGTCGCAGCCAAAGCAGCAGAAAAGGGGGAGGGGGGGGGGTGCCAGTACATATCTGCCGGATTGTTCTAACCACTAGATAGGACTAACCCAGTCATACGACTACATTTGTATAAAATTTTAGCTAACCGTGATGATGTTAATGACATTTTTGCATCAACTCTAGGTGAATTCAAATTCTGTTTCTAGTTATGACTGTATATTGTCTTGTGTACCATACAAGGTAATTGCTGTTCATGGGCACGGTAAAAAAATAAGTTTTTCAATATTCACCAGCAAATCTACTCAGTGACAGTGCTATTTCTGTGGCCATTGTATAGATCCTTTTTGTATTCCTGACTAGAGCTGGTGAAATGGCTTCTTTCAGCTGTAGCGCGTTAACGAAATAAATGCTGGTGCATATTTTCCAGTAGCTGTCAAATACAGTGAGAGGGCATTCAGGTGCACAAGATAGAACTAGGCTGAGCCAGTCTGTTCCATATGGAGTGCCCACGTAGGCCTGTCATGGTAGGAAATAGAATTGTATAATTGCTCGAAGAGCTTTCCAGTAGCATGTTTTGATGGGCTAGCTGGCACACCAGTGCAGCGTGGTTTGGCTGTGCGAACAGGCCAAGGACGAAAGGAACGCGCATGGAAATGCCAAGTTTGTTTTATCATTTCTTCATCTCCGTGCTTCTTCGGTTTACACTGCCAAATCATATTCACGCTTTCCTATATGTTATCTTGCAAGCAGCAAATGCACTGCTTTTACTTATTGAACATTAAATGTTTTCATATGAGTGCCATGTGACAGCTACTAGCATTATACTTTCCTTCTGTGTTGCAGCGGGATCATTCATGTCTTACCTTTCCCAGGAGTGGGCATTTATTGCATTGTTCTGATTTCCAGGCCCTTCCCTCTGGTGCGTGTGCTGAAACAGGAATCCCTTGGAGGCGATTTGCATCTTTTGTCCATCATCTTGATTCCGTCTCCACATAGGTAATAGCCACTGCGGTGGCTCAGGATTGGTATGCTCAATTGTTAAACCCAAGGACACAGAATGAAATCCTGGTTGCGGCAGTCCCTTTACAATGGAGGCGAAAAGCAATGCCGTGAACTGTGCGATGTTGGCACACATTTAAAGACAAGGTTGTAGAAATTTCTGGAGGCCTTCACTAAAGCATGTATTCATGTCCCATTAATATGGGAACAGTCTGTCCGGGCAATGGACAGGGAGAAAATCCAATGAGGTCATTGAGAGCATATTAACCACGGTAGCAGAGGTGGATCCAGGTGCCTACTCTGTCGGGCGGGGGGGGGGGGGGGGCACAGCTAGTATTATTGCGACATATCTGTAGTGCTTCCTGATATATATTTTTTTACATAATGGCCATGCAGACCAGTTGGTGCAAACCTAACTTGCTGGACGTGGACATGGGAAGCCAAGGACATGGGAACTCAATACAAAGAAGTACATGGGACAACACTGTTTGGTCTGAGACCCATTTCCAAAGCATTTCACCCCAAAAGAGCCAAGCACCAGGTCAGGGGAAATCCTGTACCATTTAGAAAACTGTTGGGTACCTGGTGGCACCTGCAATCGAACCTGGTACCTTCTGAATGCACAGCAGATATTGTTCCTTATAATTCTTTTTCTTGTGTTCCCGTGTCTTTGTCTGGTCCAATATGTTAGATTTAAGTTTAGTACAATACCCCAAGAAAACAAAAATGACAAAATATTTTTGGTCAGTACATAATCTATTGCCCACTGTTCTTTTAGTTTTCATATCATTGTTTGTCTATAAAATATATATCCATGAAATTTGTTGCCGCTTAACTAAATTTGTGTAGAGCTAAACACAATATCACCGATCTAGTTTTGTGTGTGCGTGTGTGTTCAGTAAAGACTATCAGTGTTAAAGAAACATTGTTCTACATGCATATTTGACAAAGGCTAAGTTTCAGAAATAAAAAGCACAGCTATAAGGTTCCTGAAAATTTTCAGACAGCTCGTCCCAGTGTATATAATTTTTTTTAAGAACATTGTGAGTACGCTGAGCACTGATGTCTTCTTGCAATGAATTTTTTTCTAGCTTGGTCAGTTCTTTCAAGACCAAACTTATTATCATTTAACCATAATCATCACGGATCTGGTGTGTGAATCCACCCTAAGCGCTCTGTAAAAAAAGAGACGAAAATGTACTGCATACACCAGCGCACCTTTGACCACGGCCTTTCTTAATTCATGAACGATCATTAAGCTTTTTTTTAGATCTTCCAAGGCCACGTTGAACACCATTATAGCGAGAACCCGAGCAAAGGCTACTACCCCACCAAGACATGATGGCCTTGTGACAGAATCTGCCTCGCATTCAGGAGGTACCAGTTTTGATCCTGGTGCCGGTGGGTACAAGATTTATCCTGGCCTGATTCTCGGCTCTTCTGGGATAAGATGCTTGGGAAAGGTAGTCTAGTTCACTCCAGGAAAAGGGTCATGAACCAAAATTCACAATTCGTTCCACCATTAGACAACCCTAAGTCCGCTTCATGCAGCAGAAGCCCATATGCAGTTCTTTTTTCCTCCTTTCCTAAGCCATGAGCCCTGGTAAGCCAAGCACCAGGCTGGGCCATAGCTGGTACACATTTAAGAAAATTGGGAGTGGAAGTCGAACCCACCACATGGCTGTAATGTGGAATGATGCTGAGATAAGGAAATAGTGAGCCAGCCCAATTACTAACCATTCAAGAAAGACTACTGATTACTCACACTGTGGTTCATTAAAGGGATGTACTCAGGGGTGCAAGGGCTCAAATAAGATTTGTAGCGATTTTTGTAGCAAGAAAATCTTCGTTTTAGAGCAGTAAAATTCATATTTGGATCAGCTCACAAGAAAAAAAATTAATTCAAATTTTGGAGCTGTTAAACAGGGAAGAAAACTTACTTTCGGCACAAAAGAATGAAGAGGTGTGAGTATCGGACTGTATGAATGTGATTAAAAGGAAATCTAGCTAGGGCCACCTATCACCGATGCTGCGTGTATTTATTTTTGTAAATAAGCTTTTTGTACTGCTAGGCACGCATTCACACACACACACACACACACACACACACACACACACACACACACACACACACACACACACACACACACACACACACACACACACACACACACACACACACACACACACACACACACACACACACACACACACACACACACACACACACACACACACACACACACACACACACACACACACACACACACACACACACACACACACACACACACACACACACACACACACACACACACACACACACACACACACACACACACACACACACACACACACACACACACACACACACACACACACACACACACACACACACACACACACACACACACACACACACACACACACACACACACACACACGAAAAAATGAGTCATAAAATGGAATAGGCTAAATAAAAGAAGCTAGAGAATATGCTTTTTTTTTCATTTAGCGAGGTTGACAACCTTAATCATGGGATCTTATGTTGCTTGCAAGGCTCAAAAAATAATGTTTTACTCTGCAAAATCGACAGCTTGTGTCGTGCGAGGGCAGCTCCAAAAGAGCTTAATTTGAAGCAGTGACTGCGATCAGCCTCTGTCCAGAAGCGAGCGCAGTGCAAAGACAAAATGTTGATTGAAAAGCAAATACAGAAACAAAGACAAAAAGAAACGCCGACCAAAAGGCGAAATGGCAAATTCCGAAAGCAAGTTTTAAGCAAAGAAAACTGACGAACGAGCGCATCTTCGGCTCGTGAATTATGCTTCTTGTGGACTGGCGGTGGTTTTGACACAATATTTTGATTATGAAGAGGTGGACGATTATTAGGTTATGTATTTCATGCGCAAAGCATACTTTATAGTATTTCAATATTGCAGCACGCATAAATGTTAATTTTGGCAGTCTTGGGCTCCACTGCGGCATTATGGGATTCAATAGCTAGGCTGCTGTAAGTTTCTCGACCTTCTGATGTTCGAAATAAATTTCAGATGTTCCACCTCCAGTTGTATTAGCACAAACACAGAAGCCATAACTGACGCACCTCCTACACTATCTGACGATGGGAAAGTGAGTCTATCGACAAGACAGCATAAAAATAACCTTGGAGTACATGAATGGTCCAACAGGATATCGAACACTTCCATGAGCCGCATAAAAAATAAGATACATCCAATAAAAACATGCAGCACTTAAAATACAGTGTTGAAGTATTGCTCCAAAATCACAAGTACGACCACGGCCCACCATGGAAGCAATAGCTGTGGTGCCTTGTCACAAACAGCCCATTTGCGTTATGGGGTTCCTTCAGCGCACAGACAGTGACCGAATTGGAAAGCGGAGAAAGCACATGGACGCAGAGAAAAATATGAGTAGGCATTAGAGTGCCATGACGCCATCTCAAAATAAAACTAAAAGGCCAGTGACGCATGCTACAGTGTCTGTAGCATCGTGACTGGTTATATCACGGCCGCAGAAAGTTGTCCCTGAGTATGGCAAACCTTTGCGGATAGTCGGGCCATTTTAACACAGTGTGGCGCAAATTTCACGCTTAATGCACAGCTTGGCGCAGCTGTTGCATCCCTGTGTGCTGTCCGCTCATCATTCTTGGATTTTCAGGCACCAAGCCGCTTCTGCTCTGTGAGGCCTGGGAGAGGTTGTTTTTGCCTTTTTTAACTGCTTGGAGCACGACATATTTTATTAACCCTATTCAGTATGCCAACTCTTTTCAGCCTTCCATTAATAGCCTGGTACACAGATTTAGGGTGTGTCTTTGGCAGGCGCACCTTTTGCATATCCTCCAAAACCTTTAGAATTCTCTCCACTGCTTTGAAGCTCTGTTCGATCGATAGCCTTCGTCCTGCGAAGCTCCCTAGAAACCAAATACTGAGATTGTTGCACTAAGACTTGCATTATGTGTGGGAAGTCACGTCACTCACACGAAAGAAAAAGTAAGGGGAACAAAGGACTCCTTCGCGGCGCCACGGAGTTCTGTATTTTTTGTTCATTGTGCATGATCATCCTTTATAGAAGTGGTATCGCTGTCATACCTGCTTAAGTGATTCCGCACTAACTGGGGACCAACATGGCGGCCCACCAAGCCTGCTGCCGTTTTTAGTCAAAATAGGCAACCCTGGCATGAGATGTCACCACCCTAAGCCGGGCGCCGCGGCGCAACATGTAGGTTCCCTATCCTCTGTTAATTCGGCGCCATCTATTACGTTGCGAGAAAGAGTCTGCTGTCCCACATCGCCTCCGAGATCATCGCCACGCTTGCCGGGGTGATTTCTGAGGCCATGCTTCCCGCCCTTCCTCGCAAACATCTCTTGACTGTCTTTTGAGCCGCTTTTTCAAAAGAGCGAGAATGAGTGGCGACTCACTGAGCGGCCACTCTTTTGGAGAGCCGCTGGTTCAGTGAGCCATCGGGAACCGTGCGGAGCGTTTCTTTTGGAGTGCTGTTAGGAACCGTTCTGCCAGATTTTAGGTCTTCTGTTTGCTGCAACTTCAGCGCCACCTATTAGCAGTACGAGAAAGCAACTCCAGTGGGCAGGCACAGGTCAGACTGCTACCGAGCTTGAACAGGAGGCAGCCCGCACTTTCTTTCCGCAACCCGCCTCACCACCCCCACCTGACACCTATGCACCTGTTCCATCCACAGACTCTACTGGCATTAACGCCCCCTTTAACACATTTGAATTCGAATATGCTCTTTCACAAGTTAAAAACAGCGCTCCCGGCAAAGATGGCATCACTTGGAGCATGCTCCGGAACTCCAGCACACCTACTAAGGAAAAATTGCTCGACCTCATCAACCAGCACGGGGATACGGGCTGCCTACCACCACATTGGAAACACTCGGTAGTCGTCCCTATTCCCAAGCCTGGAAAACACCCCAAGCAAACTTGCCAACTTGCGACCGATCTCTCTAACCTCAACCGTCTGTAAGCTAATGGAACGCATGGTCACCAATCGACTTACACATTACCTTGAGACCTCAAATTACTTTCACCCGTTCCAGACTGGCTTTCGCCCTCAGCTAGGAACACAGGACAGCCTTTATCTTCTACAAACCAACCTGAACAGAGCACGCCGATGGTGCAAAGGCCGTCCTGACATACTCGTAGCTGTCGATTTACACAAAGCGTTCGATACCATCAGCCATCAAGCCATTGTCGACGCGCTCATCTACACTGGAGTTGGAGCCCGCATCATCAACTTTGTGAAATCGTTCCTGAGTAATAGAACCTATGAAATTCAAATCGATACCAACCACACGGCACAACATTTTACAAGCCGCACGGGTGTGCCTCAGGGCTGTCATTTCCCCCACCTTATTTAACATCGTCATGGCGAAACTCGCATGGCAACTAGACAAAATCGATGGCCTATGGTTCACAATATATGCGGACGACATCCCGCTCTGGACCACGTACCGTAATACGGCTCGAGAACAAACGGAGACGCTGCAACTAGCACTAGATATAATCGAGATTGAACTTCATTCTACAGGCATGCGTCCATCCCCAAAAAAAACTAAATTTCTGGTCATACATCTACCGCCTGGCGGCGTGGACGTCAGCCTTCACTTCGGCGGTCAAAATATCGCACAACCCCCGGAAGGTTATCTCCGGATACTTGGCGTTCCCATCAATCAGCATGGTACTGCTAAGGATTGGATCCAACAGCTAAAATCTCAATGGAGGCCAACGCTTAATCAAACGGCTCAGCAGCAAGAGTGGGGGCGCAGGAACGGAGGTAGCGCGTCGCCTCACCGTCGCTATTCTGCTCGCTAAGCTCCGCTACATTGCCCCTTACTTTGACTTGACCTTGGCTTACTTGGCTTACTTTATAACTCTGCGTTGAGGGTTATAACTGGTCTACCCGTACACACGCGCATCACGGAGCTTCACAGATTCGCTCAGCTCCCACCAGTGGATGCACTTATTGCTACGCACCGAGCCAATCATGAAACTCGCCTGCGTCACACACCCAACGGGCATCGCCTCCTCACTCGAATCTGACGAAGCTAACGTACACTTGCCCATATTGGACCACCTTACAGCACCATGGACAGAAACATTGGTAACAGATCCAAAACCCCTTCCAACCAACACCAAAGGGCCAGGAAGAGATCACCGACAACGCCACATAATTGATACACAAGACCAGCACATCGGTCTCCGCATTTATACCGACGCCGCCCTATATCATGACGATGACACCGGCATCACGTTTGCAACCACCGCTTACTACCAAGAGGGTTCACAGTTGCACGCTACTAGCCACAGTGATCGCAGGTACTGGTCCGCAACTGAACTCGAATTAACAGCCATCGACGAGGCCCTTCAACACTGCACCAAAGGAACAGATCGTTTCATCCACATCTACACCGACAGTCAAGAGGCTATAAAAACCCTGCAAGCCCGTTCTTATAAGACCTCAGTACAACACAGCATCAAAGAGCGCTGCCGATACCTGCGAGAGACCTCACAAGTCTCGGTACGAATTCATTGGACACCTGGACATCACGCACAAAAAACTGGGAACAGAATGGCCCACGAGGCCGCTGGCGCGCAGCTAGAGGAAGACCGCCGGCATAGCCTTGATGTGGGCCCGTCCAACTCGGACCACCCTTACTGTTCTCCCGTCTCCTTCATCATACCGGACTCTGTCACCACGCGGCTTAAACATGAGCGGAGGGGTTTGTTGCGGGACCTTGTCCCCGGTATTACTCCTCCGATCCCTTGCGGCCTCTCTGCCCAAGTTCTAACTCACAAGGCGCGAGCCGGTGCAGCGTACACACCGGACATCCTGAGTCAATGGCGCCGAACCAAGATCAGCTGCCCTGCTGACTCCGTTGACCTGCAGCACTTGGTCTGGACCTGTCCTGGCACGGCTCGCCTCCGCTCACGCTACACATCTTCTCACCACATTCAGAGTTACGAAGACTGGACAGCCCCCAATACCAACGCCAAGCGCAAGCTTAGTGCCCTGCTAGACTTCATGTCGGAGTCTGGCGCCCTCAACCTCACCTAACCCACCCCTTCCCCTCTAGGCCTGAGGTCATCCTCATGAATAAAGGTTTATGAATGAATGAATGCACAGGTGGATTGGGCCGGCATATAAAGAAAAGAAAAAAGTGTGCTGTCTGCACAATCCTTCGCATGTCGTCGGTCGGCTGTTTCGGTGCCGTGTCGAGGCTCGGCGCTGGCGACCTGGCAGCCGCAATGTTTGTATGCTTCGGGTGGTCGCCGCTGTTTTTCTGCGTCTTTTGTTTTGCTTTCAATAATTGCTATGCATAGTTTTCTCAAGCTGCATTACAACAAGGCAAATGTGGAATGCATAGCCCCTTCCGCAGCCAGCCCAGCAGAAAAAAATATCTGGTTCAGTCACAAACAGCACCGACTGCAGCACGTCGTGTGCTCTAAACGGGAACAGATGCTTTAAGAAAATTAAAACCACACTTCACAGCATGAATGGGAGCGATTTGTCTTGAAGTAGACACAAAATGAACGAATTAATTAAATACGATCTGCGTATGTATGTGGCGGCAAAAACAGGAAGGTTGAACAAGTTTGGGTTAGGGGACCGGGCCAGAAACCTGTCGCCAGGAATAAAGGAAGCAATGGGAGAAGCCGGGGTGCTGAGAGCTGTGGGAATTGAGAAAAACTGTCGCAAAGTTGAACAACAGGGTTATAAGAATATACGAAAAACGAATCAGCTAGAGAAAGCATGGGGGGGGGGGGGGGGGGGGGGGGTTAGAAAGTGAAAAAGGACTAACGCGGACTCGAGCTACAAAGCGCACACTGCATTAAAAAATAATGATGCATTTACATTATACTTTAGGCTCCTCCTGAATTCACTGTCTCCGGGAATATAATAGGGACCTCGAATCAGGTAATCTGCTTCTCTCTATTTATAATTCACTATCTATATGTCTACATTGTCACTATCAATATTTATTAACAGTCAGTCCACACGAGATTTTGGGCTAGAGATTGATGGCCCGAAGTATTTATTAAGGATAATTCTCAGTGTGTTGAATGATGGCCAATGTTATTCAGATAATTTTGAAACGATAGGGTACCAAAAGAACGAAATCCTCTCGTGGGGAATGGGTGCACCTCCAGTAAATATAGTGGACATAAAGAGTAAGAATCGAGTCTAAAAAAATATGGTTGTTGCTGTTTACTGGGATTTTGTAGTCACCATGAGGGGAGATAGGATGGACACACAAATATTTCCACGCTTTCGTTTAGTTTCGGGAGGTCGAACGGGTGCGTATCAGTGAACGAGAGAGAGGCAGAGTTGTCTTTCTCTCTCTCCAATAGACCACTGTTCGCTCCTGAGCGACCCAGGCTAAAGTGAGCCTGGGTCGCTCAGGAGCTCACAGCTGAAGAGCTCACAGGAGCTCTTCAGCTCACTGTTCCTGAGTCTGCATCGCTTGGATGGTAGCTATTGGAAGGTACTCTTGAGAAGATAAAGGTGGCAAACACCTGCCACATGGCGGCTGCGACGAGGCACTGGCTGGATTTCCAGGATGTTTTTACCCAGCACCTCCACCAAATGTAGCGGATGGAATGAGTTTAATACAGATCAACGTTTGAATAGTGAAGGCTGCTTACAAACGGCCCAAAGCCCAGAACAGTCAGCACGCATCTCTCTCTTCCTCGAACTCCTCAGTAAGCACTTCCTCATTTGAAAGTAAAAATTGGGTCATCATCATCATCATCAGCCTGATTATACCCACTGCAGGGCGAAGGCCTCTCCCATATTTCTCCACTTAACCCGGTTCTGTGCAAGCTGCATCCACTTGACCCCTGCGAACTTCTTAATCTTATCCGCCCACCTAACTTTCTGCCGCCCCCTGCTACGCTTTCCTTCCCTTGGAATCCAGCTTGTTACCCTCAGCGACCATCGGTTATCCTCTCTTCGCACTACATGTCCTGCCCATGTCCATTTCTTCTTCTTAATTTCTACTAGAATGTCGGTAACTTGTGTTATTTCTCTGACCCACTCTGCACGCTTCCTATCTCTTAATGTTACCCCTACCATTTTTCGTTCCATAGCCCTCTGGGTTGTTCTCAACTTAAGTAGAACTCTCTTGGTTAGCCTCCACGTTTCAGCCCCATAGGTGAGTACAGGCAAGATGCAACTGTTGTATACTTTCCTCTTGAGCGATACCGGTAAGCTGCTAGTCATAATCTGCGAATGCTTGCCAAACGCGCTCCATCCCAATCTTATTCTTCTTGTTATTTCCTTTTCATGGTCCGGATCTGCGGTTACTGCCTGTCCTAAGTAGACATATTCGTCCACTACTTCCAGTATTTCGCTACCTAATGCAAACTGCTGTTCCTTCCCGAGGCTGTTGAAAATTACCTTAGTCTTCTGCATATTGATTTTCAAGCCTACCTTTCTACTTTTCCTGTCTAGGTCATCAATCATTATTTGTAGTTCATCCCCCGAGTTGCTTAGCAAGGCAATGTCATCAGCAAATCGCAGATTACTGAGGTATTCTCCATCTACCCTTATCCCTAACTGCTCCCATTCCAAGTCTCTGAATACTTCCTCTAAACAAGCCGTGAATAGTACTGGAGAGATTGTGTCTCCTTGCCTAACACCTTTCTTTATGGGAATTTTGTTACTTTCTTTATGCAGAACTATGGTTGCTGTGCAGCCACTATATATATCTTCGAGCACTTTCACGTACGGCTCGTCTACCCCCTGATTTCGCAATGCCTGCATCACCGCCGAGGTTTCAACTGAGTCAAATGCTTTTTCGTAATCAGTGAATGCTATGTATAAGGGCTGGTTATATTTCGAGCATTTTTCTATCACCTGATTGATGGTATGGATATGATCGATAGTAGAGTACCGTTTCCGAAACCCTGCTTGATCCTTTGCTTGATTGCAGTCTAAGGTTGTCCTGATTCTATTAGCGATTACCTTAGTAAATACCTTATACGTAACAGACAGTAGGCTGATTGGTCTGTAATTTTAAGGTCCTTAGAGTCCCCTTTCTTGTGAATGAGGATAATGTTGGCATTCTTCCATGGTTCCGGTACCGTCGATGACACCAGGCACTGCGTATACGGGGTGGCCAGTTTTTCTAGCACGATATCCCCCCCGTCCTTCAGCAAATCTGTAGTTATCTGATCCTCTCCAGCTGATTTCCCCCTTTTCATAGTTTCCAGTGCTTTCTTGACCTCGTCCTTCGTAACTGGTGGAACGTCTGACTGTTTTTCCCTACCGCCAATCTCACTACGGTCCTGACTACTTTGGCTACTGTAGAGATCTGTATAGAACTCCTCGGCTACTTTGACTATCTTTTCCATATTAGTGATGACGTTGCCCGCTTTGTCCCTTATCGCATACATCTTGTTTTTGCCTATGCCCAATTTCTTCTTTACCGCTTTAAGGCTTCCCCCGTTCTTTACAGCATGCTCAATTTTCTTCATGTTATACTTCCTTATATCGGCCACCTTGCGCTTATTGATTAGCTTTGGTATCTCGGCCAATTCGATCTGGTCTGTTGGATTGGAAGCTTTCATTCTCTGGCGTTTCTTAATCAAATCTTTCGTCTCCTTAGACAGCTTACTGGTATCCTCCCTAACTGTCCTACCGCCTACTTCTACGGCGCACTCAGTAATGATATCTCTGAAATTATTGTTCCTTGCCTCTAGGGTAATGTCGCCATCCTCATTTAGAGCTGAATACCTATTCTTTAGCGAGATCCTGAACTCTTCTGCCCTCCCCGTCACCGCTAATTCGTTTATGGGTTTCTTTCTTACTAATCTGTTGCGTTCCTTCTTCAGATTTAGGCTAATTCGGGACCTCACCATCCTGTGGTCACTGCATCGCACTTTCCCGATTACCTCTACATCTTGCATAATGGCGGGGGTTGAACACATTATGAAGTCGATTTCATTTTTAGTCTCTCCGTTAGGACTTTTCCATGTCCATTTCCGGTTCTTCCGTTTGCTGAAGAAGGTATTCATAATTCGTAAGTTATTGCGCTCTGCAAACTCAACTAGTAACTCCCCCCTGCTATTCCTAGAACCAATGCCATAGTCACCTACTGCCTTGTCTCCTGCCTGTTTTTTCCCTACCTTGGCATTGAAGTCGCCCATTAGTACAGTATACTGCGTTTTTACTTTTCGCATTGCCGATTCTACATCTTCATAGAAGCTTTCAACTGCCTGGTCATCATAGCTACATGTAGGTGCATAGGCCTGTACAACCTTCAGTTTATACCACTTATTAAGCCTAATTACGATGCCTGCAACCCTCTCATTAATACTATAGAATTCATCTATATTACCCGCTATATACTTATTGACAAGGAAACCTACTCCTAGTTGTCGCCTTTCTAATAAACCTCGATAACACAGTACATGCCCATCCTTCAGTACAGTGTGTGCCTCATTTGGCCTCCTAACCTCACTAAGCCCTATGACATCCCATTTCATACCCTCTAGTTCCTCTAACAGCACTGCTAAACTAGCTTCACTAGCTAGGGTTCTAGCATTAAACGTTGCCAGGGTCAGTTTCCAATGGCGGCCTGTCCAGCGGAGCCAGGCTTTCTTAGCACCCCCTGCTGCGTCACAGGTTTGACCGCCGCCGTGGTCAGTTGTTCCGCAGCCGCTGGTTACTGAGGGCCGGGGTTTTATGGAGCTTATCATAGGAGGTTGCGGCCAATTACTGCACCAGGGTGGCCAACTCCTGTTCTGGTGAGGGAGTGCGTTGCCGGAGGTGTTCACCGGCATCAGGTCGCACCCCAAACCTGTCTATGCAATTCCATCGACACGCGGATTTTTTTTTTTTTTTCATCCGGTGGAGAATTGCGCGGCACCGGTATTTGAACCCCGGTCCTCTTGCATGCGAGGCGGATGTTCTACCGCTACGCCACCGCTGCACCGGCAATTTTACTTTGCTTTTTTGTCCTAATCTGGTAATCAATCCCATGGGTATGCTATCTGGTCCTGTCGCTGTTCCCAAGGGGACCTTCCGTTCTATTCTTTCCCATTGTCTTGCTGTCATCTCCTTGTATTCTTGCTCCTCGTCCCTGTGGTCTTCATTATTCTCCATTTCTTCTGCGGCATTCACTTCCAGACTGGCAAAGGCTGTTTCTGTTGTGCGCCTAACATATTCCTGTGCTTCCTCTCCCTCCACTTTTTCCTTCCTGTGTGGTCAGTGAGTGTTGGACCCCTTCCGTCTTTTTTGCTTGTAGCCTTATGTGGTTCCAAAACTTCTTTGCAGCATTTTTATCTTTTTTACTTATGTCCATCATCCACTGGACCCCAGCTTTTCCTATTTTGATTCGGATTAAGGTTGACGCCTCCCTTTTTCTCTCAAGGTACTCCTCCCATTTGGATTCTACTTCCCTTGGTGTGGCTCCCCTCTTCTTTGCTAATCTGTGCTCTCTGGATGCCTCTTGACGCCTCGTTATGGCTGCTTTAACTTCAGCATCCCACCAGCTTTTTGGTTTATATTTTCTCTTTCCTCTTCTAATGTTGCCCTTTTTTAGCTCTCTTTTAAATACTTCTACTAGGTCATCGTATGTCCATTCTCTATTTGGTTGTTGGTTTACTATGTCCTCAATGCGCTTTGACCCTTTTTCCAACTGCATATCATTGAGTTTCTGGTTGCTTTCACATACCTGCATTTTTGTTGCGGCCGCTGTCCCGCCAAATTGGAGTTTAATTTTTTTGTGATCGCTTCCTAAGCTCTTCGCCCCTTCTTCATCAATTTCCATACCTACTAACCTGTCATACAGCTTGTGGGACATCATACAATAGTCGATTGTGGAATGAGAGTTATTTCTTTCCCATGTGATTTTTCCCTCACACTTTATCTCTGAATTAACTATTGTGAGATCCTGGGTTTCACAAAATGTTCCTAACATTTTGCCTGTCGTATCGGTAGCTCCATCAAAAAATTCCATATGGGCATTCATATCCCCTAAGATTATCACTTCCTTATTCTGGCCAAATTCCTCTATGTCTTTAGCTAAACATCTGAAATGTTCTGAATTTTCCTCATTCGAGTCATTTCCTGTTTTTAGGTAAACAAACCCTAGTACTGTATCTAGGTTTCCCACTCTACCCTGGAGCCATATATGTTCTCTGCAGCTTTCTGTTATCCTTTTCCAATCTTGGCCTTTGATTAGCGCCCCCAGGCCACCTCCTTTTCGGTCCTTCCCTTTTCTATTGCACCCCAGCCATGAGTACCCTTCAATGTGTGGAGGTTCTTCACTGTCTCTAAGGTGGGTTTCTGCTACACCATATACTACAAAATTTCCAGTTTGCAGCTGCTCCTGAATTTCATCCCATTTAATTCTACTTCTACCCCCTTGCATATTAATGAAGGCCAAATTTACGGGTTGTTTCTTTTTCCTCCTCCGTGCCTTCGTCCTGCCCTTCCTCCCTCCGTCTTTGTCTCCTACTTCTCGGTATGCAGGGGCAATCTGCTCGCCTGTAAAAAAGCTAGCGCCCTTCGCCCTATCTGCAGCCCAAGCTGCCATCCCGCTGGTGCGGTGTAATGGATGCCATCAGGCGGGAAGGGGAGGTAGTTCCTATCCCCATGTCACCCTGTTCACATCCATGACATCGCACCTGAGGGCCTTCCCTACCTCCCAGATCATCTCATTAGCCCTCAGTACTTGGTGTGCTACATACGGGCCCTGTCCCTTGACTGCCGGCACTGTGCACAGCACTATGTGCACATTCTCAGCTGTAGCCCGTAGCTTCGCCACCCCTGTTCTTATCTGCCTGCCTAGGTTTTGTCCCCTGTTCTTCAGCACGTCGTTTACTCCGGCATGGATGACTACCAGATTGTCTCCTTCTCTATTTTCCCACAGCATATCCCTTGTCCTCTCCACTACCTGCCCAAAACACTCGCCCGGCCTGCTTTCCACTTGTACTTTCTCAGTAAACTTCACTGTCTTTAAGACTGCCTTTTTAATTCTCGTGACATTATAGCTCCCTACCACCCATACCCTCTCGCTGCCGGCTCCTGTCTCTTCCCTGTCAGTGGTATCCAGTCCCTGCTGTCTCGACCCCTGTGTCCCCTCTTCCCTCCGGTTACCATCGGGGCTCGTGTCCCCCATAATCGCTACATTCTCCCTGCGCGCCCCCTGTGACGCGTCCGCCCCGCCATCGTCCAGGGTGGCATTACTGCCTGCATTCTTGTGGAGTGCGTTCCGTCCCTCTGCCTGTCTCTTTGTCCACTCTTCCACCTGATCTTCCAATCTGCTTGCCTTATCGCGCACCTCTCTCAACTCGCGCTGTAGGCTCTCCACCCTGACGCCCCACTCCTTCTCGACTCTTGTCTCAAACTCCGCCCTTCTCTTCCTTTCCTCCTGAAGCTCCTTCCTCATCCGTTCTACCTCCTTGGTCAGCTCCCCCTCTACTTTCTCCACCGCCGTGCATATTTCGCATTTCAAGCTGGCCTCCTCAGCTTCCATCATGCTCTCAAACCCTGTCTCGTCCAGGAAGCACCAGCGCTCATACGTTCCGCACTGGACGAGATCCCCAGGATCCCCACCCTTTGCTTTCCTGGTCGGCCGCCCCATAGCCTCAACTCTGCGACAGAATTCGCGTTGCTCAGAAAATTTTTCCGGACTAGGCCTAAATACTTTTTCCTAGCGCTGTTCTATGTTATTTAAGTCCTATATGTTTTCACTTCCCTGTCTCTGATCTTAAGCTAAATTATAATCTAAATTTGCCGCCACTATACGATTACATATAAAAACTGGTAAAAGAAAAGTACTCAGCTTCGGCTTCGGTCGTTCTTCGGCATGACTGCTCTTCTGCTTCGACCGTCCCAGTGTTGCCACCTCTTTGCCAAGTGTTCCGCCAGAACAGGTTAAAGTTAAACGATCCATTAAATATGTGCTAAATACTTTTCAAAACCGTCACAATATCTACATGTACTGCGCTGTTTGGTGTAATTTGCTTAATAAATACCAATAATAGAGTCGGGCATTTTGTTCAGGTAAACAGGTTTATTTCGCATATAAACCTCTGGCATCCATTGCATTGACTTATGCTTTAGTCCACTTCAGCAGATCATAATGGTTGCGGAGCACTGCAAGTTTCAAGTTTCAATAAGTAAATATTAGCAATTGGCAATTAAGCTGTAAGTTGTGATGGCTCAAAAAGTGAGCATGGAAACGGCGAATACGCACTTGTCGGAATTCACAACTAGGCCGTGCTGTTGTAGGCGCTGTAAACTGCACGCAGGTAGTTCTCGTTATCTATAGACATATTGCTTACTGTGTTCGCATACATCAATGATTGATGTATGCGAACACAGCTGGGAGGCCTCTTGTGACCTTAGCAATGAACTGCTGAAGGGTTTGAGCTGGGTTCTGAAGTCCAAAGGGCGTCCACACATACTCTAACAGCCCAAACGCAGTTGTGATGGCTGCTTTAGGTATGCTGGCAAACACAGTGGGCCTAACCAGGTCCACTTTGTTAAAAATGGTGCAACCATTCAGATGTGATGTGAAGCAGTGGATAGCTGTCGTGGACAGTCTTGGCATTCAACACTTCATAGTCACCGCACGGACGCCAGTCACTTGGATCTTTTTTTAGATATGAGATGGAATGAAGCCCATGCGCTGGATGATGGGTGTATAATGTCGAGCTGCATCATGATTGAACTCCCGTTTAGCAGGTGACCACCAAGCAAGAGGTGTGATCGTGCTGCTGCTGGTGGTCACACCATATGCTTTGGTGACTGGGTGAGATTGAAACGCTTTGCCAGTTACTGAAATCACATCGGGATGTTCTCAAAGGAGGTGATGGTATCAGCATGCCGATGCCAGTGGGGACAAGGTTAGACTCGACGCCAGATATAGATAGCCGAGTGAAGCTGTCTGTCGGGCTGCATGCTGAATGAAGCCCAAGTGAATGTACGATAAGAAATATGCGCTGATGATTGTGTCAACATCAGCGATGACGAACACTCATCAAAATGTGTGGCAGGGTACCGAGTTGAGGGTGAGGGAGCGACGTCTATATGTCACTATGGTCGAAGAGATGGCAGCCCGTTGCGATTGCCCCGCCAGCTAGGCCCGATGGCTTTTTTGAAGGATCACGCTGACCTCTGCACCATTGTTGACAAGGAACGGAGTATGACAGGTCTTGTCAATTACCACAAAAGGACCCCGCCAGGGTGGCGCAGTGGTTACGGCACTCGACTACTGTTCCCAAGGACGCGGGATCGACTCCCGGCTTCGGCGACCACTTTTCAATCGAGGCGAAAAGCAAGGCGCCCGTGTGCTGTGCGATGTCAGTGCACGTTAAAGAACCCCAGGCGGTCGAAATTTCCGGAGTCCTCCACTACGGCATCTCTCATAGCCTGAGTTGCTTTGGGACGTTAAACCCCACAAACCAAACCACGAAAGGTGGCCGCATTGGGGAACCACGATTTGCCATTAATGGTCTTGAGGGGTTTTTCCCAACCACGAGACGTGCACTTCATGGCAGGATGTAGGAATTGCCAGTCATACCAGCAGTGTTAAGTTATGGCTCTTTGTGCACGATGGAAAGTGGTGACTGGACTGGAATATGGTGAATGGTCTCTTGGGACAGGCTCCTGAGTGTGTCAACTGAGGTAGTAAGCTCATCAGTACAGGCCTCGAGGCAGGAAATTGCCGAGTCTGCCAGTGGTGAGACAGCTGTGGCTAGCTGGAAGGCCGCCTCATGAACCTGGTTGGTCAGCTGCATGGTTGTGTCACTGGCCACTGGGAAGGCAAGATGCAGATGCTTGGGCATCAGCAAGAGCTGAAGAAGAGCTCTCGAAGCAGCGGAACATGGGTGATGAGTCCTCACCGAAGAGCTGCCAAATCCGGTGAAGCTGTTGTGAAAGGCGACAGTCGCCAAGGTCCACCAGTAAGGAGCTGCTGTAGGTGAGAGCGTTCTTATGACATAGTTCTCTCGGGTACTTTGGTCTTGAGGTGCTGATGAGGGCATTTTCCATGAGTTTATAAGAATATCCTACAGGTCACTGATCATGTCAGGAGAGAGCGCAGATACGACATGATTGTACTAAATCACCTTGTGAGGTGATGCAGTCAGTAGAGATGTGCACGGGCGGAAATTCTGAGCCCGAGCTAGCTTGGAATCTGTGTTACAGACCAGAGTCTGGCATGGCAACGTGTTCAGACTTAAAGGGCCCACGAAGAGCTATTTACGAAAACTAGAAAACGCACTCTAGATATAGGTATCCTATCAGTCCTCTTTGCAACACGCAAATTTTTACGCTAGTGTCAGTAATACCGAAAATATTGGCGATTGAAAATGACGCTCGTCCTCTGCACGCTTAACCCGACGCACGCCAGCGCGGAAGAAAAAAAAGAAGAAAAAAGCTGAGACGGCACCCCACCATGTTCCATTCCGCCCGGGTCACCTGGGAGCATCCAGTGAGCGGTCACAACCAGCAAGCCCCGATGACATCATTTGGGAGGTTTGTGCGGGGGAACGTGTCGCCCTAATCAGTTGAGAGCTTTAACCAGGATCACTTTTTAAAAATTAGTTGTCAATTGTCTCCATGCAATGTGTTTAAATTTCACTCGAATACTCACAAAGACCATTTCTATGGATTTATTTCACTAGAATATTAGAGCAAATATCGTTTTAATGGCCCTTTACGGCCCTGGTCTGGCCCAAAATGATACAGTGTAAGGAAGAAGATAAGAAGGAAAGAAATAATTTCCAAATAATCAGTTGACCTTGAAAGACCTTGAAATGCTCAGTTGTCGCGTTTAAGATTGAAATTTGTAGAATATATAGAGGCACAGCACAACATAGAATTATTATTTTTTTTAATGTTATTAATGCAAGAACAATTTAATCATTAATGAATGCTTAAGACATTTGTGGCACTCCTGGATTGTGAATCCAGCAACGCTGAAGTTCTTTTCACTGTTGTAACTTGTGGCTGCAATGAATTATGTGTTCTTAGCAAGAAAGGCGAGATTTGGGTTCATGGTTTCCTCATTTAACCTCTGAGCAAGGGGTTGATTTTGTGGCCAAGTACTCGGTAGGCTTATCTCGCTCACTGTGTGCCTTCCATGGCACCGACAAGGCCGTGGACCGCAGATGCTTTTACTAGGTGTTACGGACCATTTCTACTGAGGCTTGTCCAGGTCTGGCACAACACAGACGTGGAAGAGCTGACGGCATACCGCGAATCTGGAAACTGATACCTAAACATCTGCCGACGAGGAAGAGACAAAAGTAAAAATTCGATAGCCCACAAGCAGCCCTTCTGCTTGGTCGTTGACAGCTAGCAAATATCTGTTCATGCCAGGGGTGTGTGGTGTAAAGGTGCATAGCATCTGTATAGAGAATTCAGACACTCTTGTCTGGAAAGGGTGCTGCAAAAAACTGCTGTATTGTGACTCCCAGCACAACACAACCATATTCGTACCTTTACCGAGCCCTCGCACACCTTTAGAGTTGAGGGCCGAATTGTGCCTCAATTTGGAGAAACCACACTTGCGGGTTCTGGGGTCAGAAGGGTGAAAGGCAAAGTTGCAACAATGAAACGTTCTGCGAGAGTAAGGGCAGCTCTGTAGAGCAAGTGCCGGCTTCAGTCATCCACTAGTCCTAGGTAATCAGTTGTAGATGCGGTGCTCTAGGCCGCAAGGAAAAATAAGCTTCCCACACATTTTAAGGCATAACCAAACTGAGCTGTGGCAGCACGTGCCTCCGGCCCAGTGCATTCTTTGTTGTCCTCCTCTTGTGCAGCCGCGCTTAAGGCACAGCCAAAGTAGGATGCTGCAAGGGTAGTTTTTCTAACCAATTGTTCCAGTTTGTTTTTTTCTGATATTTTATGTTGAGCCTGTACTGTGTGAAATTTCTGGAACTCAGAGGAGAGTACTATAACTGTCGCAGCATTCAACAAATTTTTGTATTACAGTTCTGTATTCTCTGCATGAAGGAGACAAATTTACAAAAAGAAAGGAAATGAATACATAACTCCTCAGGGCTGTTTCTTGGACTAGTTAGTGGTGTTTACTCAGTAACGTGAAAGAGACACAGGGCAAAGCGCTAACTTGCAAATCAAGTTTATTTGGAGTGAATAAACATATATAGAGAGGAAAGCAATAAAAAAATAAGATGAGGCACGTTTGATTCTCAAGAATGCAGCTGTGTGCGTTAATTGGTACTTCCATCAGTGAATCTGTCAAAAAAGGAAATTGCATTCCTCGATGGTCATGACATGAACGTGCGATGAGTTAAACTCTGCCTTTAAGGTCATGGCATGACAGCGTTAATGGCGCCAGTTGCCGGTTTTCTTTGTGGACCTTCGTGTAGACAGACTTTGCCACTCACTTGTCAGAAGCTTTTAAATTGTGGCTGCATTGTCCCATACATAGTCGCAAGATACCACATTATAAAACCACCGCGGCAAAGATCTAAACCACCATTTTAACCAAGCCACACAAAGGTATCTTCGTGGCCTAGGGCTCGAATGTCTTAACTCTAGATCGAGGGGTCCTGAAGGGCTGGATTCAGATTTCACCCTTCCATGTCACAGGCGAAGCCTGTGTTGGCAGCGCCTACCAATTCGGCCATGCCACACCTCATGCCATCACACAACTCAATGACTAGTCTTGCATGACCATGTCGTCTGCCAGCTACCACTTGCCAGAGCCATGCCCATGAATATTTGCTGACAATGCGGACAATGGCTTTTCTGGGGGACGAAGACTTTAATGGTGCTGAATTAAAATAAGGTGTTTAAGAGTTTAATATCCTGTTGCTACATTTGAGCAATCAGGTGCCTTCACTGAGCATCCCCCCTCTCCACTTGTATAGGAGAAGAGGGAAAGGACAGATTAATGATGTATTCCAGTGGATGAGCAGGAGCACTCCCAAAAGTTCTCTCACAAGAGATGCTGCTTCCAATGGGAGAATTAGGGTTGGAACACTTTCATCCAGCGATAGAACTAGTGCAGTTTCTTAGCACCAAGAACAGTCGAGAGCAGTCCAGGCTGCACTTCAAACACAAGTTTGAAGGACGTCGCCTGACATTAAAAACACTGCATAATTACTGTTGCACTCCTTTTAGCAGAACGTTTTCGAGAACACTGCAGAATCTGCACTGGAGAAATGCGTAAGCATGCTCATTGCTGTGTTGTCCGCAAGATGTGTCAGCGGGATTCCGCGAGTAACAGACACTGCGCCTTTCCTTTCCTGTAAACCAATTATAGAAGGGTGGTGAACTGTGATGCGTTCAATGGAACACTGGTTGTGTTCAATAAGGGACGTGCGATGTACCATGTGCAGCAGCAATGCTCAGGCATTCGGATTTCTCCACTGTAGATTCTGCAGCACTCGGGATTTTTCAGATTGAAATTGGCTGATTACCTATATTTACACACTTTCTAACAATTCCTACCATTTGTGCACGCAAATCACGCCCTTTCCCGCTCGTTCACGTTTCAAACATTTCTAATTTACCGCCACTGGAAGTCAGTACCACGTGACCCGTTTGGATGTCGCCATTACCCCTCTAATTAATTACCTAGTTAACCCACATTATTTATTTCCCCAGCAAGATTTCTTGGTCCTCTATCTAATGCAACCATTCTTTTTCTTATAACTTATTTCGTTCACATGTAACTGTGATGACAATTGTGGTGACATAAAACTGCCGACATACCTACATAGTGCTGACGCATTAAAATGGTAGTGACAAAGCATTACTGCCCTGTACAGTCATACCTATTGACACATGGTGCCTCTGTTGCCACAGAGGACATGGGCTCAACTTCAATGTCTTAGCTGTGATAAGCCGAGGAAATGGAGGTTAGCATTTCATTTACAATCATGCCAGTCACAATACTGCGGTCTGGCTAGCGGTGTTGATCGTTCAAGGGGCAGAACATGCACACCCTCTGTTGGCATGCTACTGCACTGCTCCTCACTATTTGGCATCTCTGCTCCCATCCGTCTAATGCAATGAACTATACGAGTACTGATGCGACAGCATTTGCTGACCGTGAAGAATGTCAGGCATTCAGCGTCAGTGTCCATGCGAAGCCTTCGCCTTGTAACTGTGGCAGGTGGTGTTAAGAGGTATTTCCCGCCTTCCATTTATGGGAGAGGAGGGAGATATTTGGACAAGAAAGATGCAGCAAAGTTGAACCAAATGCCACGACGAATAGAAATAGAATATAATCAGGATTGGAATAATTGGAGAGTGAAAAAAAAAACGATGGAATTAAAATTGGATTGGTTGAAATGTTCCAAAGTGACTCGGGCTATGAGGGACGCTGTAGTGGAGGGCTGCAGATAATTATGACTAAGTGAGGTTCTTGAATGTATGCACTCTGAAATCGCACAGCACGCGAGCACCTTGCATTTTGTCTCCATTGTAACATGGCAAGGATCGAATCCGGGTTTCCAGGCTCTGTAGTCAAGCACCCAATGACCAAGCCACCACAGTGCACAATGAGAATAGTAATACATTGGTGAGTGAATTTCTTCTGCAGTCACTTGAACTAACTGTCCTTAAATCCTTAAATTTGTTTTTCCTACAACAAAACTTCCTATGAAAATGCTCTTCATGAACTGTTCCCAGCACTCAGGGTTGTCAGGCATTGCCCCTAGTATGTGGGCCATTCACTTCTGATCTCTTCAGGAGGCACTCTAATTCTGAGTGACCTTATACCGGTTTCCATTGGGCGAACAGGAGTAAGAGCAACAAGCAGCCAGAGCAGCGCACAAGAGCACCGGGGACGCGCGTTCTCGTCTCCCCAACGGAACATTCACGCTGCTCGGAGAGCAGCGTAGCGAGGGGGAGCGTGACATCAGGCGTCATGTGATGAAACTTTTCCCGCGTTCGCGTTGCCCGTATCTGCCGGCCGAACGCCACCGCTGCCGTCGTCCGCCATTCTTCTCGTCCGTCCTGCTTGGGATGTGCCTGGGCTCCGGGCGAATAACCAGAAGTGACGACAAAAAGGTCACGTGGTGGCGTCTCTCATAGCCTGAGTTGCTTTGGGACGTTAAACCCCACAAACCAAAAAGGTCACGTGACTTCCTCCGTTCTCCCTGTACTCCGCCGCTGGCGACGGAGCACCGAGGACTACTCCCGGCTGCTCTCGGGACCCCAAAAGCGCGCCTCTTCTGCCAACAAAACACAACGCTACTGCTCTTGTTCAACCACTGGTAGGCGCCAAAACTCGCGAGAGCACTTTTAGTGCAGCTAGAAGTGCTCCTGTTCATCCAATGGAAACCAGTATTAGTACATTGCTACAGAAGTGGTGGCTGCTGGAGACAGGATAAAATGGAAAAAAGTCCAATGGACTTATTTTCAGTAATGCTACTGCACATGTGTGAAGCCTCCTTCTCTATTTCTACATAGTGGGGCAGAAGTTCACTGCGTGTGCGAAAACCATGAAAGACGTCTTCTGGGTCATTGACGCGACAAACTGTTGCGCAATAATTACATGCATTGCTAGCATGTACTCGGCCCTCAGGACCACATACATTGTCCCTGCCTGCTATTGCAACAAGCGAAAAGACGCTGCCAGGTGTGCCTTCTAAGTGATCAAGTGCCGCTTGGAAAATAAACCCACCCTAGTATTGTGAAAGAATTTCTGCAGAAATTATGTGAGGGAGCCTCGGTAACTCGCCCTGCCAAACATACCTTGCCTGACGTCTGCAAGAAGAGGCGCGACTGGAAAAAGGTCTATAGCAGAGCTAAATTGCATGTGCTTAACAAAGTTGTTTGCTGGGTTAACTAGTATAGCATCCTAAAATTTGAAAGTGCTTGGAAAGACAAGGACAAGAGAAGTGGACGAGACAAAAGCGTTTGTCCTGTCCATCTCTCTCGTCCTTATCTTTCTTAGCACTTTCAAATTTTAAGACTGCAAGTGCTGTTGTGCATAGCAATAAATTTGGTTATTCATAATTTGTCTGTTTATTATTTTGTTGGCTATTCATGGGGGGGGGGGGGGGGACAAGCTTACAGAGGGGTATTTACATGACCTCACACGTGCCGTTTTATTGCCCCGAAGATGGCTTTTGCGTAGAAATCCGGAGTAAATTGTGGTGAGCCGATGAGACATGCATAGCAGTTTTTTGCAATGCTCCATAAATAGCAAAATGGTGGCCACTGTCATGTTGGTGAATAGACCAAACACTCGCACGCACACAGTTTTATGTAATGTGAACCAAGGATTAAAAAAAAAAGCGGAGCACTGCAGCTGACTGAAACCGACGACATATTATTCGTCCTAATGTAGTTCTGTTTGGAGTATTCCTTATATTTTATGTAATTGGTTAATTAGCTGAGATTAATTCTAATTTTTTTAATATTCAGGTAAGGCCCAAGTGCCCTTCATTAAGTTCTAGATGGGGTTCAAGTACAAATGACCCAGTTTTTTCTACTAACATACTTCCTGCATGATTGTTTTTTCCAGCATTTAAACAAAGTGCGCAAATATGAAAGGAAAAGAAAATACCAAATGACTGCAGTCTTGCTCTGCTAAAGTTTGAATTATCCGAATTCAGGTTTTATCTTGCATGAAAAATGACAGAATCCTCTTCATGAGTATGCGGCTTCCGCCCACGCTGAAAATCCGGGAAGCCTGTCTTTTTTTCTTTTTATTTCGAATCAATGAAGCATACACGCCCGCCGTTTCAAAGTGAGCAGCCAACGCCACTGTCAGCCAACTCGGACAAAGATTTTATTGAGCTGTCCCACTGACAAAATTTGGCTATGGCAAACACGATGATGATCCCCAAATTTGGTCTAAACTACCCTCAAAATTTGACTTCGTCTGATTTGGACCAAAACAGACGTTCAGGCTAATTCAGCTATGTCAAGCATGATGGTGACTTCCAAATTTAGTCCAGGCCACTCTCTGCTGAAGCTGGATTCAGTGTATTGACAGGCACACTGGACAGCACTCAAAATATTGCTATGTCGCCAATGAGATCATGGATGTAACAATACAGTAAAACAAGGTGAGCGCTTGTCAAAGAACAGAGAGCACGTGCAATTAAAAAAATCATTGACATTTTCCAGAGACGTGGTTACAGGGATGATGACAGTGTTTCATCGCAAGAGATCCCTTCAGTTGTTTTTATGCAGTTTCAGTGCCAAATTAAAATAAATCCTTGACTCTTGGATATTATAGTGCTCGATGTATACTAAAGACATTTTTTTCATTTACACCATAATCTAATTTAGTACATATTGTTACATTTTGGTCCATGTTTTGTCCCTTTACAGGTCCGACAGGCACGTTAAAGTGCAAGATTCTTAGTAACAATAGTGCAGCACTAGTGCTGTGTAGCTGTGCACTGTGAACTATCAGACATAAAGGGCCAGTTCTTGAAGTTGAAGGCCTTTTTGGTGTCCATGGGATCGAAACATAAGTTATAGTCCTGTGCATTGTTGATAAATTCAGCCTAGCCCCACCATCCACTAGTTGTCCGGGTTAGATGAGTTGGTAGACAAACTGCCCCACATGAGTAACAGTCCAGGGTTCACTCCTTGGACCACGTCAAATTTTTCACTACTCAAGCTTCTGGAAAACTTGTATAGCTTTTCTTTTTACCTGTATGGCTGCACTTATGTGGGTGCTAATGAGTAATTAGCCTCTATTTGAAGTCTACTTTATCTTGTGTTTCCACTAAGTACACATTTGACTGATCCAGCAGCTAATGCGTGGTACTGCTTTCTTTGATACACGTCGCATAATTCAGCACTCTGCCCGAGATGAGCAGTGCACCTGCTGCTAATCATATTAACGCATGTAGCTCAGCCAGAATTTTCTCAGTTGAGCAAACCAACTGTTTTCGGGTCTGAGAATTTCAGCAATAAAAAAAAATTAGTCGACAACACACTTTGAAACAAAATTATCTTTATTATTTCAATCAGTAAGCTACTATCATTTGGTTACCATGCATGAACATTTTGTAGATTTTGAACTGTATACTCACAAGATGAGTTGAAACGGTTCGAACTGATAACAGCTACAAGTGAATGGCAGCCATCCTTCCACCAGTGTTCTTGTGATCTGCAAAGAGCAAGGCTCCAGAAGTGACCCAATCTCCACACGAAGTCTTGTATCAAGGCATTTCTAGAACAAAAGAGTTTATTCTAGTAATGTTGATAGGCAGTTCATTGAAAGGTTTTGCAGATACAGCTGCTTCTAGCCAAGAAGGAGCTTCAGTTTCTTGAGGTGTATTACTATTTTGTTTTCGTTCATGAACGTGCCACAGAATACATATCTTTATCTGCCAACGGAACTTTTTTTTTGTACTTCGTTCTTTTCAAGGCTGAAGCAGTACAGGAAAGATAAGGGCTGCAAAATAGATTGATTCTTGTGGTAAAGTATGTGAAGTAAATGAAATAGGCTTCTGCCACAGCAAAAACCCTCCACCTAGTAAACAATCTATTTCACTCCGGCAATGTAGTTATATGAGAAAGCAATTGCGACCGGCTTTAGCGGCAGTAATATGTGTGGGTCTCAGAACGGGCATGCGTACAGTACTACAGTTTGCAGCAGTCTGGTTTTTTATGGAACAAACTTTTTGAACCCGCAAAACCGAAATAAAAATTCGCCTCAAGCAACCTGGTGCGCAGTTCCCCTTCAAGTCAGCTGAACAGTACAAAGAAAAATTGTTGGTAAGTGTGTGGCATGGACACCACGACTACCAAAGATATTTTTTTTTCAGTTTTTCGCAGTACATAGGCGAAAATCTAGAGCTAAAAATACGAATTAAAAACATGCAACCCACAAAAAAATCCGTGCTTCAGGTTGGGCACAGATGCAAAGAGCGACGTGTCAAAGAACGCGAACAAAAGAAAACTAAGCGCTGTTAAAGCTGATCACACCATCCATTGCTTCAAATCTTGCGTGCACGTTTCTGTACAGTCCAGTCGTTTTTCAGAGAATAACTGGCACTTTTTACATCGGAAACAATAAATTACTTTCTTCCTGCCGATACATTCCGAACATGCTTTTAGTGCACTCGCCCAAGTTCTGTACTTTCCCCCACGCATTGACTTTATAAATGGCACTGAACCATTTTAACCTCGCAGAAGCCGCTAAAATCATTGTACTCTCCTAAGCTCGTTTCCGATGCACGGACATTTTAAATAGGAGCGAACTTACCAAGATGAGGTGAATTGCGCGTATCGGTGGTCTCGGTTCGTCGAGGTTGCAAGTGTACGACAACAATGTTTTAGCGCAGCGTTTAAGGGTCTGGTTGTCGACTTATAAAAACTGAGAAAGCATATGACAACCACAGCGGTAAAGAGGAAATGTAACAGCATAATAACAGCACATATTTCTGCCTCTAATGTCGAACCACTTGCCGAACGTTGTTAAATGCTTCAAGCACGGCGCCATGAAGAAAAATGCAAAAGCGAATGCAGCGTCACTACTGGAAATTACAATTACAACTTCATGGAAAATATCAGTTACAAAAAAAAGTTCCCTTCTGAATGACATCTAACAACATGACTTCAACATTTAGAACTGTACTCTTGATAAGAAAGCTTAGTTTGTTGCATCCTAAAGAGAGAAAAAATGATTCGTTAAAATTTGGTAAGTGCCGTCATCTGCACCGCTCGCAAATGCAGTTTCGGCGCCCTATTTGAAATACTTATTTTAAACAAGCGCATGTTTGCGAAGATAGACCTCGCAAGGGCTGCTTTGCTCTATCGAGACATTTGACGCACGACATGTAGCAGGGATCGCAAGGCACATCCGCGCAGACCTGTGAGGAACCAGTGGAAACGTGAAGATATTCCCTTGCTCCTTTTTCTTCTCGCAAGCAATATTCCAAGCACAAATAGAAGTGACTATGAAAATACTTCGCAGAGCCCAAAGGGAGGAGGAGGAAACAACTTTATTTAACGCATTACATTAAGCGTTACGAATGTCCTGGGCCAGGGTCCCCAAGGCCAACTGATCTTGCAGCTGGTCAGAGGCTAACCAAGCCCGCCACGTTGGGGGAGGAGGGTGTGGAAAGTGAGGAGATTGGAGGGCGACAGGGCATGAAAAGATGCAATGCTCCAAGTTTGCATAGTGTTCTGGGCAATTTGGGCATGCAGGGGAATGTATGATTCTGTATAGAAAAGATCGGGCAGGAGTAAGCAGTGTATTTAGTTGTATGCGTCTAAGAATGCGGATTTGCGTGGTAGTGAGAGATTTATCAGGAAGAGGAAGTGTACGGAGAGTTTCTCTAATGTTGTCGTAGTGAACGTTGATTTCTTTTTTTGTAGTGAAGAGTAGTGTCCCACATTGGTGGATAAGGCCAGGGAATCCCAGGCGCCCAGTGTTGAAGTTCGCGGGCGAGGCGATGCACTACCTCATTGCCTGGGATTCCAGCGTGACCAGGAATCCACCTCAGTGTTACAGTGTGGGGACGTAGTTTGGTAAGAGCTCTGTGTAGATCATCGTGTAGTTCTTCAGGAATGCGACCCGTGTGAATGGCGCGTATAGCTTGTATTGAATAAGTGTATATGGTATATCCTGAAGGGTTAGGGGGTGCTTGTGCGAGGTCTTGAATACTGGTAACTATTGGTAGGGTCTCGAGAGTCGCTGTAGGAGGAGGATCTATGTAAAGACCGAGGGTATGCGTCACTACATCGCTACAGCTCCGAATTGAGCAAGCAGCCGCTCCGACGTTAGTTCGTGATGCATCTGTGTAGATGATCGTGGAATCTGTTGGGTGAACATGGTTGGAAACGCGAGCGTAACGTCTGCCTGTGTTAGTGTCGGGTGCAACGTTTTTTGGAATGGGGATTATTCTGAGGTTATCCGGGAGCGAAGAAGGAAGGGTAATTATAGAGAGGTCTATAGGTTTGAGTGCAACCTGCTGTAGTATCCAATGCCCTTGTTTGGTGCTAGAAAGACGTGCCATTTGCCGGTCGCGATGTTGTATGAGGTCTCCCAGGGGCAAGAACAGCCCCGTAGAGTATAGGCGCTCCGTGGACGTATGTACAGGGACGTTAAGGGCGGTCTTTTACAATATGTGAAGCGCAACCTCAATCTGATGTCTTTGGCGACAAGTTAGTGTAAGGTAAGGAATCGTATATAAAATTTTGCTAAGTGCTAATGCGTGGACAAGCTGCCTGACTTGACCCTCGCGTAGCCCGGCGTGCTTATTGACTATGCGGCGAACTAGATGCGTAAGCTGATTGCAAACATTAACGGTTGTAGATACATTGGCCTGATTGGTTGACTCATGGATATGAAGTCCGAGGATCCGGCAGGATGATACACGGGGGATGGGGTGACCTGCCATTGTGAGATTGATCAGCTGGTTATGTTGGCGTTGATAGCGAGTTTTTGCAATCATCAGCAATTCGAATTTTTCAGGTGCGGGAGATAGCCGTACTTTATCAAGGGAACTAACGACTGCATCGATACCTTGCTGTAGGGTCTCCTCTACTGCTCCAGGAGGCCCAGAAGTGCACTAAAGAGTAAGGTCGTCTGCATAGAATGTGTGTTTTAGGTTTGGGATAGACGCTAAAATACGAGATAGAGGAGCCATTCCAAGGTTAAAAAGGGTGGGTGACAGAATAGCGCCTTGAGGAGTACCACGTGTGAGGGGGAAAAGATCAGATATCGAATCGGAGAGACGGAACTTGGCCGTACGGTCGCGGAGAAATGCTGTGAGGTAGCCATACATCTTTGGACCACAGCCAGTAGAGGCAAGGATGTTTAATAGAGGATCGTGGGCAAGGTTATCAAAAGCTTTTCGCACATCAAGGGCCACTATGGCTTGGATCTGGGATGTGGGCGGAGGGTCAAATTCGTGCATGAGGAGAAAAAATAGGTCCTGAGTAGACGCACCTTTTCGGAAGCCAATTTGTTGAGGGGGAAAGAAATCTATGGATTCAAGATGAGTCTCGAGCCGATTGAGCACCATCCGCTCCATGGTTTTTCCCAGGCATGATGTTAAAGAAACTGGGCGGAGGTTTTGAAGCGCAGTTTTTTTGCCTGGCTTTGGAAGTAGGGTTATAAGTGATTGTTTCCAAGATGCTGGGAGTGTGCTTTCTTCCCAATGTAAGTTTATAACGCTCAGAAAATGTTCTTTGTCCTTGTCAGAGAGATTTCGAATGAGTATGTAATCTGGTCTTCACCTGGGACTGACTTCCGCTTTAGCTGTTCTAGCGCCCAGTCGAGATCCCAGAGGGCAAACGGCTGATCGAGTTCTACATTGGAAGCACCAGTGTACGGAGTATAAAGGCTGGGTAGGGGAGGAGGAATGTAGAGATCGCGGAGTTGGGCTGTTAAGGCATCCGCGCCTAGTTGAGAATAGTGCTTCTCGAGAGTGAGAACAGGCGCCGGTTGAGGCCCGAGTAGTTCTCTGAGTAAATGCCAGGTTCTTTTTTGATTTAGTGTGCCGTTAATGGTGTTACAAATTTGGTTCCATTGATTGGTGTCAAGTGTAACGCAGTGTTCTTTAACCTGTCGCGTCAATTCGGTGACTCGGTCGGAGAGGCGAGCATTGTTGGGCTGAGTGCGAAGAGTGCGCAAGAGTCGTTTCCGCCTCTTCTAGATGCGTACAAGGTAAGGGTCCGGATTATCTGACGGGGCTGAAGTGGAACTCTCCTGCTTAGCTTGTTTCTGAGCATGTTTGAGTGCTTTTGTCCAGCTCTGAAGACTGCCAGTAGTATGAGAGGTGTCGCGTATAGTGCGAAAGGTATTCCAGTTTGTGTGGAAAATTTTACGTTTACGCGGACGGGTACGGCTAAGGACAGTGATGTTAATAACGTAATGGTCGCTGAGCAATTTTTCATCTGTAACTTGCCAGGTGACCTCTCGCAGTCCGCAGCCAACTGTGAGGTCTGGCATGGTGGATTGCTGGTTCCTGTAACCTTCCCGGGTAATGGAGTTTGGGGTGTTATAAACAGTTAATTGAGCTCCGTTTAATGCGTCGTTGAGTATACGGCCAGGTCGGAAGGTGTGTGGGTAACCCCAGATAGCGTGTGGGGCATTAAAATCCCCACCTATCAAGAAGTCGGAGTCTCGAAACAATCTTGAAGTAAAGTGCATTAGCGGTTTGAAAAGCGTGTACTCTGTAGGAGGGTTATAAAAATTTAGAATGGATAAAGGGCGAGATAAGTGATCAGAATACAGTGTAAATGCAATAAGGTGACGTTCAAGACGACTGGGGACTTCAATGGCCTCAAATCGGATGTCCCGACGAATATAAGTGCTCACTAATGGGGCACAGTCGCTATCATGCGCTGCATACAGGGCACGGTATCCTGGAATACCTTTAAGAGCACGCGATTCTTGAATGAGAATGACGTGGGGCTGCGAGGGTAAAGTCAGGAGCCATTGGATAAAGCGTGTTCGATTGATACTCAGGTTTCTGCTATTCCACTGTGCAATGTGTATGTGATCGTTCCCTGCCATTCTTAAGCTACGTTAGCGCGCTTCTCGGGAGGGACAGAAGAGGATGCAGCAGTTGCTTCAGGGGATGTAGATGGACGGGGCCGTTTAAGACAATGATTTAGGAAATCCATGCGTTCGTCATCCTGCAGGAGATTGCTAAGGAGGGTATGCATGAGTTCGAATGCTTGGCGAATGACGGAAATTTCTTCTGCAAGATACCAGATAATAGGGTCATTTCGATCTTTTATGTGGCGCATATAATTCTCAGATGTGATAACTGGTGTGGAATTGGAAGATGTATAAGAGAAAGGTTTGGGAGGGGAAATGGGAAGTGATGGGCTCGGCTTACCCGGTGGTGGGAGCGTAGCTGGCTTGAGAAGCGGATGTGGGGCAGCTGGTAGTTCTTGAACTTCTTGATGCCAGACATTGGTCCGAGGGGGTGGTGCCACCTCTTGATTTGCCCGTGACAGAGGGGGGAAGTCCTCGCAAGTCGGAGGATGATGGGGTGGCATATTCTTCTTGCCAGGGTGACGAGACATTGTTTGTCGCGTAGTCAATAGTCGCTTTGTAGTGGGACGCTGGGAATTAGATGGCTTTTTCTGTTCTTGGACAGAAGGTTCCAGCTGTCCCCTGAGACTCTTCCTTCGGTCATATGCAGCCTTGTGACTCTTTTGGTCTTGTTGTTTCTGTACAGGGCAGGTGAGGTCAAAAGTTGGGTGGGTTCCACCGCAGTGGAAGCAATAGGCGGAGCAACGATGTGGTTCATCTTGTTGGCTGAGCTGGGCTGAGCAGGTGGGGCAGCGTTGATATGTCGGAGGGTGAGGGCAGTTCAGCAGCCGATGACCATATTCACGGCACCTGCTGCACTTCAAAGCATTTGGTCTTTCAGGCTTGCATCTGTACAAGACGCGGCGGAACAGAATTTGTCGAGGTACATGGGTGCCTTCAAAAGTTATTAATACAGACTCGGTATGTCCCATCATACGAGCGGACAGGATCGTCGCATGCCACGATTCAAGGCTTTCTAAAAGTTCGGCTTCTGAAAGACCTTTCTCGGTTCCATGAATTACGCCCCGGCACGATGCCACCGGGGCCGTCATGTAAGATTGGATGTTATGAGTTTTGGCTCGGATGGATAACGAGGAAAGTGCTGCTACCTTTCGGGCGGTCAATTCGTTGGTGGTCTTCAGAAGGATGACATTCTGGTGGTATTTGATTTGTAGAGTCAGAGCCTGTCGCTCATGTGGCGCTAAGTCTGCTGCTGAGGAAATTTCTTGAAGAACTTCGTAGGGTTTAACCTGGGAGATATTGAGCGTACTTGGTGCCCTGATTACGACAGTTTTCAACGTTGAGAAATGTGTCGCCGGAATCTTTTGTTTGCCTTTCCTCTTTGGGGTAATCCAGTCAGACGCATCGAAATCTTCAGAGGTATGAGCGCGTTCTTCTCTGGCGTCTGAGGCATTGGCGCGTGCTTCGGCAGCGTGGGCACGTGTTTCTCCAGGAAATTCATCGACGGCACGTGGCGTCGGCGGTGCCGTTGCCATGGTAACACAATCGAGATTGTGCTGAATTCGATAGCTTTTTGGCTAAGAACCGACCATATATAGGTTCCGATGATGCCCGAGGCTCGCTAAGCCTTGCCCAAAGGGAGAGTACACTGATGCTGAATAGTTACATTACGAATTCAACTGGACTGACATGTTGGAGAACAAGCGGCAGGTTTGATCCTGTCAGTTTTGTTGATGTGTTCAACTGACAGCAAGCAGCCTAACTACAGGCATCAACTAGAGCACAACTCACCCTTCATGATTTTTTTTTTACTTTTTACAGTGACTCATGCTATACAGATATTTTATAAATGTACTAAACAAAGCGGCCCAAGCATACAAACAAGCGATAGTTTGTTTTGTCTCGCACTCTTATTTTTTCCTTCATGCATGAGCGCCCACACACTAGGAGGATGAAAATCCTGCAGGTTATGCACCTGTATGGATATGAACGAGGAATGACAAATTATGCAGCATTTGTCCAAATAAAAGCACATAATGCTCTTGGAGAGCCTATAGAAACTCTCAAATTGAAATAATCTTATACTACAATCCTTCTTTTCTTCTGGATGAACACAATGCTTATAAAATATGTTCAAAAAATATGGTCTGTAATGCAAGCAACTTTCCTGTCATCAGCAGGACATCTGCGGCTATGCATCTAAAAACATGCATCTAAAGAAATATGAAATGCAACAGTAAGATGCACTGCTTTGATCTAGCAATCTTTTTTCACCTCAAATGAGAATTCAGTGTACTCACCACGTTTACAAGTATTACAAGGTCCTTACTACCCATCCGGTTAGCCCCTGAATTTACATTTCCAAAATGAGAGGGCATGTGCTGCACTTACCATATTTGCTAAATATGCACTCGGCCACAACAAAACACAGTGCCTTTCAGGTCTTGCAGGCATGCGTTATGTTCATCTGTCAAGAAATGTCTAAATACTTGCGTGTCTAGTTAGAAACAAACCCCTATTTCACAAAAACTGGGGCAACTAAAAAATGTTAGGAACTCACATAAGCCGCACAGTTTCATGCTCGCAGAATAGCAGCTATGTTCTTCTACCAAGCACATATATGACCAACTGCTTATTTCTGTTATCTGAAACTGCTTCCCCAACAAAATCTTGGCTCTTCAGTAAAACTTCCCATCATGTCAGAAAAGAAAGAAATGAAGCACCATACAACACTTCCTAGCTGCGCCATAGAACTGAGCAGTGTCCACTTTTATTTTTTTTTGGTAAAGTTGTTTTTCTTTATTAGATACGAAATGGCTGCGCTATTCCAAGTTTGACATTGTGTCCACTTCTATCTTCGTCCAGGTTGGATCGATAGTATGTATAATTGAATCGATAAAAAATGTAGTTAGTGTGACTCGATGAAAATAATGCTCGGCACTTTCTGCACATAGGAAAGTACAAAACACTAGCCATGCAACAATGACTAGCATCTCACAACAAGTAGGTTTCCATGGATATTGTGTACGTTTTTATGTAGGGGTGTCTTGCACTTTTTTTTTAGATGCAGAGAATGCAATAGTGTGCAACAGCAAAGAAAAAAAATGGCAAGAGCATAGCCGAACAGGTTCCTCATCATCATCCTAACCAGCCTGACTACACCCACTGCAGGATAAAAGTCTCCTTTAATTCTCTTGTAAGGAGGAAGATGAGCATGCAGGAAGCTCAATGTCGGCAGCCACAGCCATTTGCTCAAAGTGGGAGACAAATAATCAAACTGCATGGGAGAAGTTCTAATTAGGCATTAACGCAGATGATGATGATGATGGTGCCATGGTCAGAGAGAAAGTCAAAACCTGAAATGGTATCACAGAAGCACAACGAGAGAACAAATTTTATGGTACATAATGAGCTGTGAATGGCGACCCTGGCCGTGCAGGCGGTCAAAGGCGAAAGACACTGCGCATTATGGTGTGAGAAGCGAAAGATCAGATAATGAGGTCCTCACTTTTGTTAGCTTGTGCAGTTTCCTACACATCACAGAAACAGTAGCACTAGTATCAACAAGGAACGGCCCTCCAGCGCTTCAAGTACATTTGTAGGAATAATACGTGGGCCCTACATTTGTTGACATAATCGCAGTTCTTGCCTCAGGCAGTAACTAGTTTTCCTGGGGCAAATATGCAGCAAAGAAACCGAGTGGCATTATGAGGATGGAGGCGAGTAGGCAGGTGGTGAGTGGAGGTGTCAAAGTTGTCTGCAGGACAGACGTGGCCGGGGCTCAGGAGGCGCATAAAGTCAGGCACATCTGCAGGTGGCGACAATGACGCACAATGTGACCAGAAACTCTGCACGCATAACAAATAAGAAGGTTGTCATATATACGCCTGGAGTCCACACAAAAAGGGGACGGCTACGTAGGAATGAAGGCGGTAGGCTACAGTGGAAGGCGGAACGGGATAAACATGTCTGACCAGATCTGACGTTGCCATACATGAGCGTAACCGCAGCAGGAACCTGCAGATGAATGAATGGCAGCACTTCAGACACTTTCTCGCAAATCAGCCTGAAGGGTCATGGCCAGGCTAGATGGAGATCCCCAAATGTCCTTAATTAGGAGTAGCTGTTATGTCACCTCCCCAATCGCAGTCTTTAAACTGGTCCAGCAGCTAGCTGCTGACGGAACCAAGCTGGAAAGTGATTCAAAGTGCACAGAAGGTGGCTGAACCAGAATGCGCTGCTTTGCTCCTGGGAAAGCATGAATATATTGGCAACAGTGATAGGGTTTCGGACAACAACATCTGGACTGCGTCAGTCTCGATGTTTTTGAGAATGCGCTTTATCCGATCCATCTCTGGCTGGAGACTTCTAGATGTGTACACAGGTTCATAATGTCTTCAGTATAACTGGTGAAGGATCCTTGCAGCTGGGTTTAGGCTCACAAGTACTGTTTGGAACACAGCTTTTGTATGCAAGGGCGGCCAAAGATATAAGAAAAGGCGCGTTTAAAAGCAGACTAGGTGATGAAGTTTGCTTTGTGGTTTCTGCTCTACAAACTGGCAACGCCTGTCACTTAAAACACCATGTTGTTCAGCTTCCCAGCGTCGCCTCCCTGGTTGTGGACGCTTAACCGCTTGTAAGAGGGAAGCCAATCCTATGTATCTTGGTCATTGAACCCATTGAAAATGGCAAGGTCCCAATATCGACATCAAGGTCCCTACATGTCTATCTTAACGTTTAGCCAGCTGTGGCGACTTAATCCTTGAAAACTTCATCTCATTCGCACACTTCATTTTCTGCTGCCGCTTGCTACACGAAGTCAAGAATGTAGCGCAAAAATAAAGAACAATGGACGAAGAAGAACAGATAAGGCGATTGACTAGCGCTAGTCAATCATTTTATATGTCCTTCTTCGTCCGCTCTTTATTTTTGCGCTAAATTCTCGTCTCCATGAATCATCAACTAGCCCGGCAGCACGCTACACTTTGGAGGGAACGGATAAGGCTTGCCACACGAGGGAAGGTGTACAAATTCAGGATCTCTGAACAGAATAGATAATTCAGTTTTAAGCGACGAAGGCGATCTTAGTCTAAAAGCAATGAGCGATAATTTCAGAGCCATTGATAATGAGTGTATGGCAGAGGTAGGCAATACGATAATTAGACAGGCTACCAGTAAACTACCTAAGCAGACGAAATATCTGGTTATGAAATGACAAGGCGCGAAAGCCTCCATTACAGCGGTCAGGATAGAACTGGCAGAGATGTTAAAGGTACTCAGTGAACGTAATTTGTTCGACGCAAGGAAGTATATTACGGAGAGAATCGAGCATGCTCTAAAAAACAGTGCTAGCCTGAAAGAGGTGAAGGGGAAATTAAGTAGGTGAAAATCCGATGTATGCATGCCAAGGTAGCCGAGGAGTTCTACACTGATCTGTGCAGTAGCCTAGTAACCAGGCTGATAATGAGATTAGCAATAGTTAAGAGCAATCAGACGTTCCGTCAGTGACAAAGGAAGAGGTTAAGAAAGCTTTAGAAGCTATTAAAAGGGGGAAAGCAGCTGGGGAGGCTCAGGTAACTGCAGATTTGTTGAAGGACGGTGGGGATATTGTGCTTGAAAAATGGCCACCCTGCAATGCAATGTCTGGACATTGTCACCGGAGTTTTGGAAGAATGCTGACATTATTTGAATCTTTAAGAAAGGGGATGCTAAGGACTTGAAAAATTACAGACCAATAAATATACTACCTGCTGCGTATACGGAATTTACTAAAGTCATTGCTACTACAGTTATATATACTGAACTCGAAGGGGATCCAGAAATAGTTAGATACATAGGCAATTTCATATATAAGGCATACCAACAGATGAGGCTCTCTATAACCCAGAAGCATGAATATGGTACATGTATGGCAGCGGTGCGTTGCCTGCCGGCAACACACTGCTCACCAAGGGTGCGGCGATGACCCGCAAGGCGTAAACACGCATTGAATGTCCCCTCCCACCTAGTGCCGAAAAGGAGAGTGCATTGGGCACACTTCCAAATGCCGCTTCGCAGGCGCCGGAAATCTTGGCAGGCAGCAGCTGCCAAGACTGTACAACCCGGCCCCTTGCATGAAAAATGATCGCCGGTGAGCTGTTAAAACAATCCTTTGCAGGGCACGACGCGCAATTCGATGGACATGAACAACGCTGCTAAACTTTAATGTGGGATTTTCAGGGGGATATTTTGAGAGTTCGATATAGGAATGTGATATATGTGCATTTGATATATCCGGGATCAAATATAGAATCAGGGTAACCTTAGACTTTAATCAACCAAATGATCAGGCAGGTTTTCGGAGAGAGTACTCTGCCATCGATCACATTCGTGCTATCAACGAGGTGATAGAAGGATGTTCGGGATATAACCAGCCTCTATAAATAGCATTCGTTGATTAGAATAAGCATTTGACTCAGTCAAAACGTCAGCAGTCATTGCCTAATCAGGGTGTATATGAGCGTATGTGAAAGTATTGGAAGATATCAATAGTGGCTGCATTGCAACCATAGTCCTCCATAAAGAAAGTAATAAAATTCCCATAAGGAAAGGCACTAGGCAAGCAGACATGATCTCCCCAGTACTATTTTCCACTTGCTTAGAGGAAGTATTCAGAGACCTGGAGTGGGAACAATTATGGATAAGGGCTGATTTAATACATTGCCTTGTTAATTAACTCAGCGGACAAATTACAAAGAATGCTTAATGGCCTAGGCAAGCAAAGCAAAAACATAGGCCTAAAAATTAATATGTGGAACCCTAAGGTAATGGTCAATAGCCTCGGATAAGAACAGCAGTTTACAAAAATTCCGAGGGCACTGTAGAATCTACACTGCAGAAATGCGACAGCCTGAGTGTTGTTGGTGCACAAGGTGAATCACATTTGCTCTCATTATCATTACCAACTAATTGCATTGTCATTGCTAATTCCATCATTGTCATTATCACTAACGGCAGCATTATTGTTATCGCTACTATCATCCTCACTGTAGACAAGAAGAATTATGATGTGGTTCACGATTCCGGGCATGGCGCAGTAGGTTAAAGCGCTCGGCAGGGGATCCGAGGGATGGAGGTTCGATTCCGGGTGGAGATCGGATTTTAATTTTTCTAGATTTAAGGACAAAGTTTTTAGCGCACAGGCACGCGGCCAAAGGAAAGGAGAAGAAGAAAGACCATAGGGACTATGCCTTTGAGCTGAAAACTATGTCCTTAAATCTAGAATACCGACTAGCCCAACAACTTACTCTACTGAAGTTCATTTTCCTGATGATGTTACTTTCGGCTTTTGGTGATGACGTCATTGGATTGACAGCTATGTGTGACCGAACGAACAAACAGCAACAGTATGAGCCATTGAAGGCTTTCGCCTTAATAGGTACAGGGGTGGAAGCAGGCTCGAGCATTTTGGAACAGCTCAGGGAGCAGTGGTAATGCCACTTTGGAGCACTCAAATTATGCTTTAGAACATGTTTCTAGGGTCAAGCACTTTTAATAATTGCAATTTTTTTCCTGATATACAAAAAAATCCAATTTGATTACTTTTTATTCAATATTCAATGCTGTACTACCTATGCACGCATATCTCAACATGTAAAGATGTTTAAAGTAACACAGCTGACTAAAAGCTTTTGCCTATTCTGACTTGACAGCTTTAGACATGTCCACGCTCAAGTACCACCACTACCTTGGATTTGAAATAAACGAGCTGCAAATCGCCACTCGCTATCTTCTTCACATCCTTTTTGATCCCGAAGCTGTGCTGATAAATTCCTGGCCACTGCTCAGTAGTACTTTAAAGAAGGATAGATGGCACTGAAGGGTAGCCTTTTCTTCCTTAAGCTTCTTTACTTCATGGTTGTCTCCTAGTGACTCATGTTTTCTTTTAAGTAATACTGGGGCTACACGTCGGCAACAGGCTTTCTATGACCAACACTCTTGAAAGCATTTCTTGCAGTTGGCACCGTCATGGCATCACCCCCCTAATGCTTCAAGTATGCTTTTGTCTGATGTAGACTTGACAGGTTTGTTGTTAACAACGATTCTATAGTGAAGTACACACTCGTTTTCACAGCAGAACTGTTGGAACAACTCGTGTAGTTCTTTGTAACCAGAAAAGTTTCCTCAACAGCTCATGGTAGCCTGTGGCGATTGCTTCGCTCCTTGCCCTCACTTCTCTCACCACCGGCGATTCAAAAGGCTGGGAGAAGTTGCCGTCATGTGCACAAAACATTTTTCTTGCAATTAATTCCTCCCAGTCGTCTGTGACTCGTTTTAGAATAACTTGAGATCAAAAGATTTCTTATGCTCGCTTTTCTAGTTTATTAAAATTTTATATATGTTAGCTAGGCCCAGCCAAGGTGCATTGTACCTCCACCACCAGTGTGCTGCCTTCGTTTAGACTATGACGGCCCCTATAGACCAGAATACGGAGGGTAAATTGATAAATTGATCGCCACCATATTGAGGGTGCTGTAAGGCTATCTAGAGGTGCTGCAGCGAAATGACGGCTCTGCACTACCAAACGAGGTGGCCATGGGTATTCATAGTGCTTACTCTTTTACGTTTCTTTGGAGTTTTCACAACTTGCTGCCCACAAAATCGTCAAAAGTGCATTTCTGCCTCATGGCAAGGCTGTTCTGCACATCTCGCAATGGCAGAGGCAAGCACAGCGTCCACAAGTAGAGGGAGTGGTTCGGTTAAGTGCATAGTACCTTTCTATGCGAAAAATACTACGGTTGTGACTTTTCCACTTTGATTTGCACGCCCAATGATATGCCACACATTACCAAGACCATTGCAGTACACAATATATCTTACCCTCGCGTGGTGTCTGCAAACATTTGTTGCAGTCCGCACCGCACAAACAGGTGGCATGCCGCAAGTGTGAGTAAACATGTCTCATTTGCTCTGATTCCCTGATGTCTCCGTTGTCATTTCAGCAAGGAAGTGCCTTTTTTGTTTTTTAACAGCCATGATAAGCAACGCCAACCAGTCACAAAAATAAGACTTCTTGATATCTCCTGCTTGGATGATGTGCTGCTGATTCCTTCTTCAACCCTGTTGGAAAGGAAAAAAAAAGAAGAAGAAGAGAGACACCGGGCAATTATCGCCAATAAGAAGTATTCACTCGCAGTAGCGGCATGCGGTCTGTTTTGTGAGGTGTGGGTTGCGGCAGATTTTTTTGCAGTCACCACGCAAAGGTAAAACATATTGCAGACTGCAAAGGTTTTGCTTCTACATAGGACATTACTTGGAGGTGCAAATCAAATAAGAAAAGTCACAGCCATAGCAAGCCTGCATGCAACGGTACCATGCGCTTATAGGAACCACTCGCTTCACTTGTGGATACTGTACTTGCCTCTGCCCTCGCAAGATGTAAAGAATAGCATTGCTGTGAGGCGGAAATTAACTTTTGACAATTTTATCAGCAGCCAGTTCTGAAAACTTCAAAGAAACATAGAAGCGCAAGAGCTAGACACCCACGGCTGCTGCCTCGCTTGACATTCAGAGCGATAGTTTCGCTGCGGCACCTATAGATGGTGCTAGAACGCTCTCAAAATGGCAGTGTTCAATTTACCCTCCTTGCTCTGGTCTATAGACCTTTTCGAAAAGTGGTCGTGGGTGCTGCCGTATTGAATACTGGGCTGTGCTGCTCGCGCAGGAAAAGTTGAGAATTATCTCTTCCAAACCCGCCCCACAGCCCAGTCAAACCAGTTTCGCCGAGGCTCGTGAAAAGGTCTATAGCACAACATGCCACTGCCCTGCTGCACTTCTCACAGTCACTTAATCAAATTGCATCGAACCGCATTTCTTGTACCTGGCGCAATTAATGGCCCAATACAATTACTGTTAAGCAAAAATCATGTTTTGCTAAATTTTATGGCAAAATAACAAGGCATCAAAACATCATGACAAAACATCAAGTTTTGGGGTTTTGGAACAATATTGCGTTTTGGGGCAGGATGGAGCAGAATGAAGTAGTTTGGAGCAGAATAAAGCAAACAGAGTGAATGGAGCAGTACTTCCACCCTGCAGGTAACAGATCACTAGATGTTGTTGGCGAATGTGTCTGCTTAGGACAGGTAACAACCGCAGATCCGGACCATGAAAGGGCGATACTGTGGGATTCGGGCTTGCTGCGGCTGCCCTTTGCGCGGCCGCCGCTTGCTTCCCAGTTGTTCTCCCCGTTCCCTTTCTCCCGCCTGAGGCGGCGGAGAGGGGCTCGAGCGACTTGTCACTGTCGTTCGGGCCACAGCTCCGCCCTGGCGCCCCAGTGGCTGTTCTCATTGGCGCCTTTTGGCGGGAACACGGCACCGCTTCGACAGCCGCGCTCGCGCGACTGTCCGAGCGGAGCTGAGGGAGAGACCCCTCCGAGACATCGCAAGGTGCGTACGCAACTGTTCTTGTCTGCCGGCCTTTGTCCGCGCAGACCAGTGTGTACTCGAGTTCGTCTGCTCCGGGTCTTACCTGAGAGCGAAGCTCGAGCCTGTCGATCGTGATCCAACGATCCGCGACAGGCGTACCTTGCGGTGGTTGCCCAATCTCTCTCAAAGGAACCCTTTGGTTACTGCGAGAGAGAGATCACAGCACGCCCGTGCGTGCTTGCGGCGCGCACTCCGTGTCACTTCGTGCGCGCAGGGGAGCCTAGCTCCTCGCGCGCTCCCTTGGTCTTACCTGAGAGCGAAGCTCGAGCCTGTCGATCGTGATCCAACGATCCGCGACAGGCGTACCTTGCGGTGGTTGCCCAATCTCTCTCAAAGGAACCCTTTGGTTACTGCGAGAGAGAGATCACAGCACGCCCGTGCGTGCTTGCGGCGCGCACTCCGTGTCACTTCGTGCGCGCAGGGGAGCCTAGCTCCTCGCGCGCTCCCTTGACACGGTGACTGCGTATGTGTGTGTATGTGTGTGCGTACGTGCGTGTATGTGCGTTTGTAAATATGTGTGTGCGTATGTGCGTTTGTAAATATGTGTATGTGTGTGCGTGTGTGTGTGCCGCTGGAGGATGGCGTTTCAATAAACGTCTCCTTTGTGAACTTGGAGGTTCGTGTCCTTGCAGCGCAGTGCTCTCCTTCCTTTGGAGGTTGAGCGCGCGCTGCAGTGTTTCAGTGCGCGCGCGGTGACGGCTGATCGGGGCTTCGGCTCGCGCGACGCTCGAACCCGCGGTGGTTTGCGGCCTATGTCCACCTAGAAACCACAACTGGCGCCCAACGTGAATTGTCCCTGGCTCCACGAGTCGTTGGACAGCACATCGGCCGAGCCGGTCGCCTTGACGATCAAGCTCATGCGCCATGCCTGCCGCCCCCTGCGCGGCACTCGGCAAAGGCACTGAAACACGCTACATGGTTCTTCGGACCCCCTTGCGGTGCGACCGTTGACCATATGCCTCCGCTGTTTCAGCTTTACGCCGTTGCGGAAGCAATGTGCGCGACGCCGCCGCTGCCGGCATCTCCGCACAACAGCACCCGTACCCCGCTTGCAGTCATTTCTGTTCGGGGAACGGCGAGGCGTCGGCCGGGCTCCCTCTGGAAACCGGACCGAAAGCGCGCTCAGTTGGCTGATGCGGCTCCTTGAACTTGCGAGCCGGCTGGCGCGCCATTCTCTCTTGGTACAGCATTTCGACTTTTCGGTGCAGTATCTACAGGGGAGAACGAACGTGGTAGCTGACGCGCTATCCCGTGCCCCACTCGCCCGCGGCGGCGTCTTTACGGACGGCGGGCGAAGGGGGCGAAACAGCGGACGAGCCGCAGAGCGGCACGGAGGGGACGCCCGCAGACGGGTTCCCCATTCCGCTATCCGGGTAAGCAGCGCTTCGCAAAGCAGGCGAGGGTGAAAGCTCTTTGTGAGCACATCTGAGACGCCGATGCCAGCGGAAGTTTTGCTGCGAACCTGCGGGGGGACGAAACCAGGCTCTCCCTTGGGATGACTGGGATCGTTTTCAGCCACGAAGAGCTACGACGGTCCAGAAAAATGACCCGTTTTGTCGCGATGTCAGCGACGGTCTCTGGGAGACGAAGCGCCGTTACGCTGCTTGTATTGCAGCGGGCGCAGCGCCGTTACGCTACTTGTATTGAGCGGGCGCAGGGGGGCACGAGCCAGCGTGTGTCGCGGCGTGCCCCGGGGATTCATGTTTGCTGGGCCATGACGGGCTCGCGCTGAAATACATAGCCACGGATGATGAGTCCATGAACCATTTGAAGTGGCTATTCCCCGATGTCTGAGCGGCGCTCTATTGCGTTCTCTCACGACAAACCATTGGCTGGTCATCTGAGTGGCTCCAAGGTTTCAAGAAACCGAGTCAATCGGTGACTGCAGCCGGCATGAAGCGCGACATTTTCCGCTTTTGCCGTTCCTGCCATGTCTGTCAAATGGAGAAGTCAAGGGGTGGCAAGCCACCGGGCATGACGAAACCAACTGACAGTGTGCGTCCGTGGCAGATGGCCACCTGCGATTTCATGGGGCATTTCCCCAGTAACAAGCAGGGGCTCATTGCTGGAGAATCCCCCTATGGGGAAAGCCAGCCGTGCCTACGTTGCAGACCTGGAGGCCTATGCGTAACGGTCTGACGAGCTTGCGCTGGTGCCCATTGTCACCACAGGCAAGTGCCAAGGCACACCCGATGCAGTGGAACGCAGCCGTGCCCCGCACCGGTACAAGGTGAGGCGACGTTCACCTGTGTGATTGATGCCGGACGGCGGGCCTTTTCCGCAACCGAAGGCATACCGCTTCACCGAGCGAGCTTGCTCGTTCAACCCTACCCGGAAGCAAGGTTGGTCTCTACCTTTTCTAGCTCGCTCAGTTCCAGCCTTTGTATTTTATTTTGTTTTTGTGTCTCTTCACATTTTCGCTTTCTTCTGTTTTTGTTATTGCTTCCTATCTTGTAAATATTGTACAGTGAGTGCCTTCTTTTGTACAGCGCGTCTTCTCTCCTCTTTCTTCTTGAAATCGCGAGGGTTGCTCATTAGCAGTCCCGACGCGCGGCTTTTCGGTGTGTGTGGAAATGAAGTTGGGGCCGTTTGGGGACGGGGAGCATGGACGATGCCCCTTTCACCCAAGGCCGCCGTGGTTGCGAAGGTGCTCGGGACAGGTTCGCCGCTGAAGGCCGGCATCACCCTTTGTTTGGTGTGTGAGTGGCTGTGCGTGTGCGTGCCTGGGCGTGGAGGCGACGACGTCGCGCCATGTGTGCTTGCCGGCGTGTGCGGAGCGCGGTGGAAAGGAAGCCCCGCGCGGTCTTCCCATGTGCGCCTTGGATCGCCACGGAGTCACGGACTTTCCACACCCGGGGCCCCTTCGGCGTGTTCGCTGTCCCTGCACCTAACCTGTACCACCACCGACCGAGATCGTTTGCAGCCAAGGGTGAACGTTGGCCACCCAGAAGTCAACGAGCGGTGAGTCACCGCAGGCTCCCTGAGCTGCACCGACGAACTTTGGAACTTATGTACATAGTTGTGTTTGTACAAAGTTGTGTTCTGTACATGATTGTGTTCTGCACATAGTCGTTACTTAGCCTCCGCAACTTTGTACATTATTCTTCATGTCATCTTGTTCATTTTTTTTTGTGCGCCTTGCTAATGTTTGTTTTTCTTGAGTGTCTGTCTTTTCGAGATCTTTTCTTGCTGGAACTGAAGTGTAGTTGACTTGTTGCGTGAGGATAGCATTCTTTTCTTCATGCCGGGGACCTGCCGCGTGCTTTCACTGATGGGTAGGAGGGCAATTAAGGAGAGGAGGATGTGGGATTCGGGCTTGCTGCGGCTGCCCTTTGCGCGGCCGCCGCTTGCTTCCCAGTTGTTCTCCCCGTTCCCTTTCTCCCGCCTGAGGCGGCGGAGAGGGGCTCGAGCGACTTGTCACTGTCGTTCGGGCCACAGCTCCGCCCTGGCGCCCCAGTGGCTGTTCTCATTGGCGCCTTTTGGCGGGAACACGGCACCGCTTCGACAGCCGCGCTCGCGCGACTGTCCGAGCGGAGCTGAGGGAGAGACCCCTCCGAGACATCGCAAGGTGCGTACGCAACTGTTCTTGTCTGCCGGCCTTTGTCCGCGCAGACCAGTGTGTACTCGAGTTCGTCTGCTCCGGGTCTTACCTGAGAGCGAAGCTCGAGCCTGTCGATCGTGATCCAACGATCCGCGACAGGCGTACCTTGCGGTGGTTGCCCAATCTCTCTCAAAGGAACCCTTTGGTTACTGCGAGAGAGAGATCACAGCACGCCCGTGCGTGCTTGCGGCGCGCACTCCGTGTCACTTCGTGCGCGCAGGGGAGCCTAGCTCCTCGCGCGCTCCCTTGACACGGTGACTGCGTATGTGTGTGTATGTGTGTGCGTACGTGCGTGTATGTGCGTTTGTAAATATGTGTGTGCGTATGTGCGTTTGTAAATATGTGTATGTGTGTGCGTGTGTGTGTGCCGCTGGAGGATGGCGTTTCAATAAACGTCTCCTTTGTGAACTTGGAGGTTCGTGTCCTTGCAGCGCAGTGCTCTCCTTCCTTTGGAGGTTGAGCGCGCGCTGCAGTGTTTCAGTGCGCGCGCGCTGACGGCTGATCGGGGCTTCGGCTCGCGCGACGCTCGAACCCGCGGTGGTTTGCGGCCTATGTCCACCTAGAAACCACAATACCTACAGGTTTTCCCCCGAATTTAATCCTAGTGCTAGTGCAAATAATCTGAGCGCTGACCGATATAACCTGCGTGCCATGTAATTTAATTTGAGTGCCAAGCATTTAATTAAAGCGCCAGCATATCTATTTTGAGCGCGAGCTCAAATAATGCCAGCTCCAACTAATTTAATCTGAGTGCCAAAGCAATTAATACAAGCGCCGGCAAATTTAATCCGTGTGCCCACCAACTTAATCCAAATGTGGAAAATGAATGCAATAGAGGGCTCCAAAGCACGAAACATGAATTCCAGAAATAAATCGAAATTGAGATCATCTTTCAGACAATGCCCCGAATCAGCGAAGCGTCAACTTATAGGATAGCCTTCACCAGTATTATGACAAATATTGCCTTGATGCAAGTGTTTTAAACCTAATGTCTCCCAGAAAATAAAATTGCATTTTAAAGACGGCCGCTTCAGTGCTTTTATAAGCCTGTAGTTTGTTATCCACCTACGCCGCTACGATTGCCGCCCAGGCAAATTAAGCACTGCTGTTTGGGTTGTAAGCTCTGCTGTACATAGTTTCAGCCACTTTGCATTGTCACAGCCAGACTGAATGCAGCGGCGCGCGCTCTCTCTTTCCCTGGTAGTGGCCGTGTAAAATTGAGAAAGCGGTAAAATGAGAAATGTTTCTCTGGCTTCATATCTTCTCGCCTGAACCAACTCTGCTTTACACTAATCCTTCTTTTCTGTTAGTGGCATTGAATCTTTATTAGAAACACATACATTTCTGCACTGGTTGCCATTTCGTAAAAACAGCAGGCTGTTGTGTGAAGGCCGAAATGCCATCAGCGTGCAGATTCAGTGCATATGACAACCCATAATAAGCAGTGCTTAACCAGCCGATTAGAAGATGACAGTCATATTTATTTACTTGTCCTACGTCTAAACTAAAAGCTGCGAGAGGCGTGTCATAAACTGCAGTTTTTCAGCTGCGTGTGGTTCTGGGTTTTTTGCAAGATACAAGAACAAAGCGAAATAGCTAGTGCATGCAGATGTGACGCCTAAGCATCGCATGGTCTGCGAAGTGATCTCAATTTCGATTTATTTCTGGAATTCATGCTTTGTGCTTTAGAGCCCTCTACCGCATTCATTTTCCACATATGAATTAAATCCGCTGGCGCTTGTATTAATTGCATTGGCACTCTGATTAAATTGTTTGACGCTCTCATTATTCGAGTTGGCGTTCGGATTAAATACACTGCCGCTTTTATTAAATGCTTGGCACTCAAATTAAATTACACGGTGCGCAGATTGTATCAGATGGCGCTCAGATTATTTCCGCTGGCACTAGGATTAAATTCAGAAGGAAAACCTGTAGAACAAGTCTAGGATGGAGCGCATTTGGCAAGTTCTTGCAGGTCATGACTAGCAGCTTACCGGTATAACTCAGGAGAAAGGTAAATAACAGTTGCATCTTACGAGTACTCATCTATGGGGCTCAAATGTGAACGCTAATTAAAGGGGGTTATACTTACGTTGAAGTAGATGCATAGAGCTACGGAATGGAAAATGGTAAGTGTAGTCTAAAGATAGGAAGCATGCAGAGTGGGTCCAAGAAATCAACTCTAAATAATGGCATTCTAGTTGAAATCAAGAACAAATGGCCACAAGCAGGACATATATTGCAAAGAGAGGATAACCGATTCGCTAAGAGTAACAAATTGAATTCCAAGTGAAGGCAAGCGTGACAGGGGGTGGCAGAAAGTCAGGTGGGTGGACGAGGTTAGTAAGTTTTCAGGGGTCAAGTGGGTGCAGCTAGCACAAGTCCGGGTTAACTGAAGGATTATGAGAGAAGCCTTCGTTCTGCAGTGGGTATAGTCCAGCTAATGATGATAATGATGATGAGCTATGGACAAAGAAAAACCGTATGGCAACAAAGGGCTCTTTTATCACAGAAAAAACTAGATTAAAAAAAATCTTCCCATCAGTTGAACCACTCATTAAAATGGCCAATTTGCCACCACTCTGAAATTAATGGCCGTGCAGCATAACTTTTGGGATCTGCACTCGCAAAATCAATGCTGACATGTACATTTCACTTGAGAAATCTGTCGCCAACGATGACACCAGCATTTCATGTCTCCTCCTGAGTACTCCCTGCCACTCTAGATACTGCTCGTGTAAAAAGAAATATTGCTGACATGCCGTATTGTCTACGAAGAGGCTTCACAAATTCATAAAATATTTAGCGTAAATATATGTGCGGCTCCAACGCCTCAATTCGTCTTTTAATTAAACTGCACATGCTCTTTTCTCTCTGCACGTGGAGGGGCAGCTGAACTGTGCATGTGCAAAGGTTATCGCGGTGCACGACTTGCACTTTTGAATGTAGCAAATTAAACCAACTTAGCGTTTTTTTTAGGTATAAGTCACAGAAGAAAGGTACAAAAAGATGAAATTTCTAAATTTTTAACAACATAACAAAGACCCTGAGCTTCAGGCCCTGCGTGACCACCCCCGTGCCCTCCGTCTGCAGCTCGTGCCTCATCCGCTTGTGACCGGATTGCTCTGGTGCGACTTATCATCAGCTCTACCGCGTCCATCCATCCCGGGGGTCTTTCATCCTGCCATTTTCCATTCCCTTCACGACATCTGCCATCCCAGCATCAGAGCCACACAGTGCCTCATTACCCAGCGGTACGTCTGGCCAAACATTAGACGTTCGCCAGTGGGCCCGCTCGTGTCTTGCTTGCCAGTCCGTCAAAATGACTCACTATACAAGGACTCCGCCCCAGTTTTTCCTGCCACCTGGTTGTTGCTTTGACCACGTTCACCTTGATTTGGTTGGACCACCACCTCCATCTGAAGGCTGCCGGCACATTCTGATGATGATTGACCGCTTCACTCGTTGGCTCGAAGCAGTGCCCATTCTGGACATTACTGCGGAAACAGTTGCCAAATCCTTCGTTTCAGAATGGATTTCCCACTCTGGCTGTTACCACGGATCGTGGCCGCCAGTTTGAATGCATCCTCTTCACTTCCCTTACCCGTCTGCTCGGCACTAAACACTGCCGCACCACAGCATACCATCCTTGTGCCAACGGCATGGTTGAGCGGCTCCATCGTCAGTTCAAGACTGCCCTCAATTCTCGCCTAGATCGCGAGCACTGGGCTGGTCACCTTTTTATGGTGTTTCTTAGCCTACGAACCGTTTTTCGTCGCGACCTCGGCTGTTCGGTGGCCGAAGTCATCTCGGAGACTTGTTAGTTTCTTCGGCTTCCTCGTCCCAGCCTCTGCAGTACCTTTAACGCCTTTGGGACTGCATTCAACACCTAAACCCAGTCCTACCTCGATCATCTGACCGTCAGATCTTTGTGCACTCAGACCTTGCGTCCTCAAGACATGTTTTTCTAATGCTAGACACTGTAAAGGCACCTCTTAGCCCCCCCCCCCCCCCCCCTATGATGGCCCGTACTGCGTCCTCAACAAGACCACAAAGTCGGCGACTATCCTGCTGGATGGTCGTGAAGAGGTAGTCTCCCTGAATCGCCTTAAATCCAATTACATGGAGACACCTCCCTAGGAGCTCCCCTCGGATGTTGCTGTCTTATCTGTCGACGTGCCTGCCGCTGAGGCCATCCCTGTCTCGTTGGCGCGTACATTTCGCCGCTCCGTTTGGTCGGGGGGCCCTGTAGAGCACAGCGCCGCTGTAAAGCGGAGGCGCTAAGATAGGCGTTCACAGCCAGCAAAAGAAGAAAATAAGGTTGAACGACGCGTGCTCAGTGAGCAAGCACGGCATGGGCTGTTCGGTTCGAGAAGCCTGCCACGCTGGTCCTTTTGTTCTGGTGCTCCGCTACAACACCGTAAATTCCTTACATTCTCTTCACTGCAAGACACTTTCTGCCGGCTGCAAATATACACAGAACCAGCACTCCACTGCTTCAATAAAATGCTGCTTTAGGCTTGGGCACTGCCAGCTTCGACAATAAAGGAATCTGCTGAAGGCCATGGACACAAAGAAAAATTTAAATGAAGCTGTAGCATGGCACAAGGATCATAATTCCCCGCAAAGTAATTTGAGATGCAGATCAAAAAGCTGCAGAGAAGACTGTTCTTTGCCCGCAGCTGCAAGGAGGGCTATCAAGTGCAGGTGCTGTATTCGGTTTGAGGTCGAGCACAGAGACTGGCATTCAACAAAAACAGTATGGAGCTCCTATCGGGATAGAGTCTGATGCTGATTCACGACCTGCGGGACGTCGGCGCAGTCGTGGGCGAGCAGCGTACCACGGGCGTACTGGAAGCCCATGACCGGTAGGCGAGCCATGATAATTCGCCCCCTTGTGTTTACTCGCGACTGCGGCGACAGGGATTTCAGCAGAACGAGTCGGATGTACGGCCTGCATGCGGGGCCCGCTCGGCATAGGGGGTGGCCTTCCTCGTTTTGGCTGCTTTGGCAGCGGCAGCAGGAGCAGAGTCCAACAACCCAAGTCCCGACCCCTGCCCTGATTCCTGTATTACATGGGCCTGCTGAAGGACCAGCCGTGCGACTCCAAAGGGGAAAATGGGACCCAGGTGGAGGTCACGATTAAGGGAGGAGGGTGTTGGAATTTTAGATTCCCCGCGCCCGCACGACACGGAGAACACCCCCTCTGTCTGCCTCACGGGGATACTTCAGCTCTCTCCTTCCCCTGAAGCAGTGGCGGAGAGGGCAGGGGCGAGAGAACTGGCGTAGCGTGCCGGGCGGCCCCTCCTTCCCCCTACCCTCTCATATCGATGCACAGCATCTCATCCGGGGGAGACGACGCCGCGACGTCAGAGCGCGCGGATGCTGCTATGACCAAGGATAAAAATTGGGCACTCCCAATAAACAGCCCAGTACGGTGGCTCTGCCTCAGTGTTTCGTTCTTCCCTGCCACGGATGTGGTTAGAGCTAGCGGCAGGGCGTTCAGTTCTGAGCACAGAGCCCGAGTCCCGTGAGAACCCCCACAAGGTGTTGGTACATGTCTCCTTGAAGTCAGCTCCGGCATCCATTGCAGTGAAGAGCAAGCACAGAGCAACGCCAGGGTTCAGAGCGATCGCTAAATGGAAATGATTTTTTTTTTTCATCTAAAGCACAAATTAGATTAAGTTCTAAAAAATAAATGCCATTGAATTGTACTGAGTCATGTAATATATATATATATATATATATATATATATATATATATATATATATATATATATATATATATATATATATATATATATATAACTGTAAAAAAATTTGCACATTTAAAGCTGACAGTGCATAGGTCTAAAGCACCATTGCACTCAAGCAGTGGACTGCTAGTTCGCAGCCAGCAGAAAGTGGGCTGCTGCGATGAGCAGGCACAGAGCAACACCGTGGTTGCCTGCAAAGGTTCAACTTCAGAAATTATTTTCTCACTTAAAAGCACCCTGATTAAACTTTCAGAATTAAATGGCAATGAATGGCTCTGTGCAAACTAATATTTTTGATATTTTTAATAGGGCCACTTCATTACATAACTGACGGAGGAATAAACCTCAATAAGGTAATTTTCTCGGATTTAGAATATTTTTGCAGGTGCACCTTACATTGTTTGACCTCTTTTATAATGTTTTTGCAGGTGCACCTTAAGTTGTTTGATCTCTTTTATAGGCTTTTTGTCTTCTAAAAAAGTTGGAGAAATAGATTGAGTACTATAAAAGTAATAATTGGCTTACAGGAAAGGAAAAGTTTTTCCGTGGACACCTGAATCACGCTGCAAGGGAAGGAAGATGGGAGCGAAAGCGGAAGGAGAGAGGCCCCATAGTGGAGGGCTACGGAGTAATTTTGACCACCTGGGGATCTTTAACATGCATTCACATCGCACAGCACACAGATGCCTCTCCGCTTTGCATCCATCGAAACGCAGCTGCCGGCAGTCGGATTTGAACCCAGGCACTCTGGAACTCTAGTCTAGCACCTAGTACCATAATATAAAATTTGATAAACATTTCAAAATTTCAGCTTTTTGTACCATATTTTACGATTTATATTTGAACAAATATAAGGCCGATCGCTCGCGATCAGCCTCTGCTTTCGTTTTTTTTAGGAGGGGGGTAATGCCACCTGGTGTTCCCGAGATTCTTAGGTGGTGCCTGGGAGAAAAAGACGCTGAAGTCTGCTCGCGCGCTCTGTGCGGAACGCTGGCTGCTGGTACAGCTTCTCCCTGTCTTTTAGGCACGTCTAGCCCTATTGTCCGTGACAATATTTTATGATTTTTATTTGAACAAAAATAAGGCAGAGTTTGTTTATTTCCTGCACATCAAAAGAACAATGCATTTTATTAATATGAAATTTTTTGTTTATAGTGATGCATCAAAAAGTTAATTTTTTTACAAATTTATCCGTGTGACTAGGTTTTGCTATCACTTGCAAACTTAAAAGAGTATAGACCACCTTCACTCTGGCTACGTCATGAAGATGTGGTGGCGCTGTCGTAATTACAGACTTTCGCGTGGTAGGAAAAGCGATGCTTCAGTTGCTTTCGCCTACTGTGATTGTGCGATGGTTTGCTGCAGCCGAAAAAATAAAAAGCAAAGCACCATGCTGACTAGTTGCATCACCGTGGCAAGTACTGGAAGGTAAAGAACGCAAAGTTCAGTAAGCTTGCACAGGTTTCTTACGGACGAAGGTCGCCGTAAACAGTGGGCCATCGCAGTGAGGCGCGAAGGCTGGATACCGACACCTTTACGCCAGAACGGTTACGAGTTCAAAGGTCATGAATAACTCGAATTTGGCCTTCTTTATGACGCGTAATGGTATTTTGTGAGTGCACGTAAAATGTTGACGAGGCAGCCAGTATATTTATGCGTAGACCTGTTTATAATGTAAACAATTGCTCAAGCAAATTTTTGTTTTTCACTTTCTAATTGTACGTATTATGTGCATAGTGAGCTGCTGCGCAAGCGACCTGCGTTGCACTCCTCCGTGGTTAAATTGTATGGCTAACATTAGCTTTTCACCTAAAATTATTTTAAATTTTGTGATGAAATGTGCGTGCGCTGACAGCCACTGATTTGCTCAATTGGAGCTGAATTTTATTATACCGAGGGGTTTGAGTGGTATTCACTGCAGCTAATTTTGAATGCGAGTTGGGGGTTGAGCGTCCCGAGCGACATATGGGCCCCTAGCTGTTTCAGATTTTGAGAATCTTTACATCAACTATGTATTGCATGGCACACTGTCGCATTCAGAGTTTATCCTACATAGAAACGTGGTCACGGCGGCCGGGACTGAACTGGGTAGCCCTAACTACGGAACCAGCATGTGGATGCTGCAGCTTGTAATGCAAGCTAAAAGCTTGAATACCCATGAAGAAATTATAAATGCTGACACCAATAACCTCCCACGAACACAACAGGTAGGCGTGCAGCGTGGTGATTTAAAGAAATAATGCAAGGCTAAGCAAACCTGTACGGTGCCAAGGCACAATGCCCTTGCTACTGTTGCCATGCTTACCAACAGCGCTCATTTGGTGCTCGGTATGAAGAATCGTCCGAGAATGCAATGATGCTTTGAGCGGAGTACTTCCTACCTGGTTTACGTGCGCTGTTTACGAGCGAAAAAAATCACATTCCACTTACCCGACTGAAAGTTGTACGCACCCAAAGCTTTGCAATCCTCGACGCCTTCCGCGGCTAATGTGCTGGGCAAATAGCAAATAGATATCAATCAACCCTGCTCATTTTCAAGGCAGCAACCACTTCGCTCGTGCGCTTTGAACCCGCTCTTAGTCTGGTACGGTGTGCAGTACAAGGCGATGCATGCTGTGTACGTGAAGTTTTTCCAAGTATTGCTTTTGTACTCACTACTGAGGTTCACGGAGTACTCACACAGCGCGTGGGTATTTTATCTGCCAAAAAGGTGTCTGCATATCACAATAACACGCTCTTGGCAAGCATGGCCACAGCAGTGGGGTGGCTCCCGTGCTTTCCGCCTGCTCTGGGGCCATAGACGACTGCCGCGCCACCTTGATTGCTGTTTGTTTTAAACATGGCGGAGACCTATATACACCTAATTTTTGGGTTCGGGTTTTATTAGCTGTAATGATGCGCAAGGTATTACTGTACAGAAAGCACCAGGTGATATCCACCTATGACCGCCAAACAATTTATCATTGAATTTCTTTCCTCACCCGTTTCAGTTTTAAAAGCCGTGCGATGGCTGTGACGCCAAAGTTATGTCTAGGTCACGTGACGGGTGAAAAAAAATTGTGATATCCTGTGATGTTTAAATTCACTACAACGCTGAAGCCAGCCTGCCTCAAGAACCGAATCACAAGAGCTGGTGATTATACTGCGGCTTTTTTATGCCGTGCATGGCTTGGACTTGATTGTGATGTCACAGCCATCTCTCAGCTGCTGAAACCGAAACTGGCGAGAAAAGAAAATTGAACTGAGAATTATTTAGCGGTCGTAGGTGAAAACCACGTGGCGATCCGTATACAGGAATGTATTACGAAAATGCCACCAAAATTTGGTGTCTATACTCCTTTAAGATGGTGGTCACGGGCGGAAAATACTTTTTCACCAAAAACAAGCTGGGATATTCTTCATAGCAATACAATTGCTATGATTTTTAAAAAATAAATTGAGGATGGTCGAGCCCACAACCTGTATCAGTTGGTGTAGAATGAAACCGGCATCTTTACCTTAGCAGATCATGCTAGCCATAACAGCCTAGCATTATCCTTGATGCATCAGCATGACAAGAAAAAAACAAACAAACAGTGGTAGCATAACATATATACACCATCACAAAATCGAAGAACTCGAAGGTAAGCTGTCTAAAAATTGTAAAAACATTTTTTTTGTGGAACTGCAGCAGCATCATACTTTGTACTGAAAAAAATTGTTGGCTTGACAAGCACTGGGCCATATATATGCTGGTCTGCAAATATGAAACACCTTTGCCCACACGTACCAGTCACAGCTATCCGATGGAAACTAAGGCAGAATCAAAAGCACAGAAGAAAGCTGCAGGTAGCTTCCAAAGGATCCCCGTTTCAGCACACGCACCAAAGACAGGGAAGGACCTGGAAATCAGAACAATGCAATAAATGCCCACTCCTGGGAAAGGTAAGACATGAAGGATTTTGTTACAACACAGAAAGTATAATGAATGAAAGTATGAATTCAGCAATTCATGGCAGTTGGTTGTGTCTACTATCTTTGCAAACATTTGTCGTCACTTCGCGTAAAGGATCAATTTCTCGTCTCTAATTCTGAGGCAGTTGCTGATTTGCTCCAAAATGAGAGCTTGGTATACAGTGCTGGTTTTAGGGTAGATGTGGTTGATTTGTATAATCTCTTCCACACTCTCAACTCATCCAGTATGTTCAGCAATGTATTACGGAGGACTATGATGAATGCTGGTTCCAAAATAAGTGTGGAACCTTAACCGGATCCTTTTTGGAAATGTTATCATACTACCTGAGTAACACGTTTGTTGAGTGAGATGGTCGACTTTATACGCAAAAATCCGGTGTGTGCATAGGTGCCAAGGTATCTCCCATCCTCAGCGACATTTATATAAGCAGGGTTGATATGAAAGCTGAGACGGATTTAGCCAGTTGTTGCATGCATATTTTCCGTTCCGTGGAAGATTTTCTGGTGCTAGCTAGCTCTGTGAATCCTGAATTTGTGTCAAAGGTTCTTGATGTTTTTGCACGTAATGGGTCGGGACTAAGGCTCACGCATGAAGTCCCCCAAGAAACAGCCTTACAATTTCTCGATTTAAAGTTGTCTTTCCAACCCCATCATGTCTGTTGGCAGTATTCACCTAGGAGTTAGAAGCACCTTCTGAATTACAGGTCCTTTCATTCAAAGCTCGTAAAAAGTAGTATTGTTACGGGATGCTTAGGCATGGCAGTGAAGAAATCTTGTCATCATAAAATGATGTTCAGTCTCTTAACTCAGGCGGACAAATGCAGGGAAGCTGGCTTCCTGAACTCAGTTCTCGTCTCGAGTGCAGACAAAGTCCTCCGCGCGCTAAAATCGTCTTCAAGCATGTGAGGGCGGGAAAGGGGTTCGGAGGAAGGAAGAAAAAAGGTAGTAGTCATGCCATATGTACACACGCTGTTGCACCGAATTAAAAGAGTAGGAAGCAAGCATAGGGCAAAAGTTCTGTTTCCTTCTCCTAACAAACTAGAAAGAGTGGGAGCCGCGGTTTAAAGAATTCACGAGGGGCGCAGAAGAAATATGTGCAACATAAATCATGAAAATAGGTATGTTCCTTGTAAGACTGGCATAGTATATCAAATCCCTCTGTCCTGTGGCCTTACCTACATAGGCCAGACTGTGCAATGCATTAAAGTGCGGCTCATGGAGCACGCTAATCCGCTGAAAAAGAAAGAAACTAACCTAGCGAAGCATTGATCCACGTGCGAATGCACGTAATTTTTTGATGGCAGTGATGTTTTGTTCGTTTATTCTTACCAGTGTACTTAGTAGCCAAAGCTGTTCACGTCAGAAAAAGTAAAGGGTGCGTGAGAACGCCTTTTGTCACATTATCTCCTCGGGAAATGAATATGCTGCACAGTGGGCAGCAGTTCTGCCGATGCACTCGTGCTTTTAAATGCTTTTTTTTTCCTTTTTACCAAAACTTGAGGTAGTTGACATTGCGCATGTGCGCTGTTTCTTTGTGTGCGTATATATGATGTGATTCTTCCCAATAAAAAAATCAGCTGTAAGTTCACCGCTGTTCGTGTGTCTCGTTTCATTTCTTTCTTGGTCTGCGTATGTTTTGCGCTGTTGGGCCACCATTAATTTCGATTCTCCCCCGCTTTTTATTGCTTTGGCTGTGGCGGTGCTGATCGAAATTCATGCCCTGGCCACATCTAAGTCATGCTGTGGACTATCTTCATAAATAAAGTCAGTTTGATTCCATATATCAGCACCCTTGTGGAGCAACCGGTTTTTTCCAGCACATATTTTTACAAGCGGGTGCACTCAAGTAAGTGCTACTCACCTTTTCATGAGGCACAATTCATACCATCGGGAAAGGCCATGAGCAGAAGCTGCGACGAAGTCAAGATCTCACAATCGCTGTGCATCAAGATTATTTCGGTACACACTGAAAGGAAACAGAAATGGTTGCTCTTGCTGGGACAGGGCTAGCCGGGGCCGAACGGAGGCGTATTCGAAAATGAACTACAAAAGGAAAGCCCTTTCGTGCGAGCCGCCGGGACTGCTTTTAAGCGCGCGAAAAAGGGCTCCCTAGTTCTTCTACACTTCACTTGCAGTCACTGCAGACTCACAGCAAGATTACGAAAAAAAATTCAGATCGCTAAACAATAGCGCGTCGATGCTGAAAAAAAATTCCAATCTGTAACGAGGGGGCAGCGGTGCAATGAGTAGGCGAGGCAAGTACGGAATGCAATACGTGCTTTGCGCTGTATTTCGCAGTACTCACGAAAGTTTGGAGAAAGCTGCAGGGATGCGTGCCACCCAATCTATTTTGCAGAATCAATTTTAGTCCGGTCGATCTGAAACAATTCGATGCAAACGAACCTCCCGCCATCGCCGCTGCTCGCCAAAGTTGAAAAAAAAAAAAAGCACCTGCGACTTCGGAGCCGGCGAAAGAAAAGCTCCTGGGTCCAAGAGTAAGCCCAAGCAAAACACAAAAATGAACAGTTTATTACGTCACATCCGCCAGATTACAAACGATTCCTCCTCGCCTACTTTCTTTCTTCTCGCGCATGCGCAGCTTACTAAGATCGCGCGGTGGCGACCGGCAGGTGTCGTCGCCGCCAAAACCGGTTATCGGAAGGCGCCGCCGCCATTTTCTTGCATTCCGCTCCCGCCGTCCCGCGGACGCCCACGCTAGACACGGAAAGCGGCCTCCTTCACATAGTCTGCAGAATTGCTGGGTGCTGCGTTCCCCAGTGCACTAACAGTGCTAAAAATGACCTGAGAATGTTTTCTTTTCCGAGCCCAAAAACGACCTCTTTTATGGACTGTGAAAATGAAGCCGGACAACTGGCAGCTGACGAACTACCCTTGCATATGCAGCGTAAGTACCAGACCTCTCTGCAGTGCTAAATTCATTCATTCATAAATTCATTCATGTAAGCTTGTCTATGTGACTGTTTCTGATTACCCGACATACCATTTTGTGTACCTTTCGGAGGCGCCATATCATGCTTTTCCAGCCTTCTGATATTTGATCGCTGTAAACGGACGTAATTTCTTAGAGCTCGAGAGCGATATGGATCCTCCAGCGCATTTACACCTTCATTAATACACTTAGCATTACAAATCAAGGCTCAGGCTGGTAAAAATATTACGATCTTTCTCAGCAACGAAGCTTGAAGAGCAGTTCATCGCGCCTACTTCACAAAAAGCCTCGCAGCCCGCTTAATTTTGAAAGGCGCATCTGGCAGCATGAAAATTATGTGACCCTCGGAGCGCAGAATAGCATGCGATACACTAGGCTTTGTTTCTCTACGTTTCGTCGCATTGAGATATTTTATACTTTTGTTCTTCACGAAAACTATGCTATTCAAGACATTTATTATCGCCTATGTCACGGAAGTAGCGCATTGAAATGAAAAAAAAAAATTAATGTGATCTACATCTTTATTTTGTGCTTGTGTGCGGAGGTCAACCTATATGCATGTCAGTGTGCGTTTGTGTGATTTTCTTGATTTATCGTAATTTAATTTTATTTTTCAGAGAATAATGCATTTATAATAGCAACAAAAATTTTTCGCACAGGCTCACTTTGATGAATCCTGTTTTGAACAAAATAAGGCAGACTGATGAAAGAAACTGAAGCAAAATGCTGTACCAACGAATTTCCCATTCAGGGGAAGGTATTTCCCATTTGATTCACTGCCTAATTGCATACATTCGTTACCAAAAATGTGGGGGTCGCCCGGAAACATTTCAGTGGCATTTGAGCCACAGGCCCGGCATGGGTCACTTATTTCGCCTTTAACAGGTTATGTGTACGTGTGTATGTATCAATTCTGCTTCTCACGCTTTTATCAGAAGCCTTCCCCTTATTCAATTCTACTGTCAATCGGCTAACACAACGACCTTCATCTCAAACACCCACTTAACCCATTACCACTTGAAAGGCAGAATCGGTCGCCTTCTTTAATTGATACAAACGAAATTAACCAAGGCGACATTGTAGTTAATAAAGAGAGCAGGGAACAAATCAAGTATTTATGTGCACATTTTGGCCTCTACGCTTAGATTATTTTGTGGGAAAAAAAATGTTGCCGAGGCACTGGCGATGCCTTCTTTTGGCTCTGTTATTTGCCTCGATTTTCCATATTACATGATTCCTGTTTTCCCTTTGGTTTGTGCTCAATTTGATCATTGGTTTGTACATCTTTCTGCTTCCAGTTGCTCCAAAGAAGCGAAAGCCACCTAGAGACAGAACGCAGCATATTTGTGCATCAAGGTAATAAATAATTGTTTTTGCGTGCGCTTGAGTCTTTATTTTGACTTCATAGCGTATGCATGACACAGTTTGCCACCATTGCAAAATGGCGGAAGTGAACGTAAGCATGTCATGCATTCGGGCTTGAATATGCAGCTGTTCATTTCGCGTACTTCACTTTCCGCTATATCCACACATAAGTGCTATGATAGAAAGTTGACGGCGCTGGTATGACAACGACGGCGAACAGCTGGCCGCCGTGATCACATATCGAAAAACAAAGATAACTGCTACACTTTCGCTAATCGTCTCGAAATAGCGAATACATCACCGAATTTTTACTCTTACTTTTCATCTAGACTATAAAAGGAATGATCATCAAAGGCAAAGTTCAATTCAAGCTACCACTGGTAGAGGGGCTTCCTCTATCTAGGCGCGTCATGCAGCAAACGCGCGCCTCGCGACCAGCGTATGCAAGAAAATGGTGGTCGCGCTAGCAGACGACGCGGTTGTCCTCACCCTAAGCGGAGAGCGAATGCGCATCGAGGCACCCTAGCGGGGAAATTTTTCTAGTGACTCTAGCGCCCGCTAGAGCCACTGGAAACTGACTCTAGCGCCCGCGCATTCATGCGGGTTCTCCACTGTGCGCCTGCTCTTGTGCTCGCAGACACGTGTGTTTGCGCTTCGATCTGTTTTGCTGTTTTATGTATTGTATGCTACGCGACGGGGAAGTGCTTTGTACCGTACTGCAACACGGGTTATAAGTCTTGTAAAGAGAAGTTATCGCTTTTTACGCCGCCGCAAGACCAAGCCAGGCTCGACGCATGGAGACGAGCGATCCCTCGCAAAGACCGAGTACAGCAGTACAGTGGCTAGAATAGGGGCAGTGTGCAGACCGCACTGCCGACTCAAGCCATTCCGCGATGCTCCGGAGCGGGAGATCCAGGGGGCGCTGACAAACGCTTACACGTCCGCTCACTGCGTGTTGTCTGCTCGCCGCGCGGTTAGTCAGCCGCGTTTGAGACATCCCTTCAAGATCCGATGCATACTTTCTGCTCTTACTGCGACCTCCACTTTTACACGGCATCTACATTTATTTGTCAACTATCTAAGTCATGCCGATGTAATTTTATTATTCTATGCAGCGGCCATTTTTAAGAGGAAGAATTACAACCAGCATTCTAAGCGGGATTTCGCCGGGATGGCTTTAAAACCTCCTTTGAGCAATCACTCCAAGAAAAACTTGCCGCCAGTAACTGCCACCAGACACGGGCCGAGGTAAAAAGATTAACTTTGCTGGCCACAGTGCTAGATAGACCACTCGGTAATTTCGGTACCCAGTTTTTTTTTTCACGTATTAAGCTGCCAGTCTTTAAAGCTGCGCTTTGATCGAAGGTCGTTGGCTTCATCTTATATGACACAGTGGCATTAAAGACGTTATATAGGTCTCCTTAATCCTAATGAAAACCCAAGCTAAACGTGGCAAGGTATGGCGTAACAAAGCTACAGGAGGCAATACTTTTCTAAACATGAGCTGTAAACATTGCATGTATATCCATGCTAGTAAATCACCCGTGAATTTTTTTTTTCACCGTGAATTTTGTTGTTTTCCGAATAGGTAGGTGAGCAGCTGAAGAATCACTTAGGGATAGTAGTAATTTTAATTTCGCAGTTACTGTCTTGCTTCGCTACTGATTTTGCCTGGGCTGCTTAATTTGGCTGCTTTTCTTCTCTGAGACAAGAAGAAACACCTCTGCTGCACAACGAAATTTCATTCTATAATTGATTAGCATGCACTGAAGCATTGGGAAATTTTCTAAATTACCGCCATTTGTTTTTTTTTTCAGTTCTTCAGTGGCGTTATTTAAATAACTCAATTAACTCAATCAATTAACATTAGCAGTTGTGCCGTAAGTAACGTGACAAAGCTGACGTAACGGTAATTATTTTCCAAAGCAGCTCGCAAATAGCAGCGTTGCGCCTTTCAATAATTTCGCACACAGAACAACTATTCCTAGTACGATTTGTATCCGCCTTTGTAACGAGGTACAAAACAATGACTTTGCCGCCAGCTCATCATACACCGTGAGGCAGAATTTCCACCAAAAAACAACGCAAAGCGCCCACACCCGTGCACACTCCAGGGTTCAAGCACGCGTTTCATGCGCCGACCTGACGGGGAATGGAATGGAATATAGGAGCGTCCCCTTCGAAACGGGCTGGTAGCAGTAGCTATCCTGCTCATTGTTCTCCCTATATCTTAATTATTGATTTAGATTGGTTAACTAAACCATCATTCTATTTATTAAATTTTAGTTTCTACATTACTAACCTTATGTCACTTCTCTGCTTTTAAGCCACCAATCTTCCAGTCGTTTTTTGATAGTTTCCACCGCCGGTTTATTCACCCGGCCACTGCTATTTCTAAACCCCAGAGCTTCAGGAACAGTTACTGCGCCTGTATCAACTTCCGGATGGATACCATTACATTCGAGTATAATATGGTCAATTGTTTCACTGGAGTTACCAGATACAGCACATGCGTTATCTTCATTGTTAAATTTCTTTTTGTAGCTGCGTGTTCTAAGGCACCGTGATCTAGCTTCAAAAAGTAGGGCACTGCCTCTTGAGTTATCAAAGAAATCTTCCTTCCTGATCTGCATTTTCCACTTTCGGTATAATTCCACACTCTGTTTCTTTTCCATCGAATTTATCTAATTTTTACCTTCTGTGTTTTTCACCTGTTGCTTAATGCTCTTTATTTCTCCGTCCTTGTGACTAGCATATTTACTAGTAAGTTTCATAGTTCTTTTCCTCCATTGTGAGTCAACGCTTTTTAAGTACAGGTATTTACATACTTACTAGTTAGTTTCCTAGTTCTTTTCCTCCATTGTGAGTCCACGCTTTTTAAGTACAGGTATTTAAATACTTTAGCTGCCCATCTGTTACTGTCCAATTTTCTCAGGCGTTCCTCATATAATATTTTACTCTGAGCTTCCCGTACTTCGAAAGATGCCCAGCCCATATCTCCCTGTACTGTCTCATTTGTAGTTTTGCCGTGGGCACCTAGTGCTAATCGTCCAACGGATCTCTGATTTATTTCTAATGTCGACTGTACCTCTGATTTTAGGCACAAAACCGCATTTCCGAAAATAAGTGCGGGAACCATAATTCCTTTCGAAATACCCGTCAAAACCTCATACCTATTGTATCCCCACAATGCCTTACGCTTCATTATCCCGGCATTCCTTCGCCATTTGGCCTTAAGTGATTGCTCATGCTTTCCAATGTATGCCAATCCTTCGTTTACCCATACCCCCAGATATTTATATTCTGCTACTCTAGGTATTTCATGGCCTTGTATTTTAAGACCCTGATCAGTTGAGCAGTTGAATATCATCAGACCCGACTTAACTGCGCTGAAACTGAAGCCTAGAGCGTCCCCTTCGTCTCCGCAATACTTAACTAGAGTTTGCAATTCTTCCAGACTCGCAGCTAGCAGCACAATATCGTCTGCATACATCCAACCGGGGAGGCGCTGCTCTACCGCCTTTCCACCTAATCTATATGACAGGTTAAAACCTAGGTTACTGTCTTGTATCCTCCGTTCCAGGTTTATCATATAAAGCATGAACAGCACCGGTGATAGAGGACAGCCTTGTCTTAATCCTTTGCATACTTTGACATCCTCCGTACTTCTTATCCCTTCCCACGTAATTTCTACCTTGTTATCCCGGTATATCTCCTGTAGGAACTCTATTATCTCATAACCGATACCTTCTTTTAATATGTTCCACAGGAGTTCCCTGCTTACGTTGTCGTACGCGAAGGCCAAATACAAAAGTCTATTTTCCACTGTAGATATTTCGGTGCATTGGGTAAGCACGAACAGGCTATCATCTAAGCGCCTACCATTTCTAAAGCCGTTCTAAAGTTCTCCGAGTATCTTGTTACTTTCTACCCATGCTTGCACCTTTAATTTCACCGCCTGCATGGCTAACCTGTACATAACAGATGTTATGGTAATCGGCCTGTAGGATTTTATGTGCATCCTGTCTCCTTTCCCTTTATAAATCAAATTAATTTTACTCTGCCGTCAGCTGTCCGGCATTTGCTTATTCGTTATGACTATTTCCAGAGCTTTTAACAACGTTTCCTTACTTTTTGGACCGAGTTCATTAATCAGCTTGATCGGAATTCCATTTATTTCTGTAGATGTGTTTTTAGGAATATTTTTTTTTCTGCCTTTTTCCAGTTTAGATTGGCCAGTTCTAAGCTGCTTTGTATTCTGCTACCTTGTGTTGCTTCCTGATTTGCGGAGATTACACTATCGTCGATTTTAAATGACTTGGTAATGTAGTTCACTGCGTTGTCTCCCTTTAAACAATTTCCCTCGTTATCTTGAATCCGATCCTGCTTTCTTTGATTCTTCTTCCCTAGCCAGCTTATATGGTTCCCTAATTTTCTTGCTCCGCCTCTAGAGGCATCGTGTATGTCAGCCATCCAGCGATCGATGGACTGCCTTATTTTACTTTGGACGAGGGCCTGCACCTGAAGTTTCTTTTGTCGATATGATTCCCATTTTTGGTCGATTTCCTCCTGAGATACCTGTGCTTTCTTTGCCATTCGGTGTTCTCTTGAAGCAGCCCGTCGTTGTTCAATAGCTTCCCTGATTTCCTTATTCCACCAGCTCCGTGGCTTCCTCTTTCCATTCCAGCGGTTTGCTACTTTAACCTCCTCAATTTTCCTCCTTACGAGAAGTTCTACCTGTTCATAATCCCAGTCTTCCATGGGGCTTTTCTCTATTGCTTCCTCTATTTCTGCTGCTATCTGCGCTATTTGATCGTCGTTTAATTTTTCGTTTACTTTTTGTCTAAGTTCCATTTCTCTTTTCATCAAGGGCCCCATCTGCAGACTAATACGTTTATGATCACTTCCCAGACTACACTCCCCTTCTTCGTCTATTTCCATTTTTGTGACCTTGCTATAAATTTACTGCGACGTTAGACAATAGTCAATGGTCGTCTGCCTGTTGCGGAAATCCCACGTGATTTGGCCTTCACAATTTGTTTCTCTATTTACTATAACTAGATCGTGTCGCTCACAGAAATCTAGCATTAGCTTCCCGTTACAATCCGTGTATCCATCCAGATCGTCGATGTGGCCGTTCATGTCCCCCAGTAGAATAATATTGGCCCCGTTTCCAAACTGGCTTATATCGTCACCGAGACATCCAAAAAGGTCCTTGTTTTCTTGCCTGCATTGATGTCCTGTTCCTAAATAAACTACCCCTAGTCATGTCCTTATGCCGGCAATTGTTCCTGAAACCCAGATATGTTTTTTACAAGGTGATTTAATTCTTTGCCAATTTGTGCCCTGGTGTATCAACATACCTACCCCTCCACCCTTTTTTTCCGTTCTCGTTCTGTTGCACCCTTCCCAGACGTAGCCTTCTATAAACGGCGGATCTTCTAGATCCCTGAGATGAGTCTTGAAAAGAGCGTACACACCTATTTTGTCATCCTTCAACTGCTGTTCTGTCTCTAGCCATTTTGCTCTTTTTCTACCTCTTTGCATGTTTATGTAGCTGATCCTAGTGTTAAATTTCTTTTTTGTACTTTTCTTTCTCGACTTACTCTTTGCCATTTTTGGGGGCTCAGCCTCCATTATTACACTTTCTTCTGCTTCACTTCTAACTACCTCTGTGCACGGAGTCCTCACGGACCCCCTAAAAAAGCTGCAGCCCTGCCTGCCAGGCGCCAGCCGATCTCTGCTCCCACCCTTCTGTTAAAATGAATGCCATCTCGCTGAAAAGCCCTACCAAAACCTGCTTTATGTACCTCCCTGTTTACCTCAACCACTTCGAAACGCTTCTCCAGGCTTAACTTTCTTATGTCCTGATTAACTGTCACCACGTCCTTTTCCAGCTTTCCGTTCAATCCTAGCACCTCTGGTACTGTGCATACAACTATCTGTGTTTGCTGTGCTATCTCCCTGATCTGGTCAACTCCCTTAGCTAAACTTTCCATCCCTCCTGCAGTGTCACCATTTAGGACATCGTTTAGCCCCGCGGCTACTATTACCATACTGCGCTCTGCGGAATTCTTCAACAGCCTATTTTTACTCTCTTTCAGCACTGCCCTCATTGTTCTCCCTAGGAAGGCTCCAACCAAAACTCTCTTATCACCCTTTACACGTTCCAAGATATCTCGCTTGCACCTGTTCATGTTAGAATCTCCGGCGATAAGCACCTGGGCCTTCTCTCTCCCTCTCCGAACTGTTGGCTCCTGGTTTCGGTTATCTGTGTCCTTATCTCTGGGATTTTCATTCTTCCTTTTTTTCCGGCTTCTTAGTAGCTGCTTCTAAATAACTCTGTCGATTCGGATCCGCCTGACCTACTTTGCTTATGTCTTCCATGCCAGTGCTGGTCCCAGCCATGTTGCCCGCGCTGGAATGTTCGTCCTCCTTGTTTCTAAGGGCAAAATCCTCCTGACCTACTTTGCTTATGCCTTCCATGCCAGTGCTGGCCCCAGCCACGTGGCCCGCATTGGAATGTTCGTTCTCGTTGGTTTCAAGGATAAAGTCGGTCCCTTTTTCAATTTGAGGAAGCTGTCCAAGCAGTTTCTGATTTTCTGCCCTTAACAAACGTACTTCCTTTTCTAAATCATCCACACGAGACACTAAACTGCCCCTTTCTTGATCAAATCTATCTAGACGCGCACTCAGTACGCAACAGCGACACAAAAAAGTCGCTGCCTTCTGCTTCACCTACAGAGTCAAAACGCGTTTCCTTGAGATTAACCTGCGCCTCACATTGAGTACACTTTACCTTCTTTTGATTGCACATCTTAAGCGCTTGTCGACTGAACTATATCTATTACAAATTCTCAGAATACACAAATTGCCAAAAGAAGACACAAGAAATGACTAGCAAACAAGCGTTAAAAACCAATTCTGCGAATGCTAATAGCCTGGAAAAAAAAGTATTTATCTAAAGAAGATAATTACAGATGAACGCCAAGAAAACGTAGCCCGGCCCGAAAAACCAGGCCGCTAGGACCAAGAGCTAAAATCTACTCTTTAGGCGGCACCTAACCCAACTAGCTGAAAACGAAATAATGTTAATAAAAGCAAGAACTCATCTATTTGACGCTTCGGAAGCTCCTGCTGTCACCAGTCCGTCCGTTTCCGGTAGCAATCGGAGGAGCGATGGAACACGCGTCCGCACCACACGGCTGTCAACTGTCAACTGGCGAGAAGGCGCGCCATCTAGCGGAAGCATCACCAGACGGTTTCAATGCTCCACATAGGCGCCGCTTGGCGGTAATCATTATCATTCTAGCCACTGTAACTGCAGCGCACGGATCGTGTAGCGGGAATCACATGTGAGCGAAAAAGTGAGCGACACAACAAGGCGGCGCGGCGAAGGCGATCATGGTTCGCTCCGTCGCCTGCTAGGGAAGACGCATGCACGCGACAGCGCGAACCGAGCGAAACGACAATGCTCTGTTAGCTCTGTGTAGGCTGTGTGGCTGGCATTTGGCTAGCAGCGCAAAACTATTGCCAAATCCAACAACACTCATAACAATTGCAAGAATTAAAGTTATTTTGTGACAACATGGCAAAGTAAAATGTATTTACAGCAAACCGTATCGAATGTGTGTGAACTTGCACTGTAATCGGCACAATAGTCCCATGACTCCTTGTTTCTATTGTTGTTTCGGTTGCGATTAGACGTTCTTTGAATCCTTGGCTATCTACCAGTGTTCGTACAAAGCGAAATGTTTACGCGGTAATGCACAATCACAATGCAAACAGCAAAAGAAAGAAAGCATGCGAAATGAGCGGCAGTGACGTACGGTTACTTTCGGGCGAACGAGCGAAATTTTTTATTTCGGCAGATCCGAGAGACGAGCCAAGCGACACATGCATTTCTGTTCGCGTGAGTTTTCGCGTGCATGCGATTCAGCCTTAAAACGGGTGATGCTACATTCACACCAAATCGGTCTAGGGGCGGGGCCTCTGCTTTTCACGTGACCAATTACGTCATGGCGTCGGCAAAAAACACATAAGAAAAAGCTTTGCTCCGGCGCGGCGGCTGCGTGTGAACCGTCGCCGAGGTAAGTCGCCTACATCAACTTTTGAGCCATAACGGCCGCTTGTGTACCCTGCACTCGTTGTGGCAAGCCAGCAGCGGGAACCTAAAATTTCTTATGCTAGCATAAGCAGTCTTTCCAGCTATTGAATCACTTTTTTTTTTTGCAAATCTTCGCCGAAAGAGCGCGCGAATCTCGTTCAGTTTCACACTATAATGCTATAATATAGTTGCGGCAACAGAAATGTGAGTGATGATTAAACAAACTTACTATGTGCACTCGATGTGAGCTTAGAGATATTGTTCTTGAGCGATACCTTTAATTGTGATCATTCGAACCGCGCATTTGCGGAGCTACATCGATCATCAAAATTATAGGCTTATCGATATATACCTGCATATTACGCAACTTAATTCTATGCAGCTAATAAAATGGCACATTTTTAGCTAGCATTTAATCCAAGTGGCGTTTCGGCGGCACTTACCTCGATCATGCACAGAACCTTCATGATGGGGTCGTCATTGAATTCACCAGCTGGCATATATATATATATATATATATATATATATCCATTTTACTCACAGGATCTTAATTTATTTCATTTTATACATATGTATATACGGTCCTATACCTAACCCCTTGTCCGTTCTTATGCTGTGCTCATCATATTTTCTTCTAGCTGCAGTTCAGGTGTTTCATGCAGTCTTCAATACCATATCCTGGGGCGAGAAAAATATTTTGCTTCCACTTAATTAACAATAATAATTAAACCGTTAAGAAAAAGAAATAAAGAAAAAAAGCTAATTATAACAGTAATGTTTACCATGTCTCTCACAGCAGCATTCATCAAAGCTGCATTTTTATTATGCCTGCTCATTAGATCATACCGTTCTAATTTAAAAAATTTAATTTTTTTTTAACTGGACCAAAATCTTGACCAGCTAGTTATGCTCGAGGGGCTATTCTGGACCTAACTGGCTCTAGCTGGAACCAACTGACGATTTTTCCATAAACTATACCCTTAATGGTGAAGATTTCTGCTTGATATAGTTAAAAAAATCTCAGAACTGAAAGCGTAGCCCCATGCCCTTCATAAATTTAGCAGAACATACAGTACCTGTACCCTTCACACCATGCATCAACTTTTCTATGCAAGTAAAAGCAATCGATACATTCATTTTCTCGAAGAAGGCATGATATGCAGGGAAGACTTCGAAGTCATTGAAAATTCAATTAAGTGTATTTATTATGTACATTATTTACATTGGAATGAATGCAATTTCATTACAAAGAAGAACAAAAAAATGAAGTCATGTGCAGGAATTAAAAGACAAACAGAGACGAACTATGCATGCAATAAAAAATACATGAGAAACATACTCTAATTTCCAGATTCTGCACTGTCTGTAAAAACCAGCTAAAGAAAGGATAATCCGCACATGGCATACAGTGCGTGTGACTCAGGTTTATGCATAGCAATAATGGCATAACATTGTAAACGATCTTTTTTTTTTTTTGAAGTATTATGAGTGTTTTTCCACGGCCGCTCGATGGAAGCGCACTGGGTGCGGCCTGCTGCGTCGCGCCGCCGTCAATGGGCAAGCGTGTCCTTGGGGAGTTTACAGTTGCGCCCGGTATTTCTGCTGAGGGCGCCACTGTTCGGGGACACGTCGCCGCCTGGGTCGCCGGCTCTGAGCGCGCGGTTTGCTTCCTTTCTGGACGCGCTCGCCTCGTGTCTGCGTGGTAAACGCAAACTTTTTTTTGCGCGCGTGTGCAAGCACGTTAACGTTGAGACGGGATGCGTTTGTTTTTTAAGGCGAAAGCCGTTCTAGGCTCATGGAGCGAAAATCTGTGCGCAGAAGCTGTGCCTAATCTGTGCGTCGCATCTGTGCACTGGTGTGTCAGTCGCAAAAGAGGACGTGCAAGGAGGGAGATTAAGAATGAAAATGATTGATCGTGATAGGTAATCAATAAAAGTTATAAATAGACATTGATAGAGGCAATGACTAATGCTAATGACAATGACTAATAATGTTTAATAATGACTAAAATGATTTCTAATGACCAGTATATCAAACTACGACATGTAATGATCGCAATTGATTAGAAATGAGTAAAAATGCTTAGCGATGTGTGGTAATGACTATAATCGCTAGGCATGATTCATCATTACTGCTAATGACTACGAAATGACCAATATGTGAAACGACGACTTGTAATGACCACTGCTGTTTTTAAAGGAGTAACCTGCTTAGTTATAAGTGGTAAGAGCTACAATGAGTATGCAGGCAGACTCATCATGACTGGGAAACGACCAGTATATCAAACGACGACTTGAAATGAACTGTGGCAAACGATGAGAGGCAAATGACAGGAGAGGGGTAGGCTTTCGCCGTCCTCCGCTTAAGAGACATCTAAGAGACCCTCTAATTTTATCTGCTGAGCTCGCTTCAGGCAAAGGCAGCAGCGAGGAGTGGAAATGCACTCGCTTCCTCTGAAATGAAAGCGGCGCTGAGGTTAAAAAGTCCAGATGCTGAAGCATAATCCCCTACCAGCCTGCGTTGAATTTGCTACAAGGGACAGCCGATTGGACTTGTTGGTGATTAATTATAAGTTAACAGTACCAACGTGACGGGAACACAGGAGAAGAGGATGGCACAACTACGCTAGTTGTGTCGTCCTCTTTTCCTGTGTTCCCGTCACGTTGTTTGACCTATTTAGTTACCAGGGAGCTGACCAGTGAACTAGGAGTTTTAACGATGTGTTGTGATGTGAAGCAGATAAACACGATGAGGTAGCACCAGAAGCTTTTCTCACAGGTTATGTTGCGAGGACATATCAGAAAAAGGTACGAAGGTTGTGTTTTTATATACACACACAATTTCTTCTAAATTTTGCCGCGCTAGTCTGAGTGGCCTTGCAAGCAAAGGAGCGAGCCTGTGCATACAACATTTATTTATACTCTTGAGACTGTCTGAGCCGATGCGATAAACTAAAAAGCCACGTTCCACAGAAAATCCGGCGCCCGCTCTGTCGGCGGAAAGTCGGAAAGATACCTCTCTTTTAAGAGGCACTTTAGTTGGTGATATGGCCAGACACCTTTGGCACAATAAGAACACATGACATGTTCAATGTGGCAGGAGCTTCCAAACCAGAGAGTCGATAAGATGTAAGGGTGAAATGGCAATTATTGAAAGTGGGACCCTTAGATCCCAAGTCAGGCACACTATACTCCTATAGGGCACGTTCGTACGGCTTCGGCAAAGAGGGGCTTTATATAGCTATGTGTAGGGTGCTGTTTCATATAATGCGGTGGCTTAAGGCTGTATTCTAATGATATGCGACAGAGGCAGTAATTAAGGGATACGGTGAATAAGCAGGTAGCAAAGTGCGGCTACTCCAACGACGCTCTGCAAGGAGATTTAAGAACCCCAAGTTTTGTTTATCACTACCAGGTTGTTGCTTAATTTATGCGATATTTGGTAATGGTTTTGAGGCGACATGTCAGTCGTGCAAGAGCCTGTTGCAGGAAATATGATACAATTGGACCAGCTACAGGTTAATGAAAACGAAGGACAATGGAGGCTTGATGTACCCCGCAAAGGAAGTAATCAAGTTTTGTCAGCTTCCGAGCACCTTCATAACAGAATGATGAAGTCTGAAAAGGTCCGGCGAAGTAGCAAGCTGTGTAAACTTTTGATTTCATCTTTTTTTTCTCACTGTACACAGTACCTGCAGCTCATCTATGAAAACAATGATCGTGCCCATGCTGAGGCGCTATGCAAGATATCGTTAAGTTGCGGCACCCACTGATAGCGAGCTAGGCTGGAAATGTGAACTCAACAGTAGAGCGACGTTTATGGCTATGGCATAAACCTCTCTCAAGAAAGGTTTTCCATCTGCGATTGGTCATTTTCTTCCTTTTTTGTGGGGTCATTTAATAAGCGTACTCGGCTGCTCGCTTAATCTCAGCTTCAGTTGCGCTCTGAAGCGTGAACATTCTTGTCATCGCCGCTAAGAGTTTCACAACAGGAACACTCGATGCGCGTTCTTTCACTGAAAATAAAAACAAGCGAAATTGTATGGGTTTACGAGCAGCCAATAAAAATAGTAACAAAAATATTCGGCGCATATACGTAGCACCTTGAGGCAGACCGCCTCTATGAAGCGCGCTTAGTTCGGTCATGCAAAATGCGGGAAGCCATGATGGATAGCGTTCTGGCGTACAAAGTTTAAGGTCTCCAACTGAGTCGAAGGTCCCATGTTATCATCTAGATTTAACCTAGTAAACATCTTCATATTTCCACAGTAACATTTGTCAGAATGAGATATAAAGGTTGGTTACATGTCGCATTTTCACAGAGGTTGCTCATAGTAGGACATTTTTTTATTAGATAGCGCTGTCAGCTTAGAACAGGTTGACATCAATTTGTGTATAAAAAGCTGTATGCAGGAATGAGTAAATGATTTAAAAATGACACACGGAATTCGCGACTTAGTTAAGTGTTTATGCATTTGGCTACCATGGCAGCTGGACAGCTTCGAATTGTTCACAGCCGGGTGACTTTTTCATGTGACAAACAACTTCATCCGAATGCAACATCATGGTAATGCGAGCTCTCCAATCCAGCGGCCTTTAACCACCGTCACATTAAGTTTTTCGGTGTGCACTCCAGTGTACATCCTTGCCGAGCAAGCGCTAAGTGCTGACATGGTAACACTAGACATGACAGTAGATACTAATTCGTGTTGCCAAATTGTGTGAAGCGGAGCTCTCATATCCTTAAAATAAAAGGCTTCTACAACGCCGACCCCTTCCTGAAAGCGCAGCCAGGCGCAGCTCTCCGCGCGCGGCTGTCCCGAACGGTGGCGCCGCGGCGGGGGCGACGGGAAGCAGGCGCCTCCCGCCGGTTTCGGGCGATGTAGCAGGCCGCACCTAGTGCGCTTCCATCGAGCGGCCGTGGCTTTTAAATATACACCATTGCCATCAGGTTGACCGCACCCACGATGGGGCAAAGGCCTCTGCCATATACATCAGCTAATTAACCGTGTCTTGTGCCAGCTGCACCCGCCTAGTCCTCACAAACTTCCTGATCTCATTTACCCATCTTTCTGCCTCCCTCTGTGACGTTTGCCTTCTCTTGAAATGCAGTCAGTTACCCTATAGCAACCATCGGCTAGCTTGCCCGAATATTAAATTCCCTGCCATGTTCATTTACTCTTGGTTTCAATTAAAATATTAATAACTCACGTTTATTCCTGACCACTCTATCTGCTCACTTACTGTCTCTTAGTGTTAAATCTATCGTTTTCTATATCAAAACTGTCTGCATTGTCTAAACGTTATGTTGAAACCTTTTTATTAGCCTTCTCATTGCTGCCCAATAGGCAGTACCGAAAAGATACAGCTGTCACATATACTATTTACTTTTTGAGGTATACTACTGGGCAGCTGCCATTCATGATCTGAGAGCTAGTACCTGCCAAATGTACTCCAAGTCAATTTTATTCTTCTAGTTATTTGACTGCCATCGAAGAGACAGGCGGTTGCTATACCTGTATTTGTAAGACATATTTCCTAACCACTTCGAGGTCCTTGCTACCTATCGTAAACTCCTATTTGCTATCCTAGCCTGTTAAGTGTTACTTTAATTTTCCCCACATAGAAGTTTAGTCCTATTTTTCTACCTTGCCTGTCTAAATTCGTCCCCTGAGTTACTTTGCACCATTATCAATTAATCACAGGTTACTGAGGCATCGTCCTATATCTATCAGTTAAAAAAAAAAAAAACTGCTGAATTATTTGGTGAAATGAGAGATAGGGCAAAACTGTGCCTTTCTAAGCCAATGATTGTAATGGTGTCATTTATCGTGCAGGTGCCTTCGTTTAGGGAGAGGCTTCAGAGATGAACATTCCTTTACTGGTGAACTTTGTACATGCAAGCCAGAACTCTCTGGCACAGAACTGGCTAGCCTTCTGAAAGCATAGTAAAAAAATAATTCATTTCGGAGAGAACTTCCTCGTCATGAAAATGATAAAAATTGAACTGCACTTTTCCCAGCCTTGCACAAATTTTCTAAGCATTTCTGAAGGCCCTGTAGGAACTGCTGGCTCAGACACTGCAGCCTCAGAGGTTTCTGTTGAGTCTTTCTTAACTGTTTATGGTCATGGAATGTTGACGCGGTCGATGCCCTCGCATCAAGCTCTGTTCGTTGTACTAACGGGGACGAAACTTTTCAGGGCGCGTCATGGAATCGAAGACGAATGTATATAACTGGTGTCAAACACATAAAAGTTGGACCCGCATATATGTCACAGCATATATGCGGCACTTTACAGAAAACAAAATATTTTCTCGTGTCCTGCAAATTTTTGCCGCCGATGAATATTGTCCTCGAGATCGAGCAGAGTCGCCACCTTGCGGCTCAGCGGCGAAACCTACTCAGTGTGGATGCGTTTTCGCGTCGTGTGCCAGCCCGCAGTGATTTACGCGCGCGCATGCGACGTGTACAAGAGTGTTTTTGTTTGTTTCGCGGTTCCTGTGAGCTTTTGCTTACCTATATGCCTCTTGCAAAATAAATATGAAAAGTCTATACCCCACGCTTCATTAAAAAAATATACTTGTCCGTATCGAGCATGTCATGCTTGGATAAGGATATCATCCATCGCGGTCTTCGGCGCTTGAGATCCTTTGACATGCAATGTCTCAAACGAAGTGGCACTGTCGTTACCGCCGTGTCAAAGCAAAACAGGTCGTTGCCGTCAATAAAAGTTAATGCAAACGCTCAGAAATCGCATATTCCCGGTTCTGTTTGGAATACCGCAGCTAACAAAACATATGCCACCGCAGACTGCTTCATATAGCAGAATGCAGTTTTAACAGACCACTCTATGTCTACTATGCCGTCTGTATGCACGATAGAGTTGTGTGAGTACTTTTTTTTTTGCTTTTCAACCTCTGTCGCGGTATCTTAATGGTAAGGGCGCTCGACTGCTGATTTCGAGAACGGGGGATTCAATCACTACTGTTTCGAAAGGCGTTTCGAAAGGCGTTCCACTGCTGTGGGATTTGATTGCACAATAAACAATCCCACGTGGTAAATGTGGTGTTAATAACGAAAAAAAAAACG